>NC_091164.1:5972616-6087616 GCF_040958095.1 Procambarus clarkii
TGAGATGCTCTACGGCCGTAAGTGCCGTACTCCCCTTAAGGCTTTCAAAGACTCTCTCAGAGATGCCACCTTCAGTGAGCATCAGAATGTGCCCCAGTTTCTTCAAAACCTTCAGCACATTCTAGAGAGAGTCCACCGCTTTGCCCATGATAATCTATTGAAAGCCCAGGTGAGAATGAAGACTCATTACGACCAGACCAGCAAAGTAAGAAAATTCAAGCCGGGAGACTTCGTCCTTGCTTATTTCCCTATCCCAGGTTCACCTTTACAAAACAGATTTTCAGGACCCTACTGCGTCAAAGAGTGCAGAAGCAACAACACATACGTCATAGAGACTCCAGATAGGCGGCGGAAGACCCAGCTGTGCCACGTCAACCTCCTGAAGCAATATAATGGTACTCCTCCCACTGTCTTGATTAATTGTTCTACCTTCACAGAACCCTACATCCACAGTGAGACCATCCCGGCTTCTTCTCCCGAAAGCACTGACAAGGAGTCGGCGCTTTCTAATTCCAAAATCCTTAATGATCTTCCCAAATGCTTTCAGGATAATAATCGTGCTCCTATGCCCTCTTCTAATTCCACTCTCACCTCGTCAGATAAGCCCTTCATCCTCCATGTCGACGCCAATGGTACCGACGTGGGTGGTGTCGTGATGCAGCAACGAGGCGAGAAGAATACACCTGTCAGCGACTACTGCTACAAGGATCTACGGAACAATTGGCAAGGAGCTACTCTTCCTCATCCTGAAGCTTCAGCACTTCACTCCACACCTGAAAAGTGCTCGGTCCACCATCAATACGGACCACACCACCCTACACCTCCTGCAGCACGCCCACTTCTCATCTCAACGTCTTCTACTATGGGCTTGCTACCTGCAGAAATTCAACCTGGAGACACGCTATACCAAGAGTCTGACAACATCTTAGCCCATGATCTCTCCAGAGTTTATGAAGTAGAAGCAACTCCATCCATTACTCCACCACATAACGACGTACTTCTTCCAGAACCGCAGGCTTCGGGGGAGAGTTGTGACGATAATCTCCTTCAAGAGATTGAGCCTGCTCTTCCCTCTATAATTACGTCTTCACAATTATATAAAAAGACTATGGAAGAAATGTCCAACAACACCAGCAAGGCTTGCCAGGGTGAGCAAAACGTATGCAACCAGCCACCTGTTCGAACTCCAACCACCAAACTACCCGTTGATCGCTACGGCTCCGCTGATTGGTCGCCGGTCTGGCTGCACCTGCCTCGCCCCCCCAATACTACCTGATGTCTGGGGTCGCCCCAACATCAGTCCTCAGAATGTTCCGTGCTTTCGTAGCCAGCACACCTCCCAGCTAGACTCTAGAGTGTACTGAGAGAGGTGGTGGCTTTAAGCCAATATTCCAGCACCTCCCACTTACTGTTGTATTGCACTTCTTGTTATTTTGCCTTAACGTAACTTTTCATTGTGTCATTTAAGTATTCTTATTATTTTGATTCATTGATTTTATTATACAAATTTGTTTGTGCATTATTTTCATGTTTTGATTTATTTAACGTAATTAAAATTTCATTGTTAAAGTTTTACTTGTGTTTTGTGTGTCTTCTCCTTACCTTACCACAGACGAAGTTCCAGTTTTTCTATTTTTTTTTTATAACTATGTGACGAGGCCATACCCCTAGCCTTAAACAGCCGAACACCAACGCGTTACCGTCACAATATATATATATATATATATATATATATATATATATATATGTCGTACCTAATAGCCAGAACGCACTTCTCAGCCAACTATGCATGGCCCAATTTGCCTAATAAGCCAAGTTTTCATGAATTAATGTTTTTTCGACTACCTAACCTACCTAACCTAACCTAACCTAACTTTTTCTGCTACCTAACCTAACCTAACCGATAGAGATAGGTTAGGTAGGGTTGGTTAGGTTCGGTCATATATCTACGTTAATTTTAACTCCAATAAAAAAAATTGACCTCATACATAATGAAATGGGTAGCTTCATCATTTCATAAGAAAAAAATTAGAAAAAATATATTAATTCAGGAAAACTTGGCTTATTAGGCAAATCGGGCCTTGCATAGTAGGCTGAGAAGTGCGTTCTGGCTATTAGGTACGACATATATATATATATATATATATATATATATATATATATATATATATATATATATATATATATATATATGAGAGAACTCGTGTCCAGCTTATAAGCCTATACTTGCATAAACCACAAGTGAAGATAAACAATCTTTGGACAACACCCACCAGTGGGACTCGAACCCAGAAAGCACAACTACCTTCCAGTAGCTGGCATAACTAGTATGCTTTAACCCACTACGCCATCAGACCTTATAGAGATGTTTGAGATATATATATCTCGAACTATCTACTTCTTTTGTAAGGTCTGATGGCGTAGTGGGTTAAAGCATACTAGTTATGCCAGCTACTGGAAGGTAGTTGTGCTTTCTGGGTTCGAGTCCCACTGGTGGGTGTTGTCCAAAGATTGTTTATCTTCACTTGTGGTTTATGCAAGTATAGGCTTATAAGCTGGACACGAGTTCTCTCACATTGACAGTGGCTTGATGAAAATTGCATATATATATATATATATATATATATATATATATATATATATATATATATATATATATATATATATATATATATATATATATATATATATATATATATCACACACACTCACTCTCACACACACACACACACACATACATATGATAAAATCATCAAACAAAAACAAACGTGTTTGTTTACCGATTCTGATAATCTGTTTTTTTTTAAGTAATAGTGAAGAAGCACATGGCGGGAGTGGGGAGGGTGGAGGCAGGTAGCAAGTGACCTCAGATAAGGTGCGTCCCACCAAGTATAGTCAGGTGGCTACCAGCGCACCCACCAAGGCTTTACTGACGGAGGATATCATCATTTAAATTTAAGACTACAACATTACGCTCCGTACAAAGGCCACCGCAACACTGTGATACCAACAATAATACCTATACAGTTGTGTTATCTTCTTGAGGTTATCTTGAGATGATTTCGGGGCTTTTTAGTGTCCCCGCGGCCCGGTCCTCGACCAGGCCTCCATCCCCAGGAAGCAGCCTTTTGCAGCTGACTAACACGCAGGTACCTATTTTACTGCTAGGTAACAGGGGCATAGGGTGAAAGAAACTCTGCCCATTGTTTCTCGCCGGCGCCTGGGATCAAACCCAGGACCACAGGATCACAAGTCCAGCGTGCTGTCCGCTCGGCCGACCGGCTCCCTCGGTGTTGAAATAAACAACAACGGCTACAGCCGTGTCTTGTACGAAATGCCACAAAAACGTAGAGTATCCAAACTACATTAACTGTCAATTGTGTAATTCAGTTGCACACACAAAATGCGCCAAACTACTAGATACTTAAAGGGAAAACAGGAATGGCTAATACCTCGTTATGCTGGATTTGCGAAGAGGATAATAACCTCTATGAAAATAGGCAATGTGTTGAAAAATGTTTCCCCTGAAGAGGATACAGCACTTCGTTACTGCATGCTCAGATATTGTAGAGAAATGCAAACAAGAAGTACAGGCAGTCCAGGTATGTGGAGGCACGGATGGACTACCAGACGCAACACAATGGTAGAGAGCACTAATGAACACAGCGTGACCACAGACCCAGACACACTACCAGACGCAACAGTGGTAGAGAGCACTAATGAACACAGCGTGACCACAGACCCAGACACACTACCAGACGCAACAGTGGTAGAGAGCACTAATGAACACAGCGTGATCACAGACCCAGACACACTACCAGACGCAACACAAAACACAATGGTAGAGAGCACTAATGAACACAGTGTGACCACAGACCCAGACACACTACCAGACGCAACACAAAACACAGTGGTAGAGAGCACTAATGAACACAGTGTGACCACAGACCCAGACACACTACCAGACGCAACACAGTGGTAGAGAGCACTAATGAACACAGTGTGACCACAGACCCAGACACACTACCAGACGCAACACAGTGGTAGAGAGCACTAATGAACACAGTGTGACCACAGACCCAGACACACTACCAGACGCAACAGTGGTAGAGAGCACTAATGAACACAGCGTGATCACAGACCCAGACACACTACCAGACGCAACACAAAACACAATGGTAGAGAGCACTAATGAACACAGTGTGACCACAGACCCAGACACACTACCAGACGCAACACAAAACACAGTGGTAGAGAGCACTAATGAACACAGTGTGACCACAGACCCAGACACACTACCAGACGCAACACAGTGGTAGAGAGCACTAATGAACACAGTGTGACCACAGACCCAGACACACTACCAGACGCAACACAGTGGTAGAGAGCACTAATGAACACAGTGTGACCACAGACCCAGACACACTACCAGACGCAACACAGTGGTAGAGAGCACTAATGAACACAGTGTGACCACAGACCCAGACACACTACCAGACGCAACACAGTGGTAGAGAGCACTAATGAACACAGTGTGACCACAGACCCAGACACACTACCAGACGCAACACAGTGGTAGAGAGCACTAATGAACACAGCGTGACCACAGACCCAGACACACTACCAGACGCAACACAAAACACAATGGTAGAGAGCACTAATGAACACAGCGTGACCACAGACCCAGACACACTACCAGACGCAACACAAAACACAGTGGTAGAGAGCACTAATGAACACAGTGTGACCACAGACCCAGACACACTACCAGACGCAACACAGTGGTAGAGAGCACTAATGAACACAGTGTGACCACAGACCCAGACACACTACCAGACGCAACACAAAAGGAAGTTAATGAGCAACAACAGAAACCTGCAGGATGCCCTCCTGCATCTATCAGGAAAGAGCCGCCACCGAGTGTGGTGGAGATAAACCATGACATGACAAACTAAGCATGAACGTGGAACCTGCCGATATTATGCACGAGGTGGGTGTAAATATGGGCTGGCAGGAAGAACATGCAGATATAACCACCCAAGAAACTGCAGAAATATCCTAATTACAGGAACGTGTCGCTCTGATAACTGCAAATACTTCCACCCAAAACTGTACAAAAAAAATTGCTAACCAAAAAGTAGTATTTTAACAAACAATGCCCAGATTTTCATACCAAAGGAACCACGCTAATAAAATCCAAAGTACGCCATTATGAATAAAGCAACACCCATACACCCACGAGGTGGCTTTATTATGAGATCACAAGAATGTCAACAAATGTCCAAACTGTACCGTCAACTCTGCCAGATGCTAAACAGGACACAGATAATGTGGCAGCCTTACATGAACCACACACACTAAACACCAAGGGGTAGAAATAGCCTTAAGCTACTCACTATCTCTTTGAGATGTATTTTTTCCGTCTCAATAAACATACTTGATACTAACACCAAGTACAATACCCAACTCTTCCACAACATCTTTCATATTTGCCAACATACAAGGCATCAAAACACGCAATATAAACAAAGTCTACTTTATAACTCGCCACTTAAATGAGGCAAAGGCAATGTTCGCAGCTTTAACTGAAACTCACACTAAGGACTATCTTGACGTTATGTTGAGATGATTTCAGGGCGTAGCGTCCCCGCGGCCCGGTCCTCGACCAAGCCTCCGTTTTGTTACCCCCCCCCCCCCCCAGGAAGCAGCCCGTAGCAGTTTGGTTAACTCCCACGTAACTATTTACTTCTAGGTAACAGAGGCATCAGGGTGAAAGAAACTCTGTCCATTTGTTTCCGCCTCCACCGGGGATCGAACCCGGAACCTCAGGACTACGAATCCGAAGCGCTGTCCACTCAGCTGTTAGGCCCCCTGAATGGGAGACTATTATGACAGTGAAATATAGATACCAGAGTACAATCTTTTCAGATGTGACAGGAAACACAGGCTACAGGGTACCTGCTTGATGGGGTTCTGGGAGTTGTTCTACTCCCCAAGCCCGGCCCGAGGCCAGGCTTGAACTTTTGAGTGTGATCCACCAGGCTGTTGCTTGGAGCGGCCCGCAGGCCCACATACCCACCACAGCCCGATAGGTCCGGCACTCCTTGAAGAAAAATATCTAATTTTCTCTTGGAGATGTCCACGGTTGTTCCGGCAATATTTCTAATGCTACCTGGGAGGATGTTGAATAACCGTGGACCTCTGATGTTTATAGTGTTCTCTGATTGTGCCTATGGCACCCCTGTTCTTCACTGGTTCTATTCTGCATTTTCTTCCATATAGTTCACTCCAGTACGTTGTTATTTTACTGTGTAGATTTGAGACCTGTCCCTCCAGTATTTTCCACGTGTATATTATTTGATATCTCTCCCGTCGTCTTTCTAACGGGTACATATGGAGAGCTATGAGACGATCCCAATAATTTAGATGCTTTATCACGTCTATGTCGTATGTCTTGTATGTTCTCTGTACTCTCTCTATTTCAACAATCTCTCCTGCTCTGAAGGGGCAAGTGAGTACTGAGCAGTACTCAAGACGGGACAACACAAGTGATTTGAAGAGTACAACCATTGTGATGGGATCCCTGGATTTGAAAGTTCTCGTAATTCATCCGATCATTTTTCTGTCTGCCGCAATATTTGTTATTCTTCCTTACGTCAGATCGTCGGACATCATTATTCCCAAATCCTTTACATGTTGCTTTCCTGCTATGGGCAAATTTGACTGTTTGGTACCCTGTATTATGTTTAAGGTTCTCATTTTTACCGTATCTGAGTTTTTGGAATTTATCACTGTTAAACATCATGTTATTTTCTGCTGTCCAGTCGAAAACTTTATTAATATGGGGCGGGGCCAAGTACAGGCTACAGGGTAGGGTCAGCCTGCACATCACACACACTCATCTGCACAGAGCTGCTGAACACCACAAGCGATTTGGTGGAAGTACTGATAAGCAAAATAGACATTCTAAATGTGGGGAGTGTCCTTGTATATAAATCACCAAAGTAAATCCTCGTTAGTTTGAAGACCAGCTTATGAAGATAGAATACTGCTTAGAAACCTCACAAACCCTGCCCCTAACATCATCTTTCTTGGTGATTTCAACTTACAACTAAAATGGAAAAATGTGGCAAAATACTGTTACAGCTGAGAGAATCACAGGAAGCAGTTACACCAAATGACCTCTTGTGACAGATTTACTTTAAACCAGCAAAAATTTTTTAGGAGGGGGAGAGGGGGGGTGGGGGAGGGGGGGAGGGGGAGAGGGGGGTGGGGGAGGGGGAGGGGGAGGGGGAGGGGGAGGGGGAGGGGGAGGGGGAGGGGGAGGGGGAGGGGGAGGGGGTGGGGGTGGGGGAGGGGGAGGGGGTGGGGGGGGAGGGGAGGGTGGTGAATAATTTAAAATCCAATAATCATTTTATAAGACATTTTGTTGGAAAAATTAAATATTCCATGAAAATTCGGCTTGTTTGCCAGCTCTGCCTATTAGGTACTGAAGTTATAAAGTAGTAACAAGATGTGTGAGTTGTGTATAAAGAGGTGGACCGGTGTGACTGGCTGCTGGTGTTTCAACCGTCTCCCCGCCACACCTCAACGACGACTCTCTCTCACCTCACGGCCAAATCTCTCATCTTTCTCACTTAATTGATCATATCCAATATTTCTTATAATATTTGAACACATCATTTTATTGCTATCTGAATTCATCCTTTGTTTGCCTTCTGTCTTATCGTGTTATTTAATCTCTCTAGAATAATTACCGTTATCCCGGCTTATTTTCCCACAATACATCGAAAAGTTCGACATTGATAAGCCAACTGGCTAGGCTGCTATACAACACCAAGAAACACTCTTTGTTCATTAGACTAACACTTGTGTCGGCAAAATAATACGACGAAATAAACTTGACTAAGTAAATCGATAAGAAAATCGAAAATAACCCTGAAGAGTTGTTCTACAGTCAGGCCTGGCCTCAGGCCGGACTTGGGGAGTAGAACTCCCAGAACCCCATCAAGCAGGTATTACTGGTTTGTACGTAATAATCACGTCACCTTCTTTCCTATCTTCTAGCTTTGGCATATTTAACACCTCTAGCCTAGTAGCTCGTCCTAGTACCTTTTCTAATTCATGTTCTTCATGAGATAAGGGCACCATACAACGACTGCATATTCCAATTTTAGTCCTTACCTTGTTACCTAGTGGTTACCTTGTGATGGTTCCAAGAATCAACGTCCCCGCGGCCCTGTCTCTGGCCAAGCTTATGGGTTGGTGGTCTGGTCAACCAGACTGCATTGTACCTGAATGGGGTTCTGGGAGTTTTTCTAGGTGTCTATGATAGTGAAGAACAAAGGTGCCTATGACACCTTTGTTCTTCACTGGTTCTATTTCTGTATTTCCTTCCATATCGTTCACTCCAGTATGTTGTTGGATTGTTGAATGATCAATGTTGACTGTTGGATGCGGTGTAACGGGGGATGGTGGAAATGGCTCTCTCTTGTCCATTATTCCCCCCCCCCCCCCCCCGTTACAATGTTGGCAGCGGTGTTGAACAATGTTTAATGTAGCAGGTGTTAGTTGAACATTGTTCAGTCCCACGTGTCTTTTGCCGCTCAGGAGCTATCAGGGAGATCTTGACAGGTGTTTAATATTCGCGATTTAGCGAGCTTTTTTCAGGTTAGGAGATAGTGATTCTCTAGCGATGTGTTTCAGTGATTTTGTGAAGTTCAGGGAATGTTCACCAGAACTTCCGTGTGTAGTGATTTATGTTAGTGATAATATTTGGTGATTTGGGAACTTAGCGGTTGGTGGAAGTGCAGGTGAGCTGAGTGTGACAGGTGACCTCGCATGTCCCAGGGGGACACCCAGCCACCGCTGGTCTCCAGGTCAGTTGGGGAGTGGCAGGTGTAGTTCTTAAGTAGTTTTAAGTGGTGGTTCTGCTCAGATTATTGCGATCGACTGTTTTACTCCATTTGAGCGCAATAACCCGAGGTGTACTGGTTTTGTACAGCATGCTAGCCAGGGAGGCTTAGTATGTCAGTAGACTTCACGTTGGGGACGCTCGACGTTAGATAGTCTGGTCACAGGGGTGGCAAAAGTTTGGAGTTGTGGACCCGCGGAGAAGCGAGGGAAACACTCTGGGTCATGTAGGTGGCTGTAGGTTAAGGGTGGGAGTAACGGCTAATTAAGTACTTCAGATTAAGGACGGTACAGTTAAGTTAGACTAGTGTTTGGTCTCTATTAGTATTGATAGTTATGGTAGACATTGTTTTAGGTGACAAGTTAAAAGTAGTGACGTTGAGCCATTGATAGTGTTTTTTTACTTGAGGGATATGAAATTTTGCCGGAAACGCTATGCGTACTAGTGACTTTAGGTATTGTATGTACTAGCTCTATCTTTAAATCTAACAGAATGTTTGTACTGTAACGCTGCAACTATGTATGTACTGTTCCTAAATAAATTATTATTATTATTATGAAATACCAGGAATCAGGGCCTGGTGTTGAGTGCACCAGGATACGGTATGGCTACTTCAGAGTCCAGTGGGGGTTAGGATGACATACAGTACACGATTTGATGATACTATCCAATTCATGAAGAATTCGTTTGGGTTATTAATTTTAGGTGCCTTTAGGAGATAACTGAAATGGAATCCATACTGTACACTAACTATTTCACTCATTTCTTTGTTGTCATCTGTGAAAGTTCCATCTTCCTTGCGCTAGGGTCCAATACTAAGTAATTACCAAAAGAAGATACCAATATGGAGTGACATGTAGCGCCATCAAAGTCGCAGGATAGTCAAAAGATGCTAAATATCATTAAGGATGCCAATACGAGAATAAAAGCACATATGGCGAGTGATATCAAAGGTATCAGATTCACCAATGATTCTATCGAGGGACATGTGACCACAAGGGACAGATGACAAGAAACACGCAGATCCTGCGTGTTTCTTGGTGGTGGTGGGGTGAAAGTCAGGACATTCAACAAGGATATACATGACAATACAGGTCAAACAATAAGGAGCAGGGTGGCGCTTCATTTAGTACCCGTTTAAACGTCAATGGCCAATACATAACCTCGCCAGACCCGTTTTCCACCATCGCTTATGGTGGTAGGAGAAAGGCCAAAAGGACAGGCTACCCTTAAAAGCATGCAGTTAGTTACCAATAACAGAAGACCAACGACCTTTCCAACGAGTACGGAACAAGGAATGAAGGAATGGGTAGAAATCGGAATAGGGAACGCCTTTTTGGGAAATAAGACAAATGTAGATAGCCTCCTTAGCTGCAGTATCCATACACTCATTTAAAGAAATACCAATATGGCCGGGAACCCAGCAAAACTCAACCTACTTAGGTTTGCTAGAGATGAAAAACCAGCCAATATTTGGACAGGATGTATAGGGTAAAATGATTCCAAAGCCACGAGAGTACTACGAGAGTCAACAACAATAACAGTGTGCTGTGACAGAAAAACAATCAACAAAAAGTATACAAGATAGCACACGGTTCTGCCAAGATGATGCTAGCCTATGGAGGTTGGCAGTATGTGTAGGTTTGGTCTGGAAAGACAAAAGAGAATCCAATACCTTAAGCAGACTTGAACCCATCTGTGAAGAGGGCAACAGAATGTGAGTGCAAAGAAAAAAGTTCAGGGAAAAGGCATTTCAGAACAAGAAGGGTAGAAGCCTTTATCATATGGGGTCAAAGACTTGCAAAACTTCGCAAGTGGAACCCACCTGGGAGCACAACCACAGGAGCGATGGACGGGAGGCGACACGAGGAGAAACATTGCCAACACAAACTGAAAGGGAGGCTTGTAAACGAGACATCCGAACAGAAAAAGGAAGGTGGTGAAAGGAAACGGGGCCCCAGCCAAAGCACAGCAAAAGCGAGAATGAGTATGTTGCAAAGATCTCACAAGGTAACGAAAGCAGCATCTATCTTGATGATTTTGGAACAAGACATCCATTTCAACATGCAAGCTCTGAGTAAGGAACAAACAAAAGGCACCAGAGTTGAAGTGCAACCCAGCATAATGTAGATCATCAAGACAGTGAAGGACTGAAGGAGAGGCAGGGGCAGCCTTAATCTAGTTTAGATAGTACAAGAGAAGAATACAAATACGAAGATACTGGAGGGCCAGTATCTTAGGGCCCAAATTTGCACTGTAAAACAACAACATATTGGAGTGCACGATATGGAAGGAAATGCAGAACAGAGCCAGTGAAGAGTAGAGGTACCATAGACACAATCAGAGAACACTGTATGTATATCAGAGGTCCACGATTGTTCAATATCCTCCCAGCGAGAACCAGAAATATTGCCGGAACAAAAGTGGAACTCTTCAAGAAAAAACAGGACAGTTTTCTGCAAAAAGTGCTGGACCAACCAGGCTGTGGTGGATATGTGGGCCTGCGGGCCATTCCAAGCAACAGCCTGTTGGACCAACCTCTCAAGTCAAGCCTGGCCCATATCATGGAATCATACAAAAACCAAGAGACAGGGAAAGCAAAAGGCCATCAGTGACAGAGAAATCCAAAATATTTTCTCTTATGCAAAATAAAAATAAAAAACTATATCTAGTATCGGGCCCCAACAAAAAGGAGATGGAACTTTCACTGATGACAACAAGGAAATGAGTGAAATACTGAGGAATCAGTATGACTCTGTTTTCAATGAACCACTAAACACACTAAATATTGATAACCAAATGAATCTTTCGTGGATGTGATGCAAACATCAAATCATATATCAGATGTTACCCCATCCCTCACTAGAGTTTGAAGAAGCCATAGACAGTATACCTATGCACTCTGCACCAGGCCCTGATTCTTGGAACTCTATATTCATCAAGAACTTAAAAAAAAAAACACTATTGAAGGCACTTCACATTCTTTGGAGACAAAGCCTAGATACTGGCGTTATCCCTGACATACTAAAAACGGCAGAGATAGCACCACTCCAAAAAAGGAGGAAATAAGGCAAAGGCAAAAAATTGCAGACCGATAGCACTCACATCACACATCATCAAAATCTTTGAAAGTGCTAAGAAGTAAGATCACAAAATACATGGAATCACAGCATCTCCATAACCCTGGACAACATGGTTTCAGAACAGGGCGCTCTTGCCTATTGTTGCTAGACCACTATGACATGGCTTTAGATGTCATGGAAGACAAACAAAACGCTGATGTAATTTACAGAGATTTTGCAAAAGCCTTCGAAAAATGTGACTATGGTGTTATTGCACACAAAATGCGTGCAAAAGGAATTAACAGAAAAATAGGCAGATGGTTCTACAATTTCCTGACTAACAGAACCCAATGTGTAACAGTCAACAAAATAAAATCTCGACCATCAACCGTAAAGACTCAGTCCCCCAGGGTACTGTGCTTGCTCCAGTACTTTTTCTCTTCCCCATATCAGATACTGTATAGACAAGGATGCAATCTATAGTACTGTATCATTTGCAGATGACACTAGGATTTTTATGAGAGTAGACAACATAGAGGGCACAGCAAACCTCCAATCAGATGTAAATCAAATCTTTCGATGGGCTACAGAAAATAATATATTTAATGAAGATAAGTTCCAGCTCCTGCACTACAGAAAAAATGAAAATATAAAAATAAAAACCACATACAAAACACAGTCAAATCATAACAGAGCGAAAAAGCAGTGTAAAGGATTTGGGTGTACTCAGGTCAAAAGACCTTACCTTTAAAGAACACAATAAAGTCACACACCTCACAGCTGCAAGAAAAATGACAGGTTGGATAACAAGAGCCTTTCAAACTAGCGATGATATACCAAAGTTGATACAGAACTTTTCAAGATGCTAGTGCTCTCTAGAATGGATACTGGTGTACAATGACAATGCATTTCAAAGCTGGAAAATTGCTGACCTGTAGAGCATGCAGAGATCCTTTACTGCTAGAATCCACTCAGGAAAATACCTAAACTATTGGAACCGACTAAATGCCTAAATCTGTATTCTCTTGAGTGCAGGCGGGAGACATAATAATTTTCACATGGAAAATAGTAGAGGGTCTGGTCCCAAACCTGCACACACAAATAGCACCACATGAGACCAGAAGGCATGGCAGGATGTGCAGAATACCCCTGTTGAAAAGCAAAGGTCCAATAGGTACTCTATCAACATCAGACCCCCCAGACAGTTCAATACGCTTCCACTACACATAAGGGGCATAACTGGCTGACCCCTCACAGTGTTCAAGAGAGAGAACTTCATAAACACCTCCAAAGGATATCTGATCAACCAGACTGTGATTCGTATGTCAGGCTGCGAGCAGCCACATCCAACAGCCTGGTTGACCAGTCCAGCAAAGGGGTCGAGGACCAGTCCAGCAACGGGGTCGAGGACCAGGTGGCGGGGACGCTAAGCCCCGAAATCATCACAAGGTAAGGTAGGGCCCTGGGTCGGGCCTAGGGAGTAGAAGAATTCTCGGAACCTCATCCAGGTAGAATCCAGGTAGAGAAGTGTGTGTCTATCAGCTCAAAAGGATTCAGTAGGATAAGGAAATTTTAAGGTAAGGTAAGTTGCAACAGTGCCTTACCTTTCCTGGGGTTGAGGGACTGCAATTGCACTAGCACTGCTATTGGGTGTTTTGCAACTTCCTAACACCTTATTAATATTAACCATTGCACTGTGCACATGGTTTTGGCAAAATTTCATAGTGCAATTGTCAAGGAAATATTTTTTTTTATAAATATCAAGGTAAAATCAATGTCAAAATGTTTCCAAATTCAACCATTTTCATTTCAAAACACAAATAGTGATGAAAACATTAAAATAAAGCCTAATTAAGAAAAAAAGCATAATTCTCAGAGCACCTTAGGGAGCTCTGAACAGAACAGTGGTTAAGCAGTGCAGAATAAGGCATTAAAAAGAGCTGCAAAACACTGTCCCCCATATCCAGGAGCCACATGAACTCCTGAAAACACACTCCCTAAACATCAGACTACAGCACCAAACCATCAAGGCGTGGAAAAGGATCGAAATGTTTGAAGATCCAATGTTAGAAAGATTACCCCAAGATGAGATAATGTCCCGCTCCAACAACCGGTGGCCCCAAGAGGCTCGATTTACTCAATGAAACCCAGCCCAACAATACATAATTCCTAATAATTCCCCTTTAATGAATAATAATAATAATAATAACGATAGTCAAATAGATCAAAACATGTACAAAAGCATTTGAGTGCATATAATAATTCACTGTATCGGGGGTTACCTAACCTTGCCATGATTTTGGGGCTTAGTGTCCCTGCGGCCCGGTTCTCAACCAGCCTCCTACAGGAAGCCAGAGTGTATTCATACACGATTGGCTTTTATCGTGGCCCCTTCCCACCAGGCTGAATTACTGACCCCATCCAGGATGTAACCCCACAACAAGCTGACTAACTCCTGAGTACTTACTCACTGCTAGGTGAACAGAAGCATTAGGTGAAAGAAAATGTGCCCAACTATTTCTGTCCCGCCCAGGATTCGAACATAGAATTCTCGAGTGTATATATGAATATACACAGTACCCAGCAAACACACAGCGAAACTACGACGTTGGTACAACGTTCAAACAAGTTTTAACACCACCTAACAAGTTATAACAACCAATATAGCAAGTTGTAACAACGTTCTAATACGTCATAAACACATTAAGCCAAGATGTAACAACTTTATTACAAGTTGTAACAAGTGGAAAATAGGGACAGTTTCGATTTGTGTTTCCAGGGTATTCATCTATAGACATCCATATATGCTGAAATATAAGTGAAGAACCTCACACACTCACAGCTCACTGACAAGACACATGCTAACACACATTGTGTCAGCAAGGCAGACAGCCCGCCTGCTATCACAACTCACACTGTGCTTCTCATTTCGAAACCTGTCCTTTGCCTGTGCCTCTTCATCCTCTTTACTAAATAAAATTAAAAAAAGTTATAGATAGTAGTTCATTCCACACAGCCACATGTAACACATGGGGCTGTGCCAGTCAACTGTGGCTGCCTCCGTATTGAATCATCAGCATAAAGTTTGGAATAATTAGCTATACAGTATATTGAAGGTGCTGACAAAGAAATTTTCAAATCAGAACTTATATTTAACTCTGTACAGCACTTAACATGAATAATAAGGACCATTAAAAAGTAGTCTAAAATAAATATCAATATGCAAGATGGTGAGTATTGGCTACTCAGCAGTTTATTACAATACAATATTAAACATATCAATTTTGAAACAAGCTCACCATATATGTAAGTTGCTTAGCTTAAGAGACTGTACTGTACTTGTGGTCAATCTCAAACCCATTATTGATTTAACAACATACAGTGGTACCTTAGTTTACAAATTTAATCCGTTCCCAGAGATGGCTGTTAAGCGGAATATTCGTAAACTGAAGCGAATCTCCCCATAAGAAATAATGGAAATTGAATTAATCAGTTTCAGATTCCCCCCAGAAATTAACTTCAAAGTAAATTTTATACCTAATTCACTCAAATCTTCAGTACTAAAGTATGTACAAGTTATTACTTACCTTTACTGATGACTCTTGTTGGAGTATGGAAGACTGAGGAAGGGGGAGGAGAGGTGGTGTTAGTGTTTTTAAGGGGAGTCACCTTCTATTATAACATCAGGCAGTGATGACTTCTCTGGGGGTACACACACTGGCACGTTTCCACCATATATACTGATGACATTCTAATATCTATTGGATACCTCTAGGAGTTTTCTACTCCCCAAGCCCAGACCGGCTTGACTTGTGAGAGTATACAAGGGAAGGAAATTCTAACAAAATTCAAACTGCTCTAAACAAACTTGGAATATCCTGTCACGAGCTAGAATTAGTTATAAGGCAAGAGAAAAACCAAATACAGTACATTATGGTCAAAGAATCCTATGGCCCTCTAATATTTTCCATGTGTAAATTTTTATGTATCTCTCCCGCCTGCGCTCGAGGGAATACAGATTAAGGCTCTTTTAGTCGGTTCCAATAGTTTAGATATTTTATTGAGTGGATTCTAGCAGTAAAGGATCTCTGCACAGTCTCCAGGTCAGCAATTTCTCCAGCTTTAAAAGGGGCTGTCATTGTGTAGCAGTACTCCACTCTAAGAGAGCACTAGCGTTTTGAAAAGTATCATCATCAGTATAGCATCTCTAGTGTGAAAGGTTCTTGTTATCCAACCAGTCATTTTTCTTGCAGTTGTGACGGCTACTTTATTGTGTTCTTTAAAAGTAGGGTCTTCCAACATGAATACACCCAAATCCTTATGATACCAACATCAAATCGTATATCAGATGTCACCCTATCCCCACTGGATTTTGAAGAAGCCATAAACAGTATGCCTATGCACTCTGCACCAGACCCAGATTCTTGGAACTCTATATTCATCAAGAACTGTAAAAAAAAACACTTTTGCAGGTCCTTCACATTCTGTGGAGACAAAGCCTAGATACTGGCATTATCCCTGACATACTAAAAACAGACCCAGATTCTTGGAACTCTATATTCATCAAGAACTGTAAAAAAAACACTTTTGCAGGTCCTTCACATTCTGTGGAGACAAAAGTTGGAGTTCCAAGAATCTGGGTCTGGTGCAGAGTGCATAGGCATACTGTTTATGGCTTCTTCAAAATCCAGTGGGGATAGGGTGACATCTGATATACGATTTGATGTTGGTATCATATCCATGAAAAATTCCTTTGGGTTATCAATCTTTAGTGTGCTTAGTGGCTCGCTGAAAACAGGGTCATACTGATTCCTCAGTATTTCTTTCATTTCTTTGTTGTCATCTGTGAAAGTTCCATCTCCCTTTCGCAGCGGCCCGATACTAGATGTGTTTTTTTTCTCTTGATTTTGCATAGGAGAAAAAATATTTAGGATTTCTCTCTATTTCATTGATGGCCTTCTGCTCTCTTTGCCTCTCCTGGGTTTTGTATGATTCTTGTAGCTTTAGTTCAATTGTTTCTATTTCTCTACGTAACCTTCGCCATTCTTGAGATAGGATGCGACTCAAGTTGTTTCACGATTCGTTTTCTTCACCTATAGAAGGAACGACGTTCCCGTTCCACTCTGCATCTCTTCCTCTTTTTTCTTAGGGGTATGTGGTTTGAGCATATTTCTTGTGCTACTGCACTTATTTTTTCCAGGCACTGGTTCAGGTTTGCATTTTCTAGCTGTTCTTCCCAGATTATTTCTGTGAAGTCTTGGTTTATTTGCTCCCAGTTTATCTGTTTATTATTGAAGTTGAATTTGCTGAAATCTCCTCCACTGGGAATTGGGACTGGTTTTGAAGGTCTATTCCCCATGCTTGTCAGAACTTCAATTAAGTTGTGATCTGAGTAACAGGTATTTGTAACCATTATGTTCCTGATCAAATTATCATTATTGGTGAAAATGAGGTCCAGCGTGTTCTTCATAGTTGGTTCTACTATTTGCTGGCTTAAGGCAAACCTGTCGCACATCCGTAGCAGGTCATTTGCATGTGCCTGTTCATTTAGGCTACTTCCTGGTATTCTTTCTGATATTACTGTATTAGCTAGGTTCTTCCATTTAAAGTGCCGTAGGTTGAAGTCCCCAAGCAGGATGAAGTTCAGGGTTGAATGTGAAGTTTTCCAAGCAGTGTTCAATTTTCATTAGTTGGTCTTTAAACTTCTGATGATTTGCCTCTGGTGACTTATATACAAGGACAATAACTACATTTAAGTTCTCAATTTTGATTATCAGCACTGCCACCATATCATTTGTGTATTTAACAGCGTGGTGAAGGCAGTACGGATGATCGTTTCCCTGAGGCAGGGGCAACGAACAACCTTCGACTCCGCACAAAACAATAGCGGACTCGGAAGAAGTAGCATTGTACAACCGAGCCCACAGGGGTTTACCAGGGCCTGTAGGGTGAATTAGCCCTACGGGAAGCCCAGCCCTACTTACCTGGCCCCAGGCACTGGGGCCAGCTAAGCCGGTAGAATCACGTCAGGTAGCAGGCAAACTGAAGCTATGAAACCTCGGGGGAAACAGACGACGATTCCCAACACAACCTAGGCTTACCTAATAAGAAGCTAAGCGAAGCTCTGCCTAAACAAGGCGAGAACACCAGAGAATGAAAAGAATGAAAACACAACAAACAAACTAGTAGTCAGAGAGAAACACTGGCTGTTGCATTGAAGTGAAGCTAGCTGCACAAGCTGCAGTGCGCCCCTTCCAGCCAATAACACCCACCCCTACCCGGGGCAAGACGGAAGGTCCTAGACCCCTGACGTACCCTAAAGGTGAAGACATCAAGCGATGAAGTCCTCAAATAGGGAGTGATTCCCAAACACCCCAGGTAAGATAACCCTGACACGCAAGGGCAGTACTCACAGCGTACCTAAGGAAGGTCACCCTAGGTGCATGCTGCTCCTGTACACTAAGACACCTGGCCATCACACCACACACAACTGGAACAGCCACACAGGGCAAAAATCCAGAACTTGAGACCAGAGGTGACTGATCTGACCATCAGCACATCAGTTCAAGAACTGAAGAGGTGGGCTGCTGGCTTCCCCTCCCCTCCATACATTTGGGGGCGGGTAGTGCTAACAAGCGGGATTGCTACTTGCATGAAGTGTTGCTTATTGGGTTTCTTTCCAGAGGAAGTTATTTTGATCTTTTAGGATGTAGATTGCACAGGTTAACCAGACAGTGGTCTGTTTTGATTCATCTGCCTTTCTGGGTACTTCCCCGGTCAATGGCAATTATGGCATACGTACTTTAAATGTAAAGTGCTCATAGGCCCTTGCTTCCCTGTGCATCTCTGAGAGTGCCAGGTTCTAGCTTGTGGTTCCGAAAAAGCATAAGGACTCCCGTGACTGATGATCCCAAACTGATACAGTATACCCGTAGTACATATCAGTTCAAATAGTTTCAGGGAGCCGACAGGACTCCCCCACAGAAACATTTATTGAAAAATAAATCGTTGAATTAGATGCATCATATTGGTAAAAAGTGCACATTTTGAAATCTGTAACTCAAAATATAATTTGAAATTTAACATTTGTTCTTTCAAATTGTAGTGCTATATACTGGTACAGTGTAATGACAAATTATAATGATAGAACATTATAGAAACTACACTTTCTCATTGTTATGTTCCATGAGTCAGTGATATCTAACACCGAGAGCCCTATATATGTTGGGAGTTGCCAAGCATGAAACAGTACTGTATATACAGTATACAGTACAAGTATTCACATATATTATTATTTATATACAGTAAATACAAGATGTTTTACAGCATGTTGACCACATGGGAAGTAAATCTATGCAGTCACCTCAATAGTAGTTATACCAAAAAGGGCATATATATATAATATGCCATAACTAAAGACATTTTTTGCACCAGTGTTGCCACATTTTCTGTATCTTGAATTTTATTAATATTGTTTGTCAATGTCAGTGATACGGATCCCTTAAGGCCTCGGGCAAACATCTACCATCTGGAAAAATAACAATTTTGGGGACATTTTCCCTAAGCTCAGGGAATAATTTTAATCTGATTTTTAATAACATAGGAAGACAAAACCCAAGTCCTGAAGACCATTTTTCTGTGCACATACAGATAATGCCTGATGTAACCCTTGTGCAGTGCAAGGTTAAAATACATCTCAAATATGGATTACTTTGTAAAATGCCTTGAATCAAGTTTCTTCAATTAAAGTAGACATTATATGAGAGTTGCACAGCCAAGAAACACTTATCCAAGAGAAACAGGAGTATGAAGTATGTTTTTCTCAGTTCATGCCTTAAAAATATGCATTTTAATAATTTTTGTTTTGTTTTTATTATACATTCCTATTTAATAATGTACATGCTGTACTGTACTTATTTTTAAATTCATACAGTACCTGTATTTCATTAAAGAATAATTTTTTTTTAAGTAGGACACTGCCAGCTCAATGATCACCAATTTGTCACCTCAGTTCACTACAGTAATGTAGTGTGTGTTTTTAATTAAAGATTTCCCTAATGGTCCTATTGAGAAATTTATCGGAATCCAGTATCATTCTGATTACCAAATTATTATTATAAAGATACCCTAGGATGTCACCTACAGTTATAATGTTTACAAAATGCTATGTGGCCATGTGACATCATTGCAAGTCCAGCACTGGTGGGAAAGATATAATAATTTACACTTGGAAGAGATTAGAGGGACTGGTTCAAAATATGCATATTGAAACAACTCCACAGGAGACCCGGAGGCATGACAAGATGAATAAAGTGACCACATTAAAAAGCAGAGGTGCTGTTGCATCCAGATTGTTGTAGTGATAATATTGGAAAGTTCTCTCTCTCTCAAATGCATTGAGCAGCAGTAGTAGTTTATGTGGATGAATGGTGGACTGTGTATGGGGTGATGGTTGTCGAAGACACTGGTACATGCCAGATGGCAGGGAACTCTAGGGTGTAGCCAAGCAGCTCCTTTGTTGACTGAGCCAGGTGGGCTCCAGTGGTGATCACAGTGAGACCGGAAAACGGTCTCAGACAAGCACAGAGGGCTTGTTACCTAGAGCATACCCTGGAGAGGGTTCCGGGAGTTCTTCTACTCCCCTAGCCCAGCCCGAGACCAAGCTCGACTTGTGATAACTAGGTCCAATAGGTTGTTGCTTGGAGGGAGGGGCCCGCAGAGGGGACATATCCACTACAGCCTGGTTGGTTCGGTACTTCTTGCAACAACCTGTCCAAGTGCCTCTTGAACACATCCACCTTTGTTATAGCAATATTTCTAATACTGTACTTGCTGGCAAGGACCCCTGATGTTAAGACAGTGATCTCTGATTTTGCCTATGGCACCTCTACTCCTCACTAGTTTTATTCTGCATTTCCTTCGGTACCTTTCCTTTCAGTATGTTGTTATTCTACTATGCAAATTTGAAACCTGGCCCTCTGGTATCTTCCATATACAGTACAGTACTGTGTATATTATTTGATACCTTTCTCGTCTCCTTTCCAGAGAACATTTTGAGAGCTTTGAGACGGTCCCAATAATTTAGATGTTTTATCATTTGTGTGTGTGCCATATATGTTCTCTGTATTCCCTCTAAGAGATCTCTTTTGCTCTAAAATGGAAAGTAAGTACCGAGAAATATTCAAGACGGGACAGCACCAGTGATTTAAATACCTGCTTGATGGGGTTCTGGGAGTTGTTTTACTCCCCAAGTCCTGCCCAAGGCCAGGCTTGATTTGCGAGAGCTTGGTCCAACAGGCTGTTGCTTAGAGCAGCCTGCAGTCTCACATATCCACCACAGCCCAGTTGGTCTGGCAATTCTTGAAAAAAACAATCTAGTTTTTTCTTGAAGATGTCCATGGTGGTTCCTGCAATATTTCTTATACTCGCTGGATATAAGCGAGTATAAGAAAGTTACTATTGTGAAAAGTAATTTCAGCCTACTGCTGAAATTACTTTTCACAAAATCTCTGGACCAAGAGATAGTCCCCCTTGAATGGAAATATTGTATGCAAATGTCACCGCTATTATCAAAAAAGACAGAAAGAGCTCAGCAGAAAGCTATCAGCCAATCAGCCTGACATCACACACCTGCAAGCTCACGGAGAGAATTCTTGGGGAGGAAATCATTCACTATCTTTCAGTGAACAATCTTGTACAATCGGCACAACATGAGTTTATTAAAAATAGATCCTGCCTTACAAACCTGCTCACATTTTTGGAAACGGTCACCAGCTACTCAGACAAAGGACTTCCAGTGTATATAGTACATGGATTTTGCTAAAGCCTTTGATAAGGTACCACATGAAAGACTGAAAAGGAAATTACAGGCCCATGGAATAAATTGTAAAATACTAGAATGGATAAAACAATGGTTGAAACAAAGAAAACAAAGGGATATGCTAAATGGGAATGAATCTGAAATGTGGTAAGTGATATACCACTGGGATCCATTTTGGGGCCAACCCTTTTTATCATATACCTGTACATTAATGACATAGATGAGAATATTACAAACCACATCAAATTTCCAGATGACAAAGTTTCATGGTAAAGTGAGAAACAATAATGATATTGAAGCCTTACAAAGAGATATACAGTACATTAACTTGCACATGGGGGAATAACAACCCACGCCACAACTACAAAATTAATGCCATTACATTACAGCACATTGATGCAGAAAAGGATCTTGGTATCAAAATCCACTACTCACTAAAAGTTGCACAACAGGTAAGAGCAGCAGACAGAAAAGTTAACCATACCCTCAGAATAATTAAGCGTGCACCCCCATTTGGACTGCTATATCCAGCAGCCCATCCTCCTGTTTTGGTAGTACTGTACAATGGAACCTCGATTTACAAATGCCCCTACTTACAAATTTTTTGAGTTACAACCGCAATTTTGTCGGAAAATTTGACTCTACTTACGACCTTTGCCTCGACTTGTGACTTTGTTGATACACGTATGGGTCAACCGAGCGCCTGATTCCTGATGGCACTGGCGACCCTGCTTCAGTTTACCAGACTGCCTGCTTACTGACTATTGTGCTTGAATTCTTTGTAAACAATTTCACTGTTTTTCAGCTTTATTGCTTTCCCAAACATAAAAGTCATTATTATATACTGTACCTTGCCATGGGTTCCTCAACAATTAAGAAGTAGTACGCAGTATGGGAAGAAAAGCAAAGTTTTGTTGAAACGACACCCAAATCAAGCTGCAGTAGGATGTTGCCTTAACCTTTTTAATGACATGGTGATGCCTCAATACAGACAAATGTTAAAACACAGGGAAAATCAAGTCTCTATGAAAAGGTTCTTAGTGAGAAAAACGAGCAGTGAGTCACAACGAGGTCCTAGTGGTATGCCTGCAAAACGTAGGAGATTGTACCCCAGAGAAGTCATCACTGCCTGATGTTATAATGGAAGAGGATTCCTCTTCCAAACAGTAACACCACCACTCCTTCCCCCTCCTCACTGTCTTCCAAACATCCATAAGAGTTAGGGGCCTGACAACTGAGTGGACAACGCTTTGGATTCATAGCCCTGAGGTTCCGGGTTAGATCCCCAGTGGAGACGGAAACCAAATGGGCAGAGTTTCTTTCACCCTGATGCCCTGGTTACCTAACAGTAAATAGATAGCTGCTACGGGCTGCTTCCTGGGGGTGTGTAGCAAAATGGAGGCCTGGTTGAGGACCAGGCCACGGAGACGCTAAGCCCCTGAAATCAACTCAAGATGACCAAGATAACATCAATAAAGGTAAGCTATAACTTGTACATACTATAGTACAAAATGTGTGTGTGTATTATGTATGAAATGTATTTTGATGTTAATATTTTTGGGAGTGTGGAACGGATTAATTCAATTTACATTATTTCTTATGGGAAAATTAGTTTTGAGTTACGACCCGTATCTAGGAATGGAATAAATTCGTAAATGGAGGGGCCACTGTACTTATAGTAATAATGAGGACCATAGTATATATACCGACGTACAAAAAATTTGAAAGTAAAAATCTGAACTATTAAGTTGGACAAACTAGAAAACTATTTTTTACTTATGTTGCTTGACAAACTAAACCTAACCTAACCTAACCTTCCTAAGCCTAATACACAATATTTGAGGCCTAATATAGTACTGTACATGTGTGTGCTATACTAGGCCTAGGAATATTTGTTTTTTAGCTTCATTTATTTGAAAAGAATTCCTTACTAGTCAGTGTACAGTACTGTACTTCAATCTAAAAGCTACGTATGTACGAATTCGTGACTATTGGCGACCATCACAATAGGTACTATCTAAACAGGAGGATGGGTTTGGCATTCAGGCATGGAGACCTCACTTACAGAAGGACACAGCTGTTCAGGAGACTGGGCAACAAAAGTCATTCCCGAGCGAAGTTATCTTACATATCAGGAAGGGTTGAGGGCCTAACAACACTGCAAACCAGGCATAACAGGACAAATCGCATTGAAACTTTTAAAATACTAAACTAGTTGGAGGAGGTTGATCCGGACAATTTCTTCAAAAGGTCAGATGTAGCACAAACAAGGAGCAACAGTTTCCAGCTCAACAAACCTCAAGGTAGGACTGAGAACAAGAGATGGTTTTTCATCCACAGGGTTATAAACCCATGGCACCATCTACTTGCCAATGCCGTAAATGCCAAAACTCTTAGCTTCTAAAATCCAACTGGATAGGATCATCAAAGCAAATGGGGGGACCATCAACAAGCCGCTGGGTTCCTGTCCTTATCAAGGCCACTAGTGTTGGTGGCCCTCAGGCAAATCCAGATACAGTACAGTGTACTGTACATTTTACATGACAAAATATATAGATTAACACCTAGCTGTGTTTTGATTATCCCCTTTACCTGCTTGACAGGGTTTTGGGAGTTCTCCAGTCCCTTGTCCCCTGCCAATGTTGGTAGCCTCACTGTAGGACGACTGGTGCATCCAAATGATATATTGGTGCACATAATGACATACAGTATATACTTGACAAATATAACCAGTATACAATTTATGTAACTTGAAGATATATATACTAAAACATATTGAATTACAATAGTGCAGTAGTTATACTGAGAGTGAACTTGATCAACATCAAGAGGCCCAAGACTTTTCAACACTCTCCCTCTAAACATGAAGGGCATAACTAGCTGATCTTTTATGGTATTCAAAGGAACTTGATAAACACCTCTGAAGGATTTTTTATTAACCATTCTGTGATTCATACATCAAGCTGTAACTAACAGCCTGGAAGATCAAACAACTAACCAGGACACCTGGCCATTGACTGGGAGGCGTGCACGATGAGTCTCGGAATCAACAACAGGTAAATAAATCCACAAGGGCCATGACGAGGATTCGAACCTACGTCCAAGAGCATCCCAGACGCTGCCTTAATCGACTGAGCTATGACATTGTATAAGAATTGCAACCAGAAATTCTACTGAATTTACTTGGATCCTGCAGCCTCTCCGAGACACAAACCAGGATTTTACACAATTCCCCCATGCACTCCAGCTATGTGAATAGGCTGTTCTACCTCTTCGCCTTACTTCAATACACACACAAATAGCCTCAGAGAGGCTGCAGGATCCAAGTAAATTCAGTAGAATTTCTGGTTGCAATTCTTATACCATGTCGTAGCTCAGTCGATTAAGGCAGCGTCTGGGATGCTCTCGGACGTAGGTTCGAATCCTCGTCACAGCCCTTGTGGATTTGTTCATTTGATACATCACGCTATTGTGATTTTTGTGTGTAACAACAGGTAATTAACAGGTATGCCTATTGAAACTAGACACATCCCAACTGTGTGTGATTTTTCATGATTTTGAATATGGTTATAAAAAAGTTAATTTTTTTAATTGTAAAATTTTAGGAGTTACATTTTATTGAATTGGGCAAGTTAGACCCAACCACGAAGATAATTCTACCGGCAAGGTGCATCTCTGTAATGATCCTCTCTGGAAGACTATGCTCATGCACTTCATGGAAGTGTGTAAAATTTAATTTTCCTATGCCCAAGCTTGAGACTACAGAAAACAATGGAGATTTTTTCCATGCCTTTGGTATATGCAAATTTATTTGAAAAGGAAGAAAAAAATTCAATCTGAGGCAGGTAGACCCCATGACAGTCTGTTACAGCATAGTACTGTATCTCAATTGCCCAAGAGCTATAAATGTAAGTGTATAAAAAATGAAAATTTTGCCATCAGGAATAAGAATGGACTAATCATTGATGCATCTCATTATATAATCATTGACGCATCTCATTATACTGTATGTCCTAATTTTGTCAATAAAATTTACATATGGTATTTAGTTAATGTTATTACACAAACCCAATACCTGAGCAATTTGCAAAGGAATCTTGGGCTTTTATTAAATAATGCAAACACAGAAGCAGATACTGACATCTTTGATGGAAATTACTGGCCAAGAACGGAAAAAAAAGACTACAAGGGACTTAACATTACTGTATTACCATCAGATGAGGTAATTGAGAACAGACTGAGGTGACTGAGAAGCCTCTCCACCGAGATGAACAAAGTATTACTGTATTAATATATCCTCTCCTTAAAAATGAAACCTTCGGAAGGGTGTTATCAATTGCCCATCTATTCTAAATTGCCCCATCTCACAGTAGTAATAGAAATTAATGAAAAAAATTCCTAACTTTGTACAGATGGTTATTGATTATTGATGAAAATATAATAAAGTAATAAATAAAATATTCAGAAGCATCATATGGCCTAGTGGTAAAACTGAAATGTAGACTAATTTTTACTGTTTACTAATACAGTGGAACTTTAATCGACGAATGCCCCCCTTTACGAATCTTTTGGAATACGAGGTGAATTTCCTTGTAAAATTTGACTCTATTCGAGGTTTGCCTCGGTGTTGAGTTTGTTGATACACATATCGGTCAACGAACGCATGGTTCTGCTGGGCGCAGGGCAAGGCGCTCTCAGTTTACCAGTATTTATCAAGTTTACCCATTTACCAAGAAAGTCAGTGGTAAAGTTCAACTGAAGAATATAGTTGTGTGGATGACAATAGAGAAAAGAGAAGAGATCATTCATAATGAGTGAATGTAATGTTTCACTATGTAGTGAAACATCACATTCATTCACAACACATTCATCATGGCATTTTAACTCTTGCCAGTACTGTACCATACTGGCAAGTGTTAAAACGCAGGGAAAAACAAGTGCCTTTAGACAGATTCTTAGTAAGACAAGCAACACCTAGGTCCTAGTGGTATGCTTGCAAAACGTAGGAGAGCGAGTACCCCAGTAATGTCATCATTGTCTGATGTTATAATGGAAGGTGACTCCCCTTCCAAACACTGACACCTCTCCTCATCCCTCTCCGTCTTCCATATGTCAACGTGAGTCCTCAATAAAGGTAAGGCACCTATGAGTAGTATTCTGTATAAAATGTTTTTTTTTAAGTTAATATTTTTGGGTGTGTGGAACGGATTAATTAAATTTACATTAATTCTTATGGGTAATTTTTTTCGGTTTTCAAATTTTTGGTGTACGAACCTTCTCTTGAAACAATAAATTTGTAAATGGAGGGCCACTGTACAGTACAGTATTCAAATTTTAAGGCAGTTGGTGATTTTGCCAAATTTTATAATTTTGCCAAATAATTTTATGGAAAAGAATGAGCTATAAAATTCAAATCTAGCTCAATACAGCCTAAGAAACGGGCAATTTTTTCTTTTGCACCTATAATACAGTACAGTATTTGATCATTACAACATTCTCATGAAGCATTACAAGCAAACAAAATACTGTACTGACCTTGTACAGTACTGTATACACATTTTGTACAAGTATTACAAGTACTATGTAATCATTTATAGCCCCTAAAATAAAGAGGAGGATGTAAAAAGCCAACAAGGTGAAAGTCTTCAAGGAGTATTTAGATAAGTTCTTGCAAGAAGTGCTGGACCAACCGGGTTGTAGTGAATATGTGGGCTGCAAACAACAGCATGTTGGACTAAGTTGCCAAGTCAAGCCTGGCCCTAGGATGGACTTGGGGAGTAGAAGAACTCCTGAAACCTTCTCCAAGTATGCTCCGGGTAACAAGAAGATGGACTAACAATTTCCTTAGAAATAGATTAAGTGACTAAGTAAATAAATAAAAAATGCAGTCAGAGAAAGATGCAAAGCCTAGTCCTGCAAGGCACCGCCTATCCCCTATTACTCTTCCTAATCATCTTAGCACATAATGACACACATTTCTGTCTTTGCTGATGAGAAAAATTATGAAAATTAACAGGCCATTGAGCAATGAAAAATATCGGTATGTTTAATGACAACATTTTAATTACCCAAGTATAGAAAAAATTTAGACTTAAAAAAGGGCAGTCACATCTAACAGAATGAAGTGAACGAGTCAGAGACCTAAGAATACCTGTAATAGTGTAAGACGACAACAGTTTGTTTCCCATTGTCAAGGACAGGACATCTGTTAGGCTTGCCCCCCCCCCCCCCCCCCGGATTCAAGTTCCCCAACACGGGAATCAAGGATTCAAGGTCCCCAACCTTGTGTTTCAACAGGCTGTTGCTTGGAGCAGCCTGCATGCCCACATATCCACCACAGCCCGGTTGGTCCGGCACTTTTTTAAGACGGCACTTCTCGAAGAAAACTATCTAGTTTTCTCTTGATATCCACAACTGTTCCGGCAATATTTCTTATGCTAGCTGGGAGGATGTTGAATAACCGTGGACCTCTGATGTTTATAGTGTTCTCTGATTGTGCCTATGGCACCCCTGCTCTTCACTGGTTCTATTCTGCATTTTCTTCCATGTCGTTCACTCAATCGTTTAGCACTTTACCATGGCATAAATAATCCATGGATGTTACAATGCAACAGGTTATTAGACACGTTATTCATGCTTAAAGACGCGTGATGAATAATGATGCCAACAGTGTATGATGTGTAGACCTGCTCAGCCTAGATGTTTCCTGCCTCGCTGGGGTTACACAATACGATTCAAATAGAATAAGAGCCTATACAAGTCCAGCTGGTTAAAGAGGAACGCCCAATACTGTAGGGCTCATCATTCAATGACTACCTAATAGTGTGGTGGGCAAATAATCCTCACCATTAGCCCTGTGGCCCACATCCCTCCCAGCGACCCCTAGAGAACCACAACAAACTTTTCATGAATGACATTCCCTTACCTGGTTGAAAGCGAATAATTCCTTTTGCTTCTGTATTCGTTCCGGACTAATTTTTTGTTGGTGTTTCATAAATTTTAACATGATGCCGGTAGCTTCACACTCGGCTTTATAAACCAATGGTCCTCCGGAATCCGCACCAAGCACATACGATCCCCTAAACCGACAAAACAACACTGACGAAAAAGTTAAACCTCGAATAATATTCGGACATTGACGCGAAACACATAAAATCTAAATCTCTATCACTCATTATATGTAAAGGATGGAAATATGTTTAGAGAAAATAAATATATATTGCGATGCTTTTTTTTTATCAGCGCCACCAGGGCCCTCTATAAACTTTTGACTCCGACAAACTTTACGGTACTTATTGTTGTCATTGGAGTTACCTGTGAAGCGACCCTACCCACCCATTTATATTAATGTTTCTCTGCTTGATGCTCGTTTCATCTCAAATATAAAAATATTTCTGATCTAAATAATAATTAAAATTTTTTATGCCCCTGGAACTAATCAACTATCGCCATCATTTTATAATGTATAACAAAATCGAGGGAATGAGAGTAACATTTTGTGAGGCGCGCCAAGCTGGCCGAGACGCGGCACCGTCCCCTGTGTTCCTCCGCCAGTCTGAATGAGAATTAATTCTCAGTGTGAACGCTCTCATTTGGTGACACTTTTTATTCTTCAATTGTCTCTTTGTGTCCACGAACAAGTCACGTTTTTTTAGACAGCTTGTTTGCTACTAAATGACTGAAATATTTCTGAAAAATATGACTGAAAATAATACAGTTATTTAGTAGCAAAGATTATATATTCTTGCCTACAGGTATAATGAGTCATCATACCCTCGCACCTGCTTCACTGTCTTGGCTGGGATAACACAATGTATGTCATATATCAAAGAGGAAACAATAATGTTTCCACCTTGTGGTGATTTATATAAAAGAATTTACAGATTTCAAAGTTACTTCAAATGACCGTTTATTTAGAAAACGAAAATTGATGAAAAACAACGAATTATAATCGAAACTTGTTGACGAGCGGTCATCATATCTTCCTGGAACTGTCATTGTCACTTGGGAACTTTCTCTTCTTCTACAAGATGTGCAAAGTTTCATTAAGCCTTACACTCTTTCTAGCTTCTTTAAACGTGTGAACCAAAGGCAAATGGTGAATTATCTCGAGCCCTCTAATTCATACACTGGTTTATCTTGTAAGTAAATACAGGTGTCTCATCATCATCTGCTTAATTATTTCCTTTCGCATATAAGTTATTGTTTGTTTTGGCCTCGTCTCGACCAAGCCAGCTGTAAACAGCACAAGGAACCGCATGTAATGACAATATTTCTGCAGAACAAGAAGCATGATGCATGAGGCCGGCAGTGTTACTGAGAGTGACAAGTTAAGTGAAGAAGAGCGTGGTTATGGCAGCGCTCGTGAAGGCCAAGGTGAGGTACTGGGTGGGCGGGGCATTATACCTGCCACAGTCTCAACACCACCACACTCTCGCCCAGTGTATCACTCCACTACACCAGTACAGCTCTCCTGCTGTTTTACTTTGTGATCTCCTTGCCCTTGCGTCTGTTATCCTCAAGAAAGCATTTGAACTGGTTGGCGCCCCAGCTATTCTCTGCTGCCTCGTCGACAAAGATGTCAAAAGCAACCTGCATAATAAATGAACTAAACTAACTAACTAACTTTCCTGGACCAAAAACTGGACATAAACAGAGAAGCAAGAGTGAAACTTCATGGCACAGTCTCTGAATACAAAAAGACATGAAAACGGTGCACCACAAGGAGGCATTCTCAGTCCCCTACTCTTCAACAATTTAATGAAAAGAATAATGAGGCTGAAACTCCCACAACACTGCAGGCTGCTAAACTACGCGGACGACTTTGTCATCATCATAAAAGGAAGGGATGCGGCGCGCCTTGCACCCAAATGCTTAGACTACATCAGTGAAGAGGCAAAGCATATTGGTATAAAACTCAACCCCACCAAGACAAAAGCCATGCCCATAAAAATAGTGAAGACCCACAACCAACTCAAACTATAGGGTCAGCCAATTGAGTGGGTGGACACTTGCTAGAATCTAGGAATAATCTTGGACACATTAATTTTAATGTTGAGGTCACTTACTGGAGAGAGAGAACTGCAGCCCGGACGGCAATCCTCAGGTACCTAACTTCCCTCTCTGGAGGAGCCAATCTACAAGTCCTTCGCACATACTATGTACAGGCAGTCAGGTCAGTGATCGACTATGCCACACCTGGACTCACAAGCCTATCACACCAACAGTGAAAAAAGCTTGAAGTTGCCCAAAACAATGGCCTTACCAATACCAATGCCAATAACTCCCTTACTCCATTGTACCCCTGGCTTTGCCTGTGTCTCAAAATGCAAATTATTACTTACAGTGTACCTGAGAGTACTTGTCAGCAATCTACCTCATTTTTCTTTTTTTGTTCATTTTGTGTTTGTCTTGTTTATATTTTTATTTTCCCCCCTTTTATATCAAAATTTTGTTTTGTAATTGCCATTCTTGCCTTGTTTTCCTACAACCAGCCTTCTTATGCAAACAAGTATAGACCCAGAACTAAACCTCTTATCCACTATCTATGACAATCATCACTTTAATGATCAAAATTGCAGATATTTTACAGCTCATGATGTAAACAATGTATTAACACATAATCACAATATCTCTGTAATTAACTTGAATGTAAGATCACTAAGCAAACACTTCGATGATGTTAGTGCCTTGATTGAAACTGTTAACAACAAATTCTCTTTTATTATACTTACTGAAACGTGGTTAAAAGAGGATACTACTCAACTCTTTAGCATGCCAAACTACTCAGCAATTCACAACTGTCGACCAATTCAGAGAGGTGGTGGTACTGCTCTTTACTACCACCAAGAACCAACATGCTTAAAAGTAATTAGAACTAGAGACTACTGTGGGGAGTATATCTTCGCCAGTTTCAGAGTCAAGGGTGCTGAGTCTGTCCTGACTGTGTGAGCAGTCTATAGAATTCCTAACACTGATGTGTCCGAATTTAACTCTAATCTTAGAAATCTAATACTAGATAACAGACTGAACAAAAACCATCTAATTATCGCAGGGGACTTTAATATTGACCTCTGCGAGCCTGAAAATCCTACTGCTGCCAGCTTCCTCAACTGTATGAATTCATGCTTCCTCATATCCTTAATCACTAAACCTACTAGAATCACTGATAGTACTGCCACAGCTCTTGATCACATCTGGACCAACATAACCTCTCCGCTTACTTCAGGGATAATCATCGATAGCACTACAGACAATTACCCCACATTTCTCCTAACTAACATCAACAAACCACCTCTAGAGACAAGGGAGATAAGCTTTAGGCTGCACAATGAAACTGCTATAGGCAATTTTATAGCTGCTACTGCTAATATCAACTGGGAATCCGGAGTAGGTAACATAGGGGACATCAACCTAGCAGTGCAATCTTTTCTTCAAAGAACTCTCAGCCTTTATAACACCCACTGTCCTATGCTAACGAAACAAGTCACAACTAAAAGGTTAAACAATCCTTGGCTTACAAAGGGGATACTTAAATCCATTAATAAAAAACATGACCTTGAGAAGAAGTATAGGTTAGGAATCGTCTCCAAAGAATTTTCAAAGAATTACTCATCATTGCTATCTAAAATAATTAGGAGAGCCAAAATTAAATACTACGAAGATAAATTTACCCACACAAAGGGCAACATTAAGAAAACATGGAGCACAATTTCACAAATATTGGGATCAAAAAAGATTTTAAATAACAAACCAATACTCCTGCCTCATAATGGTGGCCTGCTTTCAGCTGTCACTGCTTTTCAGTTCAATAGGTTCTTCTCTTCCATTGGGTCATCCCTTGCAAATGATATTCCATCTTCCAGTACTGATATTCAGGACTATCTTACAGGTAACTATCCACAGTCTCTGTACCTAATGCCTACTAATTCCACTGATGTTCCTGACATAATCCTTTCCCTTAAAACCAAGTCTAGTGCCCTTGAGGAGATACCAACTCTTATTTACAAAAAAGCCTCCAGATTTTTAGCTCCTGCCATTGCAATGCTCTTCAACAAGTCACTTGAACTCCAAACCTTTCCGGATATTCTAAAAAAAAAAGCGAGAGTAACCCCTGTCCACAAATGTGGTGATCCCACTGATGTTAACAACTTCAGACCTATATCAATTCTGCCAAACTTGTCTAAAATATTTGAAAAACTTATCTACAAGCAGCTTTACTCTTATCTAGCCAAACACAATATACTTAGCTCTTGTCAATATGGCTTCAGACCCAAAAAACGCACTAACGATGCACTTATTTGTATGATTAACTTGATACATGCAGCTCTTGATAAAAATGAGTTCCCTATTGGGTTATTTGTGGACCTGCGTAAGGCTTTTGACACTGTCAACCACCAAAACCTTCTTCTTAAATTACAACATTATGGAGTCAGAGGTCACTCCCTGCAGTACCTTAAGTCTTACCTTACTGACAGGCTCCAGTATGTTTCTGTGAATAATTCAATTTCTCCCACCCTACCCATCAACATTGGTGTTCCCCAAGGCAGCATACTTGGCCCTCTCCTCTTTCTCATCTACATTAATGACCTCCCAAATGCGTCCCAACATCTCAAACCAATTCTATTTGCTGATGACACAACCTTCATTTACTCCAGTCCTGACCCCATTGCTCTAAATGTCACAGTGAATACTGAGCTAAATAAAGTCCATCACTGGCTAACTGCCAACAAACTCACCCTCAATATTGACAAAGCTTTCTATATTTTGTTTGGTAATAAATCCTCAAATCAAATAAATCTCAGGATTAACAATACCCAAATTTGTAACAAAGTAGATGGCAAATTCCTTGGCGTTCTCATTGTCCGCAAGCTGAATTTCCAGGGACACAACAAAATATATCAAAAAAAGTTTCAAAAACTGTTGGCATTCTTTCTAAGATCAGATATTATAATAATAATAATAATAATAATAATAATAATAATAATAATAATAATAATAATAATAATTTTTATTTAGGTAAGGTACATACATAAAGAGATTTTACAAAGTTTGTTGGCTTTATAGATAGAGCTAGTACATACAATGCCTAAAGCCACTATTACGCAAAGCGTTTCAGGCAGGAAAAACATTAATGACTAAAGCTTAAAACTAATGGGTAAAAAGAATAAAATGTGTTGAGAACAAATAAAAATAGAGGTAAAAGAGGGGGGAACATTGTTGAAAAAGCAGCACAAATACAATTACAAATTATTACAGAAAATTACATTCAAACAGCGTTGATTTGAAAAAAAAAAACAAAAAAAAACAAAAAACATACATGGGTTGACAACAGAGGGGTAAGGTAGGTAAGGTATTATGTACCTCGCCCTGCCCTGGTGACACTCTATTACTCTCTCATCTATCCTTATCTCAACTATGGTATTTGAGCTTGGGGTTTTACTACCCAAAATCATTTACGTCTTCTAATCACTCAACACAAAGCTGCTATTAGGACAATATCCAACTCTGGCCCCAGACATCACTCGGTACCCTTCCTCAAATCTCTGAATATGTTAGATATTAAGTCACTGCAAATCCTCTCATGTATATTTTATATATATAAAACGCTGAACTGTAATGTCAGTCCTGACCTTAAAAGCTTCCTAGACGGTTGTAACAGATCCCATGAGCACCACACCAGAAACAAATACCTATTTAATATTCCAAGAGTACGACTTAGTCAAACTAGAAATGCTTTACAAATCAAGGGACCTCGAATGTGGAATGACCTTACCAATTATGTTAAAGACTGTACCTCTCCCAACCAGTTTAAGATAAAAACTAAGTACTACCTAATTAACTCAATGTAACCTACCTCACCCCCAAAATGTCAACCCATGTCTACTATTTTAAACAATGCTGTTTTGTTGACCAAATTGTATTTTTGCTTTTTTTTCTGCCATGTTTCCCCCCCCCTTTTTCCATTCTTTTCTTATTTTTTCTCAACACAATTAATACTTTAATCTCAATTAGTATTAAGTTTTAGTCTTAGTGTTTTTTCTGTTCGGAACGCTTTGCGTAATAGTGGCTTTAGGCATTGTATGTACTAGCTTTATCTATAAATCCATAAACTTTTGTATCTCACCTTGTATGTATGTACCTTACCTGAATAAATATTTGTATTTGTATTTATTTGTAATGCTATGAGAGCTGCCCTGGGAGCCCCGATGTGGATCAGGCTTGAAACTCTAAGACTGGGAACGGGTTTGCCCTTTCTTCAAGAAAGAATATCACAAAGAAGATCTCTGTGTGTGATGATGTAAGGGCGAAGAGGGAGAACGGCCTGTTGACATAGCTCGGGTGCAGGTGGGGGGGGGGTTGTGTAAAAGCCTGGTTTGTGCCTCGGAGAGGCTACGGGATCCAGTAAGTTCAGTAGAACTTCGGTTTCAACCCTTTTACCCTGTCGTAGCTCAGTCGATTAAGGCAGTGTCTGGGATGCTCCCAGACGCAGGTTCGAATCCTCGTCACGGCCCTTGTGGATTTGTTCACAAAGAAGAGTGTTACGACCCTGGGTTCCTCAGTGGAAATCAGAGGTCAAAACTGAGCTAATAAACTGCCTTTTAGTATTGAAAACGCATCACGAGGTGTACTTGTTTGTATCTTCCCTGCCAGACGTAAGACTATTCTTGTTTTTCAAAGAGCATTTAAGATTGAGCTTGGAGTTGATTGTTAAATAATAACATAGGCACCAACTATGTTTACTAATACTTTCTAATCATTTGTAAAGTAAACCTGAGTAAACTTGGTATAGGGTTGCAGTACGATTAGTTGAGCAGTCTGCCGGCAGCGAGCCAGCTGGGGGGAAGGAGACTGTGACTCATTCTTCTCTGAGCTGGCGTGTGGACAGGATCCTCCTACCCTTCCTCCTCATTTCCTTATTTCTGTGTCTTGTTCAAGCTAAGTATATACTGTGTACATTATTCATTTTCTGGCATACACGTGTTCTATGTGTAGAGTAGTATACTTTGTGTGTAGTAGGTGTTTTTAGAGTTTATATTACTAGTTATTCTAAAGGGGGTTCCAGTGGAACCACGTGGTCTCCCTACCCTAAGCTGACTCTAGCTTCAAGTGTTTCCTTAGTAGAACTTTACCCTAGCTTGTTTTCAGTGTAAAACCTTGTATCCTGCATATATGGACCAAGGCTTTTAACGTAAGATAGTGTGGTAAAGTAATTATTATTTTTGTTATTGGTGTGAATGTATATGGGGGGTTGTTAAGGCGTTAATAAATAAGTAAGTGAAGTAAGAGAGTATCAGTTCTTCCTGTGTAGGAGATCTTAAATCAACCTCTAGACTGACCTTGTGTGTAACCAAGTATTCAGCACTGCTTATAGTTTTATTTGGGGGCCGGGCCTTTTAGATCTCCCATTTTGATAACTCTTGATGCTTACTATTGCCCCTACATCCAGATAACACTAGGCCCCATAGTACAGACACCCCCCTTATTTAACAAGTGGTTGGCCAGACCGGGAGGAACTTTATAATTGTAAAAAAATTAGATTCTTGAGTGCCAAAACTAAAAATTTGTTTTCCGCAGAACGGTTGTGTGTTAGCCTAGGGTCCAGCTCAGCTAGCAAAAGAATATTTATTTATTTATTTATTTATTTATTTATTTATGCATATACAAGAATGTACATAAGGAATGTGAGGATACAAATATGGTAATTACAGTCTTGTAAAGCCACTAGTACGCGCAGCGTTTCGGGCAGGTCCTTAATCTAAGAAAATTTTAAGGAGGTAAATACTTGCAAAATTTATAGACAAAAAAATGATAACAGATTACATGAAATGAAAAAAAAAGAAGATGAGAGAAAATTGTCGGCACAGTATATTAAAGCACATAGGTAGCTAAGATTGATTGCAATGACAGCTTGAATGGTAGTTGACAAAAAATTGGCAGGCACAATACAGCAGAAACCATATAAGATTGATTGCAATGACAGCTTGAATGGTAGTTGACAAAAAATTGGTAGGCACAATACAGCAGAAACAATATAAGATTGATTGCAATGACAGCTTGAATGGTAGTTGACAAAAATTGGTAGTCACAATACAGCATATGGCTAGCACATAAAAGAAGACAGCAATGAACACAATGATAAGGTTGTTTGATATTACATAAAAATTAGGAGATTGGGTAACACTAGGTACAGAGCAAATTTAAAGCTCAGTGTAGGAAACTAAGATGAAGTTAGGTACTTTTTGGTTTTGCTTTTAAATAAGGCAAAAGTTTTACAGTTTTTCAATTCACTAGGGAGTGAGTTCCATAGACTAGGTCCCTTAATTTGCATAGAGTGTTTACACAGATTAAGTTTGACCCTGGGGATATCAAAGAGATATTTATTTCTGGTGTGGTGATAATGGGTCCTAATACATCTGTCCAGGGAGAGTTTCAGAGCATGGTTTGCATTTAAGAACAGGGTTTTGTAAATGTAGTTGACACAAGAGAATGTGTGGAGGGAGTTAATATTTAGCAAGTTTAGGGATTTAAACAAGGGAGCTGAGTGTTGTCTGAAAGCAGAGTTAGTTATTATTCTGATAGCAGATTTTTGCTGTGTGATGATGGGCTTAAGGTGGTTTGCAGTGGTAGACCCCCATGCACAGATACCATAATTAAGATAGGGGTAGATTAGTGCATAATATAGTGAGAGGAGAGCAGAGTTAGGAACATAATATCTGATTTTGGAGAGTATACCAACTGTCTTAGAGACTTTCTTAGTTATGTGTTGAATGTGGGTGCTGAAGTTGAGTCTCTTGTCTAGGAATAGGCCAAGAAACTTGCCATCATTTTTATTACTGATGTTAATGTTGTCTATCTGTAGCTGAATTGCATTTGATGATTTGCTTCCAAATAAGATGTAGTAAGTCTTTTCGATGTTTAATGCTAGTTTGTTCGTTGACATCCATAAGTGGACTTTTTTTAATTCATTATTCACAACATTATTTAGTGTATGTGGGTTGAGGTTTGAATAGATAAGGGTAGTATCGTCAGCAAACAATATAGGTTTGAGAATATTAGAGACATTAGGCAGATCGTTTATATATATAAGAAATAGAAGAGGTCCTAAGATGCTGCCCTGTGGCACTCCAACGGTAATTGGTAGAGTGGAAGAAGTTGTATCATTGATGGTTACATATTGGTGTCTGTCACTAAGATAGGATCGGATGTAGTCAAGGGCAAGGCCTCGGATTCCATAATGCTGGAGTTTAAATAAGAGGTAGTTGTGATTAACAGTATCAAAGGCTTTTCTTAGGTCAATGAAGAGTCCAATCGGAAACTCATTTTTGTCAAGGGCTGAGTAGATAACGTCAAGGAGACTAATGATTGCATCGTTGGTGCTCTTTTGGGACCGGAAGCCAAACTGGCAGGGGCTGAGTATGTCGAATTTTACGAGGTAGGAATAGAGCTGTTTGTAAATAATTTTTTCAAATATTTTTGATAGAATGGGTAGATTTGATATTGGTCTATAATTGTTTATGTCCGCCGGATTGCCTCCTTTATGGACTGGCGTTACTCTTGCTTTTTTGAGGATATCAGGGAAGGTGTGACACTATAGATTTGTTGAACAGTAGTGCTATGGGTGGGGCAAGGGCATGGGAGGCTCTCTTGTACACAATGGACGGAATTTCACTGGTGTTCCCTGCCTTGGTTTTTAGAGAGTGTATGATGGACACAACATCTGCCGGGCTGATTGGTGAAAGGAGAAGAGAGTTTGGATAGCTGCCTGAGAGATATGTGTTAATATGTGTCTGAGTCTGTGGGATTTTACTGGCAAGATTAGCACCAACCGATGAAAAGAAACTATTAAATTCATTTGCCATTTCTAAATCAGTTGACGGTATATCCCCATCCTTGTAGAGTTTTATTTGGTTATGTGAGTGTTGTTTAGTTCCTAGGATACTAGAGATAGTTTTCCAAGTGCTTTTCATGTTGCCTTTTGCTTCATTGAATCTATTCACATAATATGCAAGTTTTGCCTTTCTTATGATACTGGTAAGCATTGATGAGTACCTTTTAGCTACTTCCTTTGAAACTAGGCCAAACCTAACTTTCTTTTCATATTCATGTTTCTTGTTGATTGAGTTGAGAATGCCACTTGTGAGCCATGGATTGTTTAATCTTTTGTCAGTTACTTGCTTGGTAAGAAGGGGACAATGAAGGTTGCAGAGGCTTAGAGTTTTGGAGAGGAAGAGGTTAGCTAATGAATTTATATCATGGGTATTATTGAATTCAGAATCCCAGTTAATATTGTGAAGTGCCTCTGTAAGATTGTCTAAAGCTGATTCACTGTGTAGCCTAAATGAAAGTTTCTTGCTTTTTGGTGGTGTTATGTCCATGTTCACTATGAGAAAGGTAGGATAGTGGTCAGTTGTTCTCTCGTAGATTATACCAGATACAAGGGGAGCTGTTATATTTGTCCATATGTGGTCCAAGGTAGTGGCTGATGTTTGAGTGACTCGGGTAGGTTTGGTGATTGTGGGGATTAGCATACAGGAGTTCATGCTGTTAAGGAAATAGTCAACTTGAGAGCAATTTTGTTGACCCAGGTCAATATTAAAGTCTCCTCCCAGAATGATGTGGTTTTTGTTGAGATTGTTGTTTATAATAAGATTCCTTAGGTTGTCTGAGAAAGAAGCTATGTTAGTATTGGGAAATCTATAGATGGCTCCAATAGTCAAAGAAGATTTAAGGGATTTAATTGTAAACTGAGCAAAAGTATATTCACAGTAGTCATCTCTATCACTAATAACACTGTTGCAGATAAATGTATCTCGGTAATATATAGCTGTGCCACCACCTTTTTTATTAGGCCTACAGTTATGAATGGCTTTATAACCAGCTAAGTTGTAGAGTTGGGTATAGTCTTTATTTAGCCAAGTTTCTGTTAAAATAATGAACGATAGGTTAGTACCTAGTGCTGTGACTAATGCATTTAAATCGTCAAAATGTTTACCAAGTGATCTAACATTTTGGTTATAAACTGATAGACAGGTGCTATTTTGAAGTTTGTTTTTAGCCTGGTGTGCTGTGAAATACTTGCAATAATGATGATCAATGTGCTGGTTGGTGTAGATATGAGACAGAAGATTTTGATCAGGATCAATATCAGTGTGCATAGAGATGCAGAGGGATCACGATACAAGATACACGATAAAGCAAAGCACAAGAATAAAAGCAAATACAATAAAATAGTAACAATTTAGAAGTAAAATAAAGATCCAATAGATAGCCAGGGAGGACACAGAAGTTACATAAAATAAAAAACAAAAAATCAGTAGAGACTGACAATATAAATGTAAAATAAAAAATAATAAGAAAAATAATAATCATAAAAAAATGATCTTGAAGATAATTAGCTTAGTAATGGTTAATTAACAGGGTAATAAAAGTTTAGTTTAGTTCATTTATTATGCACCCCATACCCATCTTGTGGGCGGTATTGGAAAGGGTTACAGAGGCACATAATGGGCTCAGGGACTGAACCCCACAATTCATTTAGCTAAGCAAGTTACAATCTTGATGAGCTAGTTACAAAATTCAATATAAGTCATCACATCAACAATGGGTTCGAGATCGACCTCAAGTACAGGTTCTAAATTAAGCAACTGACATATGTGGAGAGCTAGTGTCACAATTTATATGTTTGTCCTGCACACCGCCCCCCATCCAGTGGGCAGCGGTGGATAGGTTACAATCACTTAGTTACTACCTACAGTTAGCAAACTGGGGATATTTGGCTAAAATTTCTGGTAGCAGATCATTTTGAATGAAATATTGACACATCGCTGGAACATTGGTTATAGAATTGTCTCTAAATTCACGTATCTTTTCGCACTCTATCACATAGTGACGGAGGGTGTGCGAATAATTTTGTTGACACAGTTTACATTTGGTCAGGTCTACATCAGCAGATAATGAGAATTCCCAGAGATACTTGTAACCGAGTCTAAGCCGAGCAGTAGTAACATCTAGAAGTCTGCTGATTTTATTGGATGATCCATAGATGTGTGGCTCCTCTTGCATGATAGTATGATGATAGATGGAATTACTGGTGTCAATTTCACTTTGCCTCAGATCTACAAGATCTTGTTGAAATTCTCGGTGTACTGCTGCTCTCAGATTGCTCATTGACAATCCAAGGTTACACTCAACGGCTCCTTTAAAGGCAGATTCTTTGGCTAACTTATCAGCTCTATCATGCATTCGGAGGCCAACATGAGATGGAGACCACATGAAATGGACTCTGTTACCATCCTTAATAATTTTGTTGTATTTGTGTCTAGCTTCGGACACGAGCATGTTACAGTTATGTCTTAAAGAGTTGAGAGCATTTAAGGATGATAAGGAGTCACTTACAATTAATGTATCAAGTTTTGAGACTTGTACACATTTCAGTGCAAGGATCAAGGCAAATAGTTCAGTCTGAAGGGTAGAGGCCCAGTTGTTTATACGGACTCCCCACTCAAAGTATAGGCCATCGCCCATTGTCAGGACAACTGCACTTCCAGCTGCACCCGTGGTGCGGTGTAGGGAACCATCAGTGTATATAATTTGAGAGAGAGAATGCTCTGTGGACAGAGCATCAATATGGCTTAAAGTCTTGTATGAATACGATACATTGACGTTGAGCTTTGCCTCAAGACGAAGCTTGGGCTGATCTCTAATTTGCTTCTTGGGTGGAAAGGGAGGGATTAAAACTGGAAAGGGTGTAACCTCCCACGGTGCAGGAAAGTGCCGTTGTTGTTTCTCTTGGTACAAATCATGAACCCCATACATTCTGAGTTGAGTTCCAGTTTTTGTTATCCATTTGGAACAATGCTGATCTTCAATAAAGAAATTCTGGAGGGCTTCTGTGCAAGGATTAGGATGAGTTAGCCTAAGCATTTTTATACCAATTTGACAGTTAATTTCAGTAACACGATCAACAACGCTCAGAATATTTAGTTCCTTTCTCATATTAAGTATCTTTGTGGTACGAGGGCACCCAAGGATTATCCTCAAGGCTTCGTTCTGCAAATTTTCAAGCCCTCCAAGCTTTCTTTCAGGCATCAAAACAAGCAGAGGTGCAGCATAATCCACTAAAGATCTGATGTATGCAAAGTACATCATTTTGACAGTTCTGACATTGGCACCATAGCCTGAGTGATAATCTGCAACAGCTTTGAGAGCTCGGAGCCTCTCTTTAAACTGACGACAGAGTCTGAATACAACAGGACCATACAGTGGCACCTCAAGGCCAAGGTATTTGAATCTGTTTACATAGTCAAGCGGGGAGCCATCAGACAGTTGCATCTTGCGAACAGCTCCTCCCTGCCTGGGTGGGCGCCGATTTAGTATCTTTGTTTTCTCTGCTGAGATAATTAAACCTAGGTCCTGACATGAGTCTAATACAGAGTTAAGAGTGTTCTGCGTGTTAGCATACCCAGCGGTGTGTATCATTATATCATCAGCATAGCTAATGATGTGGACGTTGGGTTTGCTCGGTATAGAGTTTAACAGCGTGTTTATTAAGATATTAAATAAGGTAGGACTGAGGACACCACCCTGCGGGGTGCCTAGTTCAAAGTCTCTTGTTACACTCCTATGCCCCTGGAAAAATACAGATGACTTCCTGTTGGATAAGTAACCCCTGATCCAACAAAGAAGCCGACCACCAATATTCATTCTTGCAAGCTCACTCAAGATAACATGTCTATTTGCAATATCAAAGGCAGACTTAAGATCTAGGAAGGTGGTATATGACTTTTCCGTGTGCAGGGTAAGAAAGGTGGTGATGCAATGATGCACACTCCTTCCATGCATGAAGCCATATATCTGGGGGGATAGCATGGTTCTTATTCTATGGAGGAGACGGTTTAGGACCATTCTCTCGAATGTTTTGCAAATGCAGCTAGTAAGGGAAATTGGGCGGAAAGCATTCTCTTGATTTGGCTTGGGAATTGGAATGATTATACTGTTGGTCCAAGAGTTAGGAAGCTCCCCAGTAACATAGCTCATATTATACAGCTCAAGCAGGGGATTCCCTGGTACTAAAGGGAGCAGACGCAATATGTCATAAGTGATACCATCTTCACCGGGGGATGTGGCTTTGCCTTTGTTTAGGGCCGCGAGTAATTCAAACTCAGTAAATGGCACGTTGCATTCATCTTCCTTGTGGAGCATGAAGTCAACGAGCCTTTCTCGATCTCCGTAACCAGCATTTAATCTGAACTGTATGTCTGGGGGAAGATTATTGAAGCTAGAGGTGGTTGCCCAAGCATCGACTAACTCGTTTGCTCTGTGTAGAGGGTGAGGGTGTGCTACTTGGCCGATCTTATCGCCTTTAATTCTTTTAATATCCTTCCATGCCTGGCTGAGGGGGGTGTGAGAGTTGAGACTGTTAACAAAAGTTTCCCAGTTATCTTGCCTGAGCTCTGTCATGCGCTCCCTCGCCTTGGCTAGGGCTTTCTGAAAGAGCTTGAGCATTGCTGGCGTACGTGTTTCCCTATATGCAAGCCCAACTCGTCTGGCAGTGCGTTTCAAAGTACGCAGTTTGGGGTCATTGTAATAGGCATGGCGTTTATTACCTTTCATATCGTTGCGACTATTGGATGGTGCAAAGGGCCGACCTAAAGGGTCAGCAAACATCTGAATGCTCTGTACTAGACCGTCGTTAAATGTCTGGACTGTGCTAATAAAAAGCCCTAGGTTTAGTGACAAGGGGCCGGATTCAGGAAGGTACTTACGAAGGTTTTTCCTCTTAGCTAAGAGCGTTTTCCGTCTTAGCGCCTTCGTGGCGGCTACGTCCGTATTCAATTAACTACCCTAAGTGGAAAAACCTTCGTAAGTTCATTCCGGGATTTAAGTGTGGTTTCGACCACTTGTAGCTTTACGTAAACTGGATATAAGTCATTTTTTCTCTACTACATAACACTGGGATCGATTTATGATATTGGAACATACCAAAATATGAATGGTGAATCTAGTGAAGAGGAATCCTTCGTGTTAGTTATATATGCATTCTCTGCTTGAAACTTGAAGTAAATATGTGTTTGATGATAGTAGAATTAGTTTTATAATAGCAAGATATTATACCAGTAGTTATTAAGTAAATAAACACTGGTGAACATGAAATATGAGAGAAGGTGTGGGAACCGACCTGTGAGATTTATATTTATTTGATTTATATGAATTTATATTTACGTTAATTTATATACTTCGATAGCAATTTGTATAATGATAAGTGGACTGTATTTCTGCAATAATCTCTTAATCTCACAAATCGATCCTCTACACATTAGGGGGGGTTTATATTTATATATATGCAGCCAATCAAACTACTGTATTAACTACATACATTGAAAAGGTTCCTTATCTTATAGTACAGCAGGTTAGTCCACCAGGTATAACTAGGGTGTAGACACCAAATTATCCTCTTTGAGGTAGCTTCCATATCACCCAGTAACTGGTGCACAATCTTGCATCCTCGTCTTGACCTGTCAAAAGTGCGCTAGCTGTGAAGCCAGATACCTATATATGACAAGTATATCAGAGAAAACAGTACATGGAACATGAAGACCTGGCTTAATTACCTTTAGTTTGAGGCGATTTCGCGTTCTAACCGGCTAACCCTATATCCTGACATTAATGGCCATAAATGAATGATAAACGGGTTTCGGATAGACACTTAACTTGTATTTGTAGACAGCGTGTTGACAATGGTACACCTTTGGGTTCCATAACACTACGTCCAAGTAAATTTAACAGGAGCCGAATTTGCTCCCGTGTGAGCCTCTGGTCTCAATAAACAATGGCTGCCCTCCTTCCTCCACTCTGACGCCTGGCTTACTTTGTCCAGATTTCAGAAAGTGATAGAAGGGTCACATTTACTCTACTTTAATATTGATAATTAAGTTAATTTATATAAGATGTTTTTATGATGGTAAAGTCCAAAGACTAATGTATTTAAGAATAATTCCCAGCAAAATAGCTGGTGAATTATAATAGTATGTGGTGATGATATCCCGTTTTCTATAGACGGTAATTCCACTACAAGTTACGTTTTCTATGGGTAACTTGTTGGTAATACAGCTATTATCTGTATGATTATTAAATGGTGTCGGATTTTCCGACATAATTCCCCAGGGGGCTGCTCACGGGTCGAAGTCCTATTTAGAACAGACGAACACCGATACTCCTCCTTCGAATTATTAGATTAATTTGATGTTAGTAGTTAGTAATCACACATTTGTGTGTCTGTTCGTGCAGGACGGATGTCCCGTACTAGAGTTGCAGGGGTTAGAAGTCTAATGCGATTTCATTTCCCTGTCAACTCTTGAAAGGCTAATATTCAAGCCTTATTACATATTATTTAACCCAGAAGACTGGATGTGATCAAGTACTACAGTCAAGTATGATTCAGGGACTGCAGTGAGATCAGTGACATAGATATAACTTGAAGTTTGTTCAAGTAACTGGTCACTGATATATAAACACTGAGGCCCATGGAATACATCTTGATTAAATAATAAATGTATCAAATCAGTCATCAGATTTATTAGGGTTTAATTTAGTTAATTGATTCAGAAGATTGAATAGCTCATCATTAAAGTAAAGTATGGTTCTGAGACTGCAGTGGGTTCAGTGACATTGGTCGCAGTGACTTGTAGCTGTTTTAGGCTACTGTTCACTGATTTGCCACTGAGGCCTCATGAACTCATCTTCAGCTTCAAATGATGATACTAACATCAACCTCTGTTGGTATAGTCAACTGTAATCTCCTTAGTATAATGCTACTGGAGAAATATAATCAGCTGACAAATTTAGATTTCTACTGGTATTGTTTATCTGCAGGCATAGGTCTCCTCAGGCTTGATACTGGGCCTGAGAGTAATTTACCTCCTGCAGAGTTTAACATGGTTATACCCTGATATTTAGTAGGGCTACCGATGAATCGATGGCAATAGTCTGTCCCAACAAGGAGACCGAAGTCAGTGAGGTGATCAGACTTAATATTATCTGCCAATTTTATTCCTCCATTTCTCAGGAATTTGGCTGTTGCTCTCAGACCTTGAACTTGTAGGTCTACTGGTATTTTGTCCACCACAATGGCTTGTACTCGACAGATGTACCTGCCTAAACGTACTGATGGTTGTACCACCTGGTAGACTTGAGGTCCTGCATCTGTTACAAACCCTGAGATGTTGAATGACATCTGGGCTACAGGCCTTAATTGTAATTCATCTGCCAGCTTTTTAGTGATATATGTTCTTTGGGATCCTTGGTCAAACAACCCACGGGTATGGACCTTGGCCCTCTTATTCAGGATGGTAATTTGGGCAGTAGGCAAAGTCGTATTACCTTTAGACTTTGCCGAATGGACACTCTTTGTTTGTTGCACCTTGCAGTACTGTACTGTGGTGGGAATGCTATCTTCCACCTTGGGTCTTGAATACGTTAATTTCGTATATTTGCACAGTGCTGCATGGTGCCTACCTCTTCTACACCTGTTGCAGGTGTTGAATTGGGTATCACAATAGTCTATGTTGTGTGACTTGAGACACCTTGCACATCTCCCTAATTCCTGGAGTCGCTCCATACGAGTGTCTCTGGTTGGATAATTAGCACAACAGTATGTTGAATGTTTCTTTTTGCAGAACATACAAGTCCCCCAGCCTACTGCACGTTTGGAAGTTACCGGTTTGGGTGAACTAGTAACAGTAGGCTTGGAGGTTGCTGCTGCATTGTCAGATTTTCTGCAACTTGATGTTTGAGTAATTGGTTGATGTTTATTTGGGGTGGTTGTTTTACCCTTTAATTGACTATTATTTTCTATTTCTGAAGGCTTGCAAGAGGCTTTAACTTCCTCATTTGCTCGTCGTTTGTTTATGATGGAATGTAAACCTTCAGTGATGTCCTGTACTGTCAGGATGGTGTTATGTTGATGTGCATATAATTCATCTAGTATATCGCTGGACAATTTTCGTTGAAGGACTACTTTGGTCATCCATTCACTAGTAGTTATATCAACCTTAAGTCTGAATGTTCTTAGTAGTGACTCAAACTCCATGCTGAAGGATTGTAATGAGTCAGCAGTCTGATCAGGTTGAGGTAAATCCAGCAATTGTAGTACTAGATGTATGACAGTTTTCTCATTGCCAGCATTATTCCTAGGAGGCTGGACTGGGAAATTAGTGCTGTCGCTATTTTCATTTACATTTTCTACTACTGGTTCAGCTTCACCTCTAGTTTGGAGGCATGTTAACTTAGTAGCTTCAGGTATTGGGTTTTCAGAAACCACAGAGACTGTGGATAAATTGTCTGAAAACTGCTTAATTTCTGGTGGTATATTATTGGGTGAAGCTGTAGTGGGTGAAGCTTTACTGGGTGAAGCTTTATCCTTGTTGATTAAAGGATCTAATCTGGCTTTACATTTATTCTCAAAAAGATCCAGATCATCCATAACATTATCTACTTTATTTGATGTACTTGCTATTTGTTCTGATTCAATTATCCTGTGTAAATGTTCCAACCTGGCTTGAGTTTCTTCTTCATATTGTGCTAGGTCAGACAGGAATGGTTCCACATCTTCAACTACTATGTCGTCGTCGTCGTGGACCTGATTTTGGTAAGATTTCCTATTTGCTTTCAATATATGCAATTGGGTTTGAATCTGCAACAGTGGTATTTTCAACCGACGATAATTAATTACAGGCTCATATAACAACTGTTCATATTGGTTGAGATCTCTTGTTAGTTGGCGTTTGCTTGATATTAAAGCACGCTTTGCTTTCTGTGGATTAGTCATGGTGACTTGTTAATTGGGCACCACTGGCTCATAAATTGTGAGCAAGTACTAATGGTAGCCTAGGGTAAATTCTGCACTCACTAGGCAATAATCCTACCTCTACTAGAGGTTAGCACTTAAAATTAATACACATTATATATATACAATCATACACACTAATGATTTGAGTGATAAACCAGTGTCACTGGAAGTACCTTTAGGTTAGCTCTTCTATATCACCCTAGGATGGTAGAGACACTAATTAATCACTCAAAGGTGTAATGATCATAAGTAATTTATTATATATACAACTCAATTCGAGTTGATAAAAATTACACCCAAAATAGGGTTTGCACCATTCATTAATGGTGTTAGGTTGTTCAATATAGTACAACTGACTATGGTAATAATGGGACTAGGATGAACGATAATAGTTCAACTAGTCAATGGTTTTATCCTACCCTGTTGTGGGTTGGCAATTAGTAAATATTATACTGTGAACACTAGTGCAATATATATTAAATAATTCTCTATTTGGAGAAATAATATACACAATTATTGATAATAGCCTCTTAATTAGCCTCTATGAAACTTCTAATATTATCTAGAAGTATTAAATATTATTAGTGACCTCGCGAAATAAACTCCACAAAATTCGTAGATAATCTCTCGCGAAATGTAACACCACGAAATCCGTGAACAATCTCGCGAAGACACAGTCACTAATTTGGCTGGATTCTATATTAGCGCTGTCATTTCACAGAATAACACGCCACCAAATCTGTGGGTGTGCATGAAACCGCTGACTAAGGCTGAACTCGGCTGAGGGAGGCTCCTGAGCTCCCACGAGGCATCGCCGCTGTCTATGACTGGCTGGCTTTGTTTAAATAACACTGCACTAGTATATTTAATGAATCCACTGGATAACTGGTTCATCCGGTACTAAGATGACCAAATGTGGGTTCAAAGGATCAAATAATCCGTCATCCGGTTCGAAGATGACCAAATAATGTGGGAACCGACCTGTGAGATTTATATTTATTTGATTTATATGAATTTATATTTACGTTAATTTATATACTTCGATAGCAATTTGTATAATGATAAGTGGACTGTATTTCTGCAATAATCTCTTAATCTCACAAATCGATCCTCTACACATTAGGGGGGGTTTATATTTATATATATGCAGCCAATCAAACTACTGTATTAACTACATACATTGAAAAGGTTCCTTATCTTATAGTACAGCAGGTTAGTCCACCAGGTATAACTAGGGTGTAGACACCAAATTATCCTCTTTGAGGTAGCTTCCATATCACCCAGTAACTGGTGCACAATCTTGCATCCTCGTCTTGACCTGTCAAAAGTGCGCTAGCTGTGAAGCCAGATACCTATATATGACAAGTATATCAGAGAAAACAGTACATGGAACATGAAGACCTGGCTTAATTACCTTTAGTTTGAGGCGATTTCGCGTTCTAACCGGCTAACCCTATATCCTGACATTAATGGCCATAAATGAATGATAAACGGGTTTCGGATAGACACTTAACTTGTATTTGTAGACAGCGTGTTGACAATGGTACACCTTTGGGTTCCATAACACTACGTCCAAGTAAATTTAACAGGAGCCGAATTTGCTCCCGTGTGAGCCTCTGGTCTCAATAAACAATGGCTGCCCTCCTTCCTCCACTCTGACGCCTGGCTTACTTTGTCCAGATTTCAGAAAGTGATAGAAGGGTCACATTTACTCTACTTTAATATTGATAATTAAGTTAATTTATATAAGATGTTTTTATGATGGTAAAGTCCAAAGACTAATGTATTTAAGAATAATTCCCAGCAAAATAGCTGGTGAATTATAATAGTATGTGGTGATGATATCCCGTTTTCTATAGACGGTAATTCCACTACAAGTTACGTTTTCTATGGGTAACTTGTTGGTAATACAGCTATTATCTGTATGATTATTAAATGGTGTCGGATTTTCCGACAGAAGGTGATGAGCCCTGCCTGATGGGATCACTTACTATCACCAAATGCCCCTGTTCACCTAGTAGTAAGGGTGTACCTTAGCTATACATACCCATTTCTAATTTATTTAGTTTGGTTTTATTTTGAAATTAAATCTGGGTGAGACTATTAAATCTCTGGGTGAGACTATTAAATCTGGGTGAGACTAAGGGGATTAACTAAGAACAAATAATTAAGAGTATAAAACTGGCAAAGATGACAAACAAAAAATAAAATAAAAATAAAAATAAACACCTTTGGAAAGGAAAGGTAGAGCTTAAGTACACTTTGGTTGTATGTGAGACTACAAATTATGTTCTGGTTATTCAGCTGATATCCCACAGTCATCCAGGAAAGAAGTGAGGTGTGCTTCAGTGGTTATGACATAAGTTTTTCCAGAGTCAGTCTTCCTAGCTATTATTTTACCATCGCGCACAAAACAATGTTTAATAGCAGTGGATCTTTTGCAAATTCCACGTAGTTTAAATAATTCTTACACTGACAGTTACATATTCTTACACTGACTCGACATCCAACTGGATCCCTTCACGATTGAGGTAAGTGTGGCCTTGTGTTAGGGGCCGTGCAAATTTTTGTTTTTTCCAATTTTTAATTAATTTTTTCTTTAGCTAGGAGCTAAATTAATTAGTGATGGAGGTTAAAATGCAGGAACTGGCAGGGAATCCTTCAGTGGTAGAGATAAAGAAACTTACCAAGTCTAATTTAGTATTGTTAGGCAAGGAATTTGGCCTAGAATTAAATGACGCGGATAAAAAGTGGACCTTGGCGAATGAAATATTACAACATTGTGTTGATCAAGAACTATTGGCAAGTGATACACCTTTATGCCAGCCTAGCCAAGCGGAAAGTGCAACTCATAGGGACAGAGAGTTAGCTCTAGAGTTAGCAAAAATAAAATTAGAGGAGCAAAGACTCAAAACCGAGGAGGCTAGAATTAGAGCAAATACCACTGGATCTCCACCTGCCGGGGATTCAAACCCCAGGCATTATGAGAAAAAGCATAACTTGCCTGAATTTTCAGAATCAGACCCTGAAAGGTTTTTCAACCATTTTCAGAGATTGGCCACGTCCATGACCTGGCCAAAGGAAGAGTGGGTGAAAATCCTACAGGGAAGACTTAGGAGTAAGGCCCAAGATATTTTTATAAATATGCCTGATGAAGAGTGTTTTGAATATGATAAAGTCAGGGAACGAATTTTGCGGGCATATGAAATTACTCCTGAAGCTCACCGCCAAGCTTATCGCAACCTTAGGCCTACTCACAACCAACCGCTCACTGAATTTGCTAATGATCAAATTAGATTGTTTGATAAATGGATTCGCTCGGGTAAAGCCGAAACATACGAGGCACTTAAGAATATTATGTTAATAGAACAATTTATAGATAGTATGCCAGATATTGTAGCACAGTATATTAGAGGGAGGGTAGAGGTAAATTCTAAAATAGGGGATTTGGCCAAGATGGCAGAAAACTACCAGTTGGCGGGCAAAAGGCCCTATAAAAATAATTATACCCCACAGAGTAGCAAAACTTATACCCACAGCCAGTCCAGACCAGCTCATTCTAACCCTTTACCTAATGCACCTTCTGTTTCAGACATAACTAACCCTGTTAAATTGTCTAACCCCACGACACCTAAGAGTGAACCGAAGGGTAATTCTGTTAGTAATGTCTCTTCTCCCCGACGTTTCTGTGGTCACTGTAAACGTCCAAACCACGTTATTAGCCGTTGTTGGCAACTGTACCCGGAAAAAGACCCAATGCTCTAGTTGTGACACAGGGCTTGAGGCCTTCGGAAGGGTTAGGGAGTAAGACCTCCAACCCACAGTGGTTGGACTTGCTTACCCCATTCTTATCGAAAGGGAGACTACTTTTGTCTGAGGGTTCTTCCTGGAAGGACGTGGTGATCTTCCGAGACACCGGTGCCATCCAGACTTTAATTTTAGAGAGTGGTTTGCAAGGTGCCGACACTCTCGACACTGGAGAGGTGGTACTGGTCGGGGGTGTCACTAGTGATACTCGAGCAGTACACCTCCATAAGATTACCCTGGAATCTGATTTCCACAAGGGTGTTTGTACAGTCGGAGTCACTTCATACCTACCTTTCCCTAATGTTGATGTAATAGTTGGTAATGATTTAGCAGGGGATAAGGTAGGGAACTCCAGACTGCCTATTATGTTGCCTACCCCTAAGGTTTGCCTGGATCCACCCGCCGCAGAGGATAATGTTGTGTACCCTGTGTGCGCAGTGACCAGGTCTATGGGACTTAAATGTAAGGGCAGCCCTGTGCTTGCCAAGGTGGTATATCCCGAGGACACGAGGAACTTTCCGAGTGGTGAAAACCAAGTGGACCTCGCGGACACATTCATGGCCCGACTCGATGACGTGGCCGAGGACATTGTGTATTAATACTAATACTCCCATCTCACAGGATGGTTAGACATACATGGAATCAATTTAGAAAATACCAGCCTCAATACAAAAAACAAATCAACTCTGACTAAACAGCTCTTCGCGATTTTCACAAGAGGTAAGCACTGAATCATGGAAACATTATATTATAATTACTCTTACCAGTTTCTACAAGACTCCTCTCAAACAATGTATGTTTTTAACATGTTTAGGTATGCACAGCAATGTGCTGCTTCCCTATTCTGTATGAAGGACCACACAGTGTAGATCAAAAACCAGCTACAAGCTCATCCAACATCCTCACCTCACAGGATGGCCAGTCATACATGGAATTAGGAGAGAACAAAATACTTAATGCTGATCTATTAGCCTCCACTGGCAAAATCTGGGTGCAGCACAAGAATATCTTCCAATATTCCTGAGTGTATGAAGTAATTACAGAGCTCAAAATACCTCATACCATTTTGGTATGAAGTCACTGATAACAGGGCAATCACAGATATAGTGTTGGAGAGTATGTTCTCTCAAGTAGGACTGAAAACAAATGTTTTTTCCACCAAGAGGGTTATAAATCCATGGAACCGCCTACCCGCTGAAGCCGTAAATGCCAAATTCCAGCTAAAATTATCATTAAGACAATTGGCGAGCCCTTTAACAAGCCGCCGGCTTTCTGTCCTCGTCGAGGTCACTAGATAGTTAGTGGCCCTTGGGTAAATTCAGTAAATAAATAATTGTCAGCGCATCTTCCGAGCAACAAGGACAGCTACACAGTATCTCTTAGAATTACGTAGGTAAACAACAAATGTAACATATTTGTTTTCTACAATGTCGGTGCTGGCTGTAGAAGTTGAAAAAAACAGTTTTACTTCGAAATATACTAATTTTATAAGAAAATTCGACGTAAATAGGAGGCAGTAGAGCTCGATAAGCCAGCGCTTAATCTTCAATATGAAGAATGTTGCTGCTCTCTGATTGGCCAAACGAAACACAGTAGTGACCTCTATCGGCACGCAGGTGAACCAACAAATATCTTCCTAAGTGGACGTACTTGAATTGCACCTAAGCATCTTCTTAGGGCACACTTAGGAACCTTCGTAGCAAACCCACTTACGAAGAAATACATGGAGCTTCCTGAATCTAGGTCCTGGTCAGTGATAAAGTCCTCAACAACAACAAAAAAAAGTGTGGCACAAGAGTTTGGGTCGCCTGCGTACTGGGTTGTGCAGAATACCAGTCAGCTGGGCAGCAGGTAATCAACAACGTTGTTTCTCTGTCAATTGTAGACTAAATCGGAATTGTTTCCTTCAAAACAAGATATTGTCTGGGTCTTGGAGTACTGATGTATTCTCCCTCACAAAACCGCGATGAATTGAGCTGATGGGTGCTCAGAATCGTGAGTTTTTCCGGGAACAAATCCGTGTGTGGCCAGCTAGGGGTCCATAGAATTACCCCAATCATCCCAAAACAGGCCAAAACTACCCAAAACGTATTAGCATTACGTAAGTAATGAAGAAATATGGTATATTTACTTACTATAATGTTGGTGCTACACGTAGAACATGATCAAACCTATTTTTTCTCTCAAATAATCTAATTTCATAACGAAATGAGACGTAAATATGTGAGAGGTGACGCCATAGGAAGTCGACGGTCCAAGCGACAATTGTGTGGAGCGACTTATCCAAGATATATGGTCGCCTGGAGAGTGTTTGCTGCCATAACAGCCTCCTGTACACAGTGATCCAGTCGTCGTATTTCATGGCTCAAATTGTCGCAAATTTAATTGGTAATATTAACAAGTAGAATGTGTATTTATAGTAATATTTTTCATAAACAGCCACAAAATATTTAATATTTATTAAAAAAAAGTGTCTGGAAGTTAAATCAATTCCACATGACAATAAATTTGTTATATAGATACTAGCGTTATTCGTTGGTATGCGTTCGCTATTTAAACTACTCCAGTCCTTTTCGTTCATAGAACACCGAACCCTACACGCTCTCTGATATATTGCTTAATTAACAAATATTCACAAATAAAGATTATATTTATATATGTTATCAGAAAGGCAGATATAAAATAGTTTGTGTTAATGCATCACAGAGATTATACCTTATTAGAGAGGAAAAATATTCATATTTTAAACAAGGCTTCTTGGCCGACGCTCTCCCTTTCGATGGGAACTATGACCTTTTGAAAATCAATGTTAATTGAATCTATATATTATAAAAAACGAAGTTTTTTATGTCATCAGAAAGACATATAAGCTGCATGTTAATACTTTGGTATAAATATAACTGAAGTGAAAGCGAAGATATATGCCTTTTTATAGTTACTTGATGGCTCGCTCAGGGAGTGTGAAGGCCTGCACACAAGCCAATCAATTTTATAATTAATGTACATATATGCAAAGTAACGTCAAAGGTTTTTATTTCAGAATGAAGACAGATGTAAGAGGAATAATAAGAGGAAATGAAGATGAAGAAATGATAAAAAGAATGGCAATAGTGGATAGTAGTAACACACTTAAGAATTATTCAGTAATAAATACAAACTCGTCCTTCACCTATGATAAAGGAAAGTCAACTTGGAAGGATTCAATTTACATGAGATTAAGATTAGGATACAAATATATCTGGCAATACGGAGTTGATGTCAGTGAAAAAGATAAGGAGTGTAAATTATGTAGTATGCCGCACGCCCACACCTTAGAACATTATGTATTATAGTGTCAACTTATTGATAACTATAGAAATAAGGAAATAAGTAATGTACCACATCAAATTGTTTGTATGTGTGATAATGGTATGATAGACAGTATACTTAGGAGCTACAAAAATTTTGCCCCAAGAGTGTAACAATTGTATGCTGTACTTACTATATTAACCTGCAATGTTAAATGGGATTCTTGTAATGTTAATTGTCTATTTGTACTTACTGAATTTGTGCGCCCCTTGAGGGACTTGAAGTAGAGGGGGTAGAAATAGCCTAAGTTACTCTATCCCTTTGAGATGTATTTTTTTCTTGTCTCAATAAACATACTTGAACTTGAACTATAAATATTTTTGGCTTCCTGACCATAAAGTTACCGCCGCAGTCGAGGGTAAGAGACCGGATGTACCCCATATACAAGCCGCACTAGCTATTAGTTCATAAAAGCTGACAACTTACCCAGATAAACATTACTTCCTAATTATATATATATATGCAAATAATACAATTAAAATGTTTAAAACATGATTATATATATGTATCATGTGGACAGTTTTTAATGTAATTTTTTCTCCTGATATTCGGGTTCTTTATTATGCTTCATCTTGAGGCAAAGCCCAATACCTTACGCCATATTGATGCTCTGTCCACAGATCATTCTCTCTCTCTCTCTCTCTCAAATCATATACATTGATGGTTTCCTACACCGCCACACGGGTGCAGCTGCAAGTGCAGTTGCCTCTACCCATCAGACAGAACTATTTGCCTTGCTTGTTACACTAAAATGTGTACAAGTGTGTGTGTCTATGTATGTATTAACACGATATACTGAACGGGGTGAGAATAGCTTGAGCTACCTCATCCATTTGTGTGTATTTTACCTCAATAAACTTATTTCAATTTCAATTTCAATTCAAGTCTCCAAACTTGATGCATTAATTGTAAGTGATTTTCTACCATCCTGCATTAATTGTAAGTGATTTCTATCATGCTTAATTGCGCGCAACTCTTTAAGACACAATTGTAACATAACCGTGTCTGAAGCTAGACAGAAAACACAACATTATTAGTGATGGTAACATAAGCCATTTCATGTGAATTCCATCTTCGTTGACCTCCGAAACTTGAGGAATGGTCCAGAAAATAGCTACTAAAGTTTAAGTCAAGTGTGAAGATACTTTAGTTGATACTTAGATACTTCCAATAAGTGTAAACATAAGTGCTGACGATGCTACCTTCCTCTATTCAGACCCCAACCCAAACGCACTATATAATAATGAAAATAATAGATTTAAAAAGTCCACTCATGGATGTAAACTAACAAACTCACATCAAACATAAAAAAGACCAACTACTATTTTTGTTCGAAAGTAAATCCTGAAACCAAATTCAACTTCAGATACACAATGTTAACATTAGCAATAATGATTATGGAAAGTTCCTTGACCTATACATAGACAAGAGACTGAACTTCAGCATCCACATACAACACATATGTGGGTGTATACACACACACACACACACACACACACACACACACACACACACACAAACACACACACACACACACACACACACACACACACACACACACACACACACACACACGCGCACACACACACACGCACACACGCACACACACACACGCACACACACACACACACGCACGCACACACACACGCACACACACACACACACACACACACACACACACACACACACACACACACACACACACACACACACACACACACACACACCAGGAAGACATTTACAGAGAGTAGGGAATTAATTAGGTATCTGGTAGCTAGTTAAGTGGTTTGGGATTTATATCTTGAGGTACTGTATACAATGTTCACAACATAGCAATGTATAATCATTTCATTGTATACAACACATTTTGGTGAAATCCCACGGTATTCCTAGACCAGAATCATAAACATCTCTGACTTCCCACAGCAAGGCGCCGGGCACCGCGGGCTCCAGGCATGAGGATTTATGTTTATTTCTCAGAGCAGTAAACAGCCTGCGGCAAAGCTACCCATATGTGTAGAGCTCAGTACTACAGATGAAGAACAACAACGTAAACATTTTTGACGTTGATTAGCTTGCTCAAACACCACTAATTTCCATAAAATAAATATAGACAAAACATTTCTGCTACAAAAATAAATGAGAGTAAGAATGCTTGTGGTCTCTTGAGGTGCAGGATAATTAAAATAAGTTTTATATTTTATAGATATAGTACTTGTTTACAGACTATATAAATCACCACGTTAATTTCAGTACAACCTAATTGTTCTTTCGGTTATTGAGATTCTGCATTTCTTGGTCCCGCTTCTCAACTCTCCAATAACTGGTATATTACAGTACTGAAATCAATGTATGTATCATTTATATTTTCGGTTTACATTACGACCGTTAATTTATAACCTTGGCGGAAACTGGGTCAAAGGCTCTTGTTGTTCATGGCTCGTCGCTGAGTCGGAACTTAAGATAAATTGGAGGGCCACTCTATTCTTAGTCAATACTGTCAGAGTTCTATTTTACAGTAATAATTGCGTTATTTTATCTAGTATGCAAACAAGACAAAAATATAGTATATGTATTTGGGTGCTTTGAAGCTCCTGTTTACTGCTGTGTAACAAGATTTTGTTGGTACATTTTCATGTAAATTCACAACTATTCGCGCCGGAAACAATTCACGAGAGAGCCACACAATAACATCTTGAGTACATAGTCGGTGGGCGTGGCTAGCACAGAATGTAGCCAATCGCAGTGACGGATATGCTCCTTAACTGTCAGTATTGGCTACACACTGTTTATACAAGGTTTTGGGGAAATATAGCTACGCCTATTCTACTCTTGACAAGTGCCTGTGCCAAAATATTTTAGTCTCTTAACAGTTCACCTACGAAGCTTGACGAGCACAATGGACTCCAAGGTAAGTTAAACACATTCTGTTATACACCAGAAGTTTAGGAAAACAGCATTAATTTCGTTTTTCTTATATAATAATAATAATAATTTTTATTTAGGTAAGGTACATACATAAAGAGATTTTACAAAGTTTGTTGGCTTTATAGATAGAGCTAGTACATACAATGCCTAAAGCCACTATTTTCTGGCCAGGGGGAGAAAGATACTGGCAGTATGGGGCGTTAAAGTTTATTGAAGATTAAATTCTGCAGAACATGTAAATATATAAAGTTCACATAAAGTAAGTAATTATATAAAGTTTATATTAAACACGGTTTATATTATAGGCTTAACAAAGTTGATATTATATAAAACTTAATATTGAACATGTAAATATACAAAGTTTCAAATATAATTTAAGGAATATATAACGTTTATATTAAAATATATAAAGTAAATATATAAAGTAAGAATTAACAGTAACAATTCCAAGGACTAGATTTAACTTAAAAGGTACACCCGTAGTAAGTATGAGACCTTAGCCTATAGTGACATGGAAACTAATTCTGCAGAAACCTAAAGGTTAACTGGTACTAGAATTAAGGCCGAGTGCAAATGTGTAGTAATTATATAACACTAGGATATAACAGGCAGGACACAAAGAATAACTAATAAGTGAGAGACCACATAACACGTAATGTACCCGGCCAAGAGGCCGTAAAAGACCTAATGGATAAGGAGAAGGGGGTGTGACTACAAGTAGGGCTTACTAGCACCTAGACTGGGCAAAGTATTAGCTGCGGACAGCGGGACACTTGGGGACCGGCGCTGCACCCCCCTTCCCACATGCAGTGGGGAGACAATCGGGACAACTGTGCAAAGCATGACGGGGGTACAAAAGCAGCCGCTTGCAAAAGGGGGGGGAGGGTGGGGTTTTGCGAGGGCAGCGGCGAGGGCAGGCGGAGTGAGGCGGAGCCCCGTTGTGCGCCCGTATTTATGCGGCCCCAAACTGCCCGCGCAACGCCGCGGGACGCGCTGCGCAATTGTTTCCTTCTCCCCCGCCAGAAACATCCCCGCTTGTGTTGCAAGCAGTGACCATTTTCTGGCCAGGGGGAGAAAGATACTGGCAGTATGGGGCGTTAAAGTTTATTGAAGATTAAATTCTGCAGAACATGTAAATATATAAAGTTCACATAAAGTAAGTAATTATATAAAGTTTATATTAAACACGGTTTATATTATAGGCTTAACAAAGTTGATATTATATAAAACTTAATATTGAACATGTAAATATACAAAGTTTCAAATATAATTTAAGGAATATATAACGTTTATATTAAAATATATAAAGTAAATATATAAAGTAAGAATTAACAGTAACAATTCCAAGGACTAGATTTAACTTAAAAGGTACACCCGTAGTAAGTATGAGACCTTAGCCTATAGTGACATGGAAACTAATTCTGCAGAAACCTAAAGGTTAACTGGTACTAGAATTAAGGCCGAGTGCAAATGTGTAGTAATTATATAACACTAGGATATAACAGGCAGGACACAAAGAATAACTAATAAGTGAGAGACCACATAACACGTAATGTACCCGGCCAAGAGGCCGTAAAAGACCTAATGGATAAGGAGAAGGGGGTGTGACTACAAGTAGGGCTTACTAGCACCTAGACTGGGCAAAGTATTAGCTGCGGACAGCGGGACACTTGGGGACCGGCGCTGCACCCCCACCGCAGGCCAGCAGCCGGACCCCCCCCCGAAGGGCGAGTGCCAGCTGGCCGCGTGAGGCACTCAATGTAGCAGAGCAACAACGTCCCGTCTGACGTAGGATGTGAGCACTACTCTTCCGCCTGCCGTTTGCCATTATTTCTGATGTGGCGAGCCCGTCCCGAGACAGCTGGGTGCGGAGCGTAGTCATCTGAAGTCAAGCCTAGCGCCGAGAGGGCAGCGCGTAGGATCCTGGAGAAATCTCGCCTGGTGACAGGAGCGCTTGTAGGATCTGTGCTTGTAGGATCCGAAGAGTGTTGATTCCTGACCATGTAAGCGATACCTGGTCCAGTCGGAGCGTGCGTCGATTTTTTGTCGCGTAGCTCACCTCCCCCGGGCTGAAAGATATAAGGCAGTAAGGGTGGGCAGAAGCGGCGTGCAGTGTTATCGTGACAGGCAAGAGCACAGACGGGAGGGAAACCCTAGCTGAATCAATACGGAGGCGAAAAATGGGGGAGGGAGCCCGGCAGCAGGAATTAAGAGAAACCTTAATTAACAATCCTGGATGAATAAAGAGCATCTGAATAATTATACTGTAGCAATGAAGGGGGGCTAACAAATCTAAGAATCTTCCAGCAAACGGAAGGGGGAAGTACCTTTGCTAAGAGCAAAGGTGGGAGAAAACCGGAGAACAGCAAGGAGGCACAAAGCAACTATAACAGGGTAAGACGAAACACTATAAATCTTGAATATAAACAATACATATACCAAGAAAGGGTATAACAACTAAGCAACATATACATAACAATAAAATGGAATAAGAACCAATTCTTAAAGCCAAATCTATAACATGCTTGTGTCCTAATCGGATGTAGAATGTGAGCGGGGAACATTACCCTTGGTCTCTATCCCATCTCTGCCTCCAGACGGGTGATTGGGCTGGGTAGAAGCCAAGGAGTCTGCCTTGAGTGGCCGCTGAGTGTAGTCTTGTGTTGTCAATGAGCGTCTGCGAGCCGCAGCTAGTACGCCGTGAACTTCGGCAACATCTTTAGAACAGGAGCAAAGTGAAATCGACGGCAGGGAGCTGCCATTCAGTAACTGTAATAAGGATAATAATAAGAATACAATGTCGTAAATAATCGTACAATGAAGAATACAATGTAATATCGTAAATAACAGATGACGGCAAGTGCCGCAGAATGGAAGAAATTAAGAAAGCAACGCCAAACCATAATAACAATTTATATTTTAATAAAATAATACTGGAATGACAGTAACGGTACGGAGTAATATTAATACTGCCATATAGCCCAGCAAATAAAGAGAAGATAATAGTATTAACGTAGGCCCTGGGCGGCTGCATCCCGGCACCGCTGCGTGCGTTTATGGTGATCAGAGGAATATCCGGCTCGCGTTCTCTTCCTCGCCGCAGTAGGGTGTGAAGGGGGGGGGGGGGTTCCGGCTTGTCGTGGCTGCGAATAAAGGGAACAGAAGAAACCGGCATTAAGCGCCAAGCAGGCAGAGCGCAGTGGAAGGAATAGCGGTTGGAGGTAAGGGGGCCCCTAACCTAATGAATAGATGAGGTAAAATTAAATGGAATACTATTACGTAGTAGGAAACAACAATGGCGAAGGAACAAGAAGAGTAAAATAGCCCAGAAGGCCGGATGGCCAAAGAACGTTAGCGACCTATGGCCAACAGCATGCTGGCTGCGCTGGCCAACCACAAGCTGGCCGACGTCATGCTAACTGACTGGCTTGAGCTTGCCGAAAGGAAGGCCGAATGGCCAGTTTTTTGCATGACACCGTGCGCGAGGCCATGCTAAACTTCTCGGTAGCATCCAAATGTAACTTAATGTACTGTCGATACGATGAAGAATGGGTGGTCAGATATAATGCACAAAATTCAGAATAGAATATATAATGAGGGAAACGAGTGTAATAGGACGAAATAACCGGAGGAGAAAAAGAAAATTTTTGTGGGGGGGGGGGGCCACCCGAATGCACTGCAACTAGCGTACCTTAGCTGAAAATAACTTAAAGGCACAGAGGCAAAGCAATAGATTAATACAAATCCTAATTGATAGTCCCTTAATAACAAATTGAACGTGAAACTTAAACAAAGAGTAAATTGCGGGAGAAAAATTTTTCCGTAATAAATACAAATCAAATTGCGAGTCCAACAATAACAAAATTGACACGCAGACGTAGGAGGAACCGATAAGCCGCGGCTCGCGCACCGCTAGCCATACCTAAACATACCTAGACAGGAAGGGGAGAAGCATAAAGGTAGCCCAGTGAAAGACTAGTAATTATTAATTAGTAACTCTGCAAATAGCACATCCTGGCTGACTTAATAATTTACTTAGTAACTCTGCAAATAGCACATCCTGGCTGATTTTACTTAATAATTTACTTAGTAACTCTGCAAATAGCACATCCTGGCTGACTTTACTTAATAATTTAATTAGTAACTCTGCAAATAGCACATCCTGGCTGACTTTACGTAATGACGTAAGGCAAGGAAAATGAACAAACATACTGAACACAGCAACGCAAAATTAAACATGCGACATGAGCAAAGCGTCAACTGTCGGAGTAAATTAAGGTAGGCTGTTTGGGAAAAGGAATCCGTGGTAATCTGAAAGCAGGAAGGGCAGAAAGCAGTTTTTGCGAGGGCAGCGGCGAGGGCAGGCGGAGTGAGGCGGAGCCCCGTTGTGCGCCCGTATTTATGCGGCCCCAAACTGCCCGCGCAACGCCGCGGGACGCGCTGCGCAATTGTTTCCTTCTCCCCCGCCAGAAACATCCCCGCTTGTGTTGCAAGCAGTGACCATTACGCAAAGCGTTTCGGGCAGGAAAAACATTAATGACTAAAGCTTAAAACTAATGGGTAAAAAGAAAAGATGTGATGAGTACATATAAAAAATAGAGGTAAAAGAGGGGGGAACATTGTTGAAAAAGCAGCACAAATACAATTACAAATTATTACAGAAAATTACATTCAAACAGCGTTGATTTGAAAAACAAAAAAAACAAAAAACATACATGGGTTGACAACAGAGGGGTAAGGTGGGTTACATGGAATTTATTAGGTATAGCTTCGTTTTTAACTTAAACTGGTTGAGAGAGGTACAGTCTTTAACATGGTTGGGAAGGTCAACCATGGAAGGTCTTGAAGGTCAACCATGGAAGGTTGGGAAGGTCTTGGTTTATCATTATGTGTTGTTATGTGTTATGTGTTAGCAAAGCTTTTGATACAGTGCCACATGAAAGACTGATTAAAAAGATAGAGGCTCATGGTATTGGAGGTACTATATTAAGTTTGATTAGGGCATGGCTATGTTATGATTATGCAGTTCAGTTTTGGTCGCCGTACTATAGAATGGATATAAATTCACTTGAACGTGTCCAGCGTAGGATGACTAAGTTAAATACCCAAATTAGAAATCTTTCATATGAAGTAAGATCTATATCCACTCAATCCTATTTATCTCATTCATATATATTTTTAACCTACGCTGGTAACAATCAAGGTATTCTACTTCTATTATGCTACGCGTAATTGGTTCAACAAATCCAATTAATCAACAACCCTGTTACTGAACCACTATTTCCCCAAGTCTTTCCCGAAGATAAGTCTAAACTTATCCAATTTATACACATTGTTTAGCGTTCTATTTTTGATTGATACTTTTATTATCATTCTATTCTATTTCTATATTTGTATTCTATTCTATTCTTACTAATCATAACTCCCAGATCCCTTTCGCCATCCGACTTCGCAATCTCAACACCATCTAGCTCGTATCTTGTAACTCTATCATCATTACCTAGCCTCAGAACTTTACATTTATCAGCATTAAACTGCATTTGCCAATCCTTTGACCATTTCAAAACCCTATCTAGATCAACTTGAAGTGATAGTGAGTCCTCCTCCGAATTAATTTCCCTACCGATTTTCGTATCATCGGCAAATTTGCAAATGTTGCTACTCAAACCTGAATCTAAATCATTTATATATATTATAAACAACAGAGGTCCCAGGACAGAGCCCTGAGGTACTCCACTAACAACATTATCCCACTCTGACTTAACCCCATTTATACTAACTCTCTTTTTCCTTTGGAATAGCCATGCCCTAATCCAACTTAATATAGCACTCCCAATACATAAGAACATAAGAACAAAAGAACAAAGGCAACTGCAGAAGGCTCTAATACATAATGTTCTAAGGTGTGGGCGTGCGGCATACTACATAATTTACACTACTTATCTTTTTCACTGACATCAACACCGTATTGCCAGATATATTTGTATCCTAATATTAATCTCATGTAAATTGAGTCCTTCCACAATAATGCTGGAAGTAATGTCTTGGCATGCTTCAGCGGGAAGGTGGGTCCATGAGTTTATTACACTGTGAGTGAAAAACAGTCACATCTTCTCTATTTTATATTATTGCTTGTTGAACAAAGGAAAAATTAAACAGGAAATTACTTAAGCACTTTCGTGATAATCAACGCGTCATAATATACTTTGGTTGATGTGTTGATTAACACGGAAGTGCTTAAGTAATTTCCTGTTTTAATTTTCCTTCGTGGTTATACACTGTCTACAACTCTACATTGTCATACTATTCACTACGTGTTAATTCTTTCGTGAAGCCTGTGAGGTGCGGGTATTCAATTCAATTTCTTTCTTTATTATGCACCCCATACCCATCCCGTGGGCGGTGATGTAAAGGATTACAGAGGCACATAATCGATTCAGGAACTGAACCCTCTAGTTTGTTTAGCTAAGCAAATAAATAATTTTGACGCTAGTTACAAAATTATTAATGTTATATATATATATACATGTACACATCCTCATACATACATGTGTATATATATATATATATATATATATATATATATATATATATATATATATATATATATATATATATATATATATATATATATATATATCTACATTTGAGTGAGGTGGATGGGGTGAAGTGGTATTAATAGGGTTATCTGGAGGTTCTTATGGTGTATGGTGTTAGTGATGTATGATGTTAGTGATGAATGGTGTTAGTGGTGTATGGTGTTAGTGGTGTATGGTGATATTGGTGTATGGTGTTAGTGATGTATGATGTTAGTGATGAATGGTGTTAGTGGTGTATGGTGTTATTGGTGTATGGTGTTATTGGTGTATGGTGTTAGTGGTGTATGCTGTTAATTGTGTATAGTGTTAGTGGTGTATGGTGTTAGTGGTGTATAGTGTTAGTGGTGTATGGTGTTAGTGGTGTATGGTGTTCGTGGTGTATGCTGTTAATTGTGTATAGTGTTAGTTGTGTATGGTGTTCGTGGTGTATGCTGTTAATTGTGTATAGTGTTAGTGGTGTATGGTGTTATTGGTGTATGGTGTTAGTGGTGTATGCTGTTAATTGTGTATAGTGTTAGTGGTGTATGGTGTTAGTGGTGTATGGTGATATTGGTGTATGGTGTTCGTGGTGTATGGTGTTAGCTGATGTGTGGCGCGGGTTGGCCAATAAGTTATGCCTTAGCATAACTTATTCTTACTAATCATAACTTAGTAACCTTCATTCTGAGGTTAGGTAATGATGATAGAGTTACAAGATACGAGCTAGATGGTGTTGAGATTGCGAAGTCGGATTGCGAAAGGGATCTGGGAGTTATGATTAGTAAGAATTTAAAACAAAAGAATCAATGCATAAATGTTCGTAATAAGGCAAATCGGACACTTGGATTTATTAATCGAAGCGTTAGTAACAAGACACCTGGTGTGGTTCTCAAGCTATATCTTGCTGTAGTTAGGCCCCATTTATATTATACAGTTCAGTTTTGGTCGCCATATTATAGAATAGATATAAATTCCCTTGAACGTGTCCAGCGTAGGATGACTAAGTTAATTCCCCAAATTAGAAATCTTTCATATGAAGAAAGATTAACAAAGCTTAAGCTGCATTCACTGGAAAGGCGAAGAGTTAGGGGTGACATGATACAGGTTTACAAGTAGGTGAATGGTCATAACAAAGGGGATATTAATAGGGTATTAAAAGTATCAACACAACACAAGATGTTCTTATGTTCTTATGTTATCACATTACCAACTATCTCTCAGGTGTCCATATTCACGTAGTTAGTGGTCAAGGCAGTGTCCGTCACTCTCATCACAGATTCTGCAACTCCACTGCTCAACTATTGTTATCCTTTTGTTTTGATTATTTTTTGCTTCAGTGCACTAAATATTTGTTTTGCTTCAGTGCACTAAATATTTGTTTTGCTTCAGTGCACTAAATATTTGTTTTGCTTCAGTGCACTAAATATTTGTTTTGCTTCAGTGCACTAAATATTATTTTTTGCTTCAGTGCACTTAATATTGTTTTGATTATTTTTTGTTTCAGGGTACTTCATGTGGTGTTTGCCAAGAAGTTTGTGGTACACGGAGTGTCCAGTGCGGCACTTGTCACCTTCGGTACCACGTAGAATGCCAGAAGTTATCTACTGAACATTGGACGGATCTTGCCAGCATAAAAATGCATTACATATGCATAAGGTGCTGCCAGTCACATGGTAAATTTAGTTTTGAGTTAGCTCAAATGCGTCTGGCGAAATCGGCTGTACGCGGAATTGAGGAACTCCGTCTTGAGAAAATACTTATGAGGACTGCGGGTTCTTTTGAGTGTATAAAGGTTCCTGCAAATGTTGAATTTTCTGAGGACAAGACGGCTGCAGCAATCCTTAAAAGTTGTGGACGACAAACGATAAACAGCCGTATGCCAGTTCGTGTTAAAGGGGATGGGAATTGTTTATTCAATGCCATCTCACTTGCTGTGTGTGGGGACGAGACAAGATCAGGAGAAATTAGAGCAAGAACTACTATTGAAATAATAGACCAATGCGACTGGTATATGTCAAAGCATGATAATACGGATTTAAACCTGGTGTCTCCTGATTTCAATGAAGTTTGTCTGTATTCTGCCATCCCTGGAAAAGATTCATCAGTTATGACAATGTATGCAGCAAGTTCTGTTGTAAACAGAGAAATAATATCTGTATATCCGTCTGTCAACGGCATGCTTGACAAATGTATAGGTATTCTCAATACCAAAATTATCCCTCGGTGTGAGGGATACAGGCAGGATCCCATTTATATTATGTGGAGCGGCAATCTCAAGGAAGGGGATAAATCATGGACACCTAACCATTTTGTTCCATTAATGTCCTTGCCTCCACTGGGTCACATATCCATAAACAGTACCCAGTTACTAAGCACTATTACATCCACACCTCTAAGTTTGTGTCAATCACCATTATCTGTACCCCCTATGTATACATCAACTCCAGTCGGAAAGGATTTTACTACTTTTGTGTCCAAAATACAGTATGACTTTAAGGAGACACACACTTTGTTAAAAAAAACTCAATTGTCGACTGATAACGATAGCGAAAGCTCTGGCAAGCTTCGCAATGGAAAATTTTTAGCTGTAGAAGAAGTCTATTGGCATTTGCGAGAGAACAAGGTGTTTAAAAGTGTCCCAAATGGGCCTAAAGAAGATACATTTTATGTGGTTGACAATTCACATAATCTTACTAAGGGCGCCAAAACACGGTCGACCTTTCCAGACGACTGTGGAGTGTGGAACAGTGCCAGAGGTACTACCGTGAACTCCTTATTCATATGGGATAATAATAATCGTTTGAGGATAATATATTTGAGAAATGAGATATTTTGTAAAAAAGTATTATCAAAAGGGAAAACGCAGTGGGTTCCCTTAGAACCTCAGCCCTCCCCAGATACTCTCATCACAATGCACCGTTATTACACAGTCCTCAAAGGGCAGGAAAGCTTTAAGAAAAGAGTAACTGTTATTAAAGAGCTGGAGTCTGTAGCTATTGTAGAATACTGTGGCAAGCAAACAGGAGAGACGATGCATGGAAATTCACAAAACAACATTCCATATGTTCGGACCAGGCCTGAAGTTTTAGAAAATATAGGCAAGATGGTTAAGATCCAACCTCCACGAGAGGTTTATCAAAATATGCTTATGGAAGAATCATGTTTAGCCCCAAGAGACTTCCAACAGGTAAGGAGTAAAAAATATCATGACAAGATAAAGGAACGCAAACCTATTCATAGGCACAATGTTGCTGATGACGTTTTACATGTAATTAGCATGATTAATACCCATGATTATGTAAAGAAGATAATTATTAAGCCGAACAAAGTCCCCTGTGTGGTACTGTATTCCAAGGAACAACTTGAAGATCTCAAGCAACATTTGTGTGCTGCAGGAATGGAAAACCCTAATGTTATCGGTGTTGACAGGACTTTCAATCTTGGCCCTTGTTATTTAACAACACTTGTGTACAAGAACACTACTGTAGTAACAAAAGAAAAATCAAGCAACCCTATATTCCTCGGGCCCATGTATTTACACTGGGATGGTGAATACGAGACTTACTTATCATTTTTCTCCCACCTAAGAGGCAAACTCGATAACTGTATTAACAACTCGAATGTAATGATTGGTAGTGATCAGGAAATCGCGTTAAGAAAGGCACTTATGTGTTGTTTTCCGAAGGCAACATTGTTATTGTGTAGTAACCATCTGAAAGAAAATGTTCGCCACTATTTAACGGATAATATTGGATGCACGAACACCGATAGGATTCGTATCCAAAAGAAAATATTTGGTACAAATGGGTTAGTTAGAAGTGTTTGTGAGGATCAGTTTGAAAGGGGAATCAACAATCTCATATTTTACTTTTACAAATACCCAAAGTTCAAAGATTATTTTGATAGTCGTTTGAAATCTTCTTTATGGAATTATGTGTGTGTACCTCACGCAAAAGCCAAAATGGACACGTTATGGACTAATAACAATTGTGAGTCACTAAACCATATCCTGAAACTGACTATTGATTGGAAACCCCAAAAACTGCCAGAATTAATTGAAAAAATTTGCAATGTTTCAACGCTCCAAATGCTAGATCTGAGGAGAGCATTACACGGAGAAGGCAATTATATAATATCATCCAATTTAGATAAGTACCTGGTTCCTAAGGAAGTTTGGGACCAAAAAACTAAAGATGAAAAGAGAGATTACTTATGGTGCTTTATATCAAGAAAACCTTATAATGAAAATACTAAAATGTATGACAAAAACAAAATTTTTTCAATCCCAAAAACATTTGGAATTGCCAAAAAACCATATCAGCGTAAGCGCCCCCGAAGTGAAAGAGCAGTTTAATGCTATATAATAAATGTGTTTTGGAAATAGTAGCTGACGATTTTGTGTTGATATTGCATATCTCTTACCTAATTTGTATTATGAAATATGACATGATAGTGCGTTACAGACTTCAGTTAGGAAATAATTGGACTTGTAATGTGATTACTGATCCATCTGTATCCCAGTCATTTTACTATGTTAATTTTATGTAATTTATTCTTAAGCTTAATAACATTATTTAAATGTGCTAAATTTCCATTTATATATATATATATATATATATATATATATATATATATATATATATATATTCTTCTTGATATATATATATATATATATATATATATATATATATATATATATATATATATATATATATATATATATATATATATATATATATATATATATATATATATATATTATGTTTCCAAATTTCTGATGATATACAACATATTGTGGTTTATAATTAAGTTCTTAGTAATAGTGATCCTGCATCAAAATTAACAATGTTCAAATTCGGTTTTGTATGTTAAAATTAACTACATTTTTATGTTAATTTCTTTCTGTAAATAATGATGATAAAGTGCAATAAAGGTATGATTGAGACAATGTTAAATCGTTAAATCCTAAATATATCTTGAGTCTTATACTTGAAATATTAAATGAACATATAATGTGTAGTGTAGTGTTTCAATTATTATTAAGAGGGAAGGGTTGGGGGTAATGGTTCATATGTCCACATTCGAATGCCCCTCTTCCCAGGACTGGGGGTGCGGGAGTGTACAATAAACTATACCCACCTCCGGCAGCAGCTTGTCGAAGGCGGAAGTGGAGTCTAGGCCGTTTGTCATGAAAATTATAGTGTGATGGCTCTTATTTTTATTATGGGTACATAATAAGATTATGCCTTTATTCTTAATTTATATTACAATGCTGGTAAAATACACTTCTTGATGAGTATGGAGTACAAATGAACTCATTGTGTACCCTATACTCACAGGATGAGTATAGGGTACACAATAAACTACCACTCACATCATGGGTATGGGTTGCACAAGAAACTATCGGAGAGCAGAGTATGGAAAGCAAAGTAAACAAAGATTCACACGATGAGAAAGGGTTCCACAATGTCCTATGACTCACAGGATGAGTATGAGGTGCATAATAAATTATCATTCATAGGATGAGTATGGGTTTCACAATAAACTAAAGGTAACAGGATGAGCATGGGTTGCACAAACTATTGGTAACAGGATGGGTATGGGTTGCACAATAAATTACTGTGCTAGGATGAGTGTGAGTAGGATATATATATAAACATATTGTGGTTTATAATTAAGTTCTTAATAGTGATCCTATCCTGCATCATAATTTACATAATATATATATATATATATATATATATATATATATATATATATATATATATATATATATATATATATATATATATGTATATATATATAATTAGGAAGTAATGTTTATTTGGGTAAGTTGTCAGCTTATATGAACTAATAGCTAGTGTGGCTTGTATATGGGGTACATCCGGTGTCTTATCCTCGACGGTACCCTCCTTACCCTTATCCGCGGCGGTACCTTTATGGTCAGGAAGCCACGGATATTTACAATGGGGCTCGGTCAGTCAATATGATTCCTTTGACATCACTAAACTAACTCTTATGTATTCTGTTCTCGTATTGACAATTTGAATGACATCAAGAATATTTTGAATATCTTCTGATATAGATGGTGCTGTAGTTGATTGTTGTTCATGACAAGTCCAATGGGTCATTACCATCGCTCAGATTAGTGGGAAGAAATTCTTGCTGCAACAATGTGTGTTCTCAGAGCTAACTAGGGTAACTAAAATACTTATTTCCTAAATAAATACTTTAATTGTAAATATTTGAAAATATATGGTATGTATCATCGGCGTGAATGCATTTTGGTTCTACAAGGTAGCCAACTCCATCAAAATATTAAATATGTACCCAACTCAATTAACGATTAATCAACCAATTACTCCATGGGATAACTTGGATCTAGCAGTTGATTTTGTAAATGCACCCAAGAAAGATAATGTACACTCTACATTATTAAAACAGTTAACACTGTGAAGCATCACTGAAAGTACTCAGAGTATGGGTAACGATGTGTATCAGTGCTATACCGACGGTTCTGTAGAAGAAGGTGGACGATGTACCGGATGTGCATGTAATATATTTGAACAATCTTCTCTCTTACATACATGAATGAAGCGCTATGCTAAACTGTGTAATTACTATTTGAGTACTGGAACACTTGATGATATATTGAACTTGTACCCTAGATTGACGATGTAACGTATCAATTATACAATGAATGTATGTGATGTAACTCTATAACCTGAGCTTGTGAAAGCACCTTAATCACCTTCAGTGATTAAGTGCTTAATTGCACACTAGTTTCTCTATCAGTTATCTCACCCTGTCAGAGTAAAAGAGACAAATATATGTGTATGTATGTGTTCAGAATTCAATTTCACCTTTGTAAATGCACGTTAATGACACTATGTAAAAGACACATCGAACACTTTATGTAGGGAATACGTAAATCTGTGTATTTATGTATTTACGTATGTAGCTTAGCCTAGCATTTTAAAAACACTACAATCACCTTATGTGGTTGATTGTTCAATAAATCCCTGAACTATATGTTTAACAAATCTCTAACCCTATCAATGGAGTTAGTTTAGTTCTTATATTATGCACCCTATACCCATCTTGTGGGCGGTAGTGGAAAGGGTTAGAGTCCATGGCGGACTGAAGAAAATGTATATATGATGGTTAGCATTGTTAATGTGTGGCCACGTCTGTGGTAGAAAATAATACAAAAAAATCAAATAAAGGTATTATTGAAACTTTATACGAAAACATTAAATCCTAAATATATCTTTAATATTATACTTGAAATATGGTATACTTTGCTCTCTCCATCGTACTTCTGCACCTGCTGGCAAGTGGTTCGGTGCAGTGTGCAGGTGATGTTCATTACTGGGTGAGCTGGCAAGTGGTGCTCACCTGCCAGCTCACCCAACGAAAATTTGGTTTTTAATACACTTACACATTTATTGGGTCTTTCCTTCACCTTCATTCAAGCACTAGGGTATTACAGTAAGTGTTTTAATTATAATATTTATTAACGTTATTATTTTTAATTTTTATTATTATTAGTATTATTATTAACAGGAGAGGATCGAGTGTGTGTGTGTGGGGGGGGGGGGGAATAATGGTACACATGTCCACATCCCAATGCCCGCCCTTCCAGGACTGGGGGTGCGGGGGTGTACAATAAACTATACCCACATCCGGCGGCAGCTTGTCGAAGGCGGAAGTGTAGCCTAGAGAATTTGTCATGATAATTAGTGATGACTCTTATTTTGATTATGGGTCTGTAATCCAGTTAAGCTTTTATTCTTAATTTATATTACAATGCTGGTAAAATACACTTCTTGATGATGAGTATGGAGTACAAATGAACTCATTGTGTACCCAAGTTCAAGTTCAAGTATGTTTATTGAGATAAGCAATAAATAAATCTCAAAGGGATAGAGTAGCTTAGGCTATTTCAACCCCCCTCTAATTCAAGTCCCTCAAGGGGCGCACAAATACTGTGACTACAAATAGACAAATAACATTACAAGAATCCAAACAAGAATTGTGAACCCTATACTCACAGGATGAATATAGGGTACACAATAAACTACCACTCACATCATGGGTATGGGTTGCACAAGAAACTATCGCGCAGAGGATGAATATGGAGAGCAAAGTAAACAAAGATTCACACGATGAGAAAGGGTTGCGCAATGTCCTATGACTCACAGAATGAGTATTAGCTGCACAATAAACTACAGGTCACAGGATAAGTATGGGTTGCACAATAAATTACAGGTCACAGGATGGGTATGGGCTGCACAAACTACCGGTAACAGGATGAGTATGGGATGCACAATAAATTACGGGCCACAGGATGAGTATGGGTTGCACAAACTACTGGTAACAAGATGAGTATGGGATGCACAATAAATTACCGCACAGAGGATGAGTATAGGGTGCACAAACTGGTTGGGTAAATGGAAATGGTTGGGTACATTTCCTTTCACCTAATGCGACTATTCATGTGTCCGGACTTTCAATTCAGTTATATTTATGCCAAAGTATTAACATGCAGCTTATATTTATGTCTTTATGATGACATAGAAAACTTCGTTTATTACAATATCTAGATTAAATTAACATTGATCTTCGGAAGGTCATAGTTCCCATATCGGTAAGGAGAGCGTCGGCCATGAAGCCTTGTTTAAAGTATGAATATTTTTCCTCTCTAATAAGGTATAATCTCTGTGATGGATTCACAAAAACTATTTTATATCTGCCTTTCTGATAACATATACAAATATAATCTTTATTTGTGAATATTTGTTAATTAAGCAATATATCAGAGGGCGTGTAGGGTTCGGTGTTCAATGAACGAAAAGGACTGGATCACTGTGTACAGGAGGCTGATATGGCAGCAAACACTCTCCTGGCGACCATATTTCTTGGATAAGTCGCTCCACACAATTGTCGCTTGGACCGTCGACTTCCTATGGCGTCACCTCTCACATATTTACGTCTCATTTCGTTATGAAATTAGATTATTTGAGAGAAAAAATAGGTTTGATCATGTTCTACGTGTAGCACCAACATTATAGTAAGTAAATATACCATATTTCTTCATTACTTACGTAATGCTAATACGTTTTGGGTAGTTTTGGCCTGTTTTGGGCGATTGGGGTAATTCTATGGACCGCCAGCTAGCAATGGCGCCGGCAGCGAGTCCCTCACTCGTACCTATAATGTCAACCCATGTCTGTTATTTTTAAACAATGCTGTTTGTCGACCAAATTGTATTTTTGCTGTTTTTCTGCCATATTCCCCAATTTTTATTTTTATATTGTCTCAACACATTTTATACTTTAATCTCAATTAGTATTAAGTTTTAGTCTTTAGTGTTTTTCCTGCCCGAAATGCTTTGCGTAATAGTGGCTTTAAGCATTGTATGTACTAGCTCTATCTATGAATTCAGCAATATTTGTATCAGCCCTTGTATGTATTTACTTTACCTGAATAAACATTTGAATTTGAATTAGTTACTTTTCCTCCCCCCACCCCTGCCTGCAATAGTACTTCTTTATTGCATTTGTTTCTTATTGTTTTTGTTATTTATTATTCTTAATTTTTCTCTTTATTATTTATTAGTATGCATTATAATTATTTATTATTCATTATAGTTATCCATTATTATTCATTATTTTTTTTGTTCCTCCTTTTATTATGTTATTTTAAAATTTTACTTTATTTTGTAATGTATTTATTGTTTAATATTTGGTTATTATTACTAATATTATTTATTTTATTCTTATTTTAGTCCCCCTCTTCACCTGCACTCCCCCCATACTGGCTTGCATTTTTCTCCCCAATCAGAAAAGTGTAGCAAAGGCGCCTCACACAGTGTTCTTTATATGGTCCTCAGGTGACATTTTTTTTTTCCAGAACCGCCTCTAGATCTCTTTCTTTATCAGGGTTCTTTAAATCTTTCTCACATAATTTTGTAGATTTTGTGTGGCCTATTTTCTCCTGTTCCACATTCCATAATATGGCATTTATTCACATTAAATTCCATTTGCCACATGTTGCTCCATTCACTTATAACATCCAGGTCTTCTTGAAGTGTATGGTAGCTATTGAATAGGTATAGAATAGGTGAAATACTTTTGTTCATGGGGAAGTCTTATGAAATGTAATATAAAATGGATTGTTAGGTAAGACATTGCTGCTAAAATCAGTAATGGGATTTTTTGAAGAAAACACTGTACTAAAAGCTTTCAGTTTTAAGTAATAAAAAGGAATGGAAACCATTTATAATAATAATATTTACTTTATTGTGGCATTTAGTACATATTTGGCATTGTGTATTTACAGTAAACAAGTTTATGAAATAACTGGTACATACTGTACTCTTATTTGGCATTACAGACTAGTAAAGATATTTAGCAATGTTTTCTAAAAATAATGCATAACAGCAAAGACACTAAAAATGGTATTCATAACAAAAATATACTTGCTGTGTAAACATTGAATTTTAGATATTTGCAATCCTACTTGGTCAACATTGTTACACATCACATTTATTACCTCAAACCAAGAGTTGAGATATTTTTAAGCTATTGTTTATTAATAATAGTGCTGAATAAAAAAATTGTTGTCCAAAAAGCACATTTACCTTATTTGTAACGTGCAGTCTTTAAATTAAGAAGCTTAAAATTTATACTAAATAAATATGTCCTTTACAACAATTGTACAAGTCATTGACAGCCACAAATCTATGTGTCATTTCAAATTTAGACTAACTTGTTCCCAGCAAGTAGCGCTGTAGACCAACTGGCCTTGCTTATCCATGTGATATGTCTGTGATACTTTTCTTTAGCTGCAGACACATTGCAGCATCTCCTGGTGGTCTTTCACATTTCCTCCACCCTTACACAGCCTTTTTACTTACTATTTACACATTCATTCTCTCTCATTTTGCTTCAACATGCAATTTTCTTAAGTGTTCTTTATTTCTTATATTTGCTCTCACTTGTGCATATGTATAAACTTTGCAAATGTTCACAGAGTAATCACACAAACGTGATGTATCAATGAGAAAATCTGTTGGAGCCAGTGATGAGGATTCGAACCTATGCAGTGGATATTCTCACATATACGTCCCAGATAACCTGGCAACGACATGGTAAAAGGATTGCCTTTGTTCTACTGAACACACGAGGGTTTCCTGAGGCTTCCACTGAAGCCAGAACAGGATTTTCACACAATCCCCCATGCACTCAGGCTTTGTCATTCAGAAATGTTCTACCTCTGATGCTACTCATTCAATACACATTACACATGTATAAACTTTGCTTCTCAGTGAAAGTGATGACTCTTCCATTTGTGAAAAAAAAGTAATGAGAAATTCTACACGAGACATCTTCCTTAAGGAATGGTGAACAAAATACCACTGATCAAGACAGGTTAAATTTACTTTAACATTTTCAAACATTTTCAATATTACATATTTGTTGTTAATAGTTAAGTCACATGATAGTTCATTTCTTAACACTAACTTGAAGAATCATCCAGGAAATGCTTTGAAAAAACCAGTGCCGGGTCTTGAAGTATTAAGTGATGGGTGTGCAGTACCTTCAGTGGATGGAAAAATTATAATATTGTACTATTTTTATAACCATAAATATACATAAACCAGGCAAATTACAAGCATAATTATTATTTGTTTAGTTGTTTTGTGTGGTATTTTGTAAAGCATTTTCAAGGGCCTGGGCTAATGAACTATACTGTATAATTACCTATTGCATCCTTATGTAATACAGATTCTTTCTGTGATTCAAATTTAAAAATTTGAAATATAAACTTCAAATAATTTATAATCCAGTTTCTTAAATTATACAAAATATTGTTTTAAAATATGTGTTAATATTTTTGTTTTGATAATTATTAATTTCTGACAAAATAGTTTTAACTCCATGATGTAATTTCTCACCCCATGGCTTAACCCCATGTCACACACACTGGCTTAACCCCATGTCACACATTGGCTTAACCCCATGTCACACACTGGCTTAACCCCATGTCACACACTGGCTCAGCCCCATGTCACACACACTGGCTCAGCCCCATGTCACACACACTGGCTCAACCCCATGTCACACACTGGCTCAGCCCCATGTCACACACTGGCTTAACCCCATGTCACACACTGGCTCAGCCCCATGTTACACACTGGCTTAACCTCATGTTACACACTGGCTTAACCCCATGTTACACACTGGCTCAACCCCATGTTAAACACTGGCTCAGCCTCATGTTACACACTGGCTCAGCCCCATGTCACACACACTGGCTCAGCCCCATGTCACACACACTGGCTCAACCCCATGTCACACACTGGCTTAACCCCATGTCACACACTGGCTCAGCCCCATGTCACACACTGGCTTAGCCCCATGTCACACACACTGGCTCAGCCCCATGTCACACACACTGGCTCAACCCCATGTCACACACTGGCTCAGCCCCATGTCACACACTGGCTTAACCCCATGTCACACACTGGCTCAGCCCCATGTCACACACTGGCTCAGCCCCATGTTACACACTGGCTTAACCTCATGTTACACACTGGCTTAACCCCATGTTACACACTGGCTCAACCCCATGTTAAACACTGGCTCAGCCCCATGTTACACACTGGCTCAGCCTCGTTACACACTGGCTCAGCCCCATGTTACACACTGGCTTAGCCTCGTTACACACTGGCTCAGCCCCATGTTACACACTGGCTTAGCCTCGTTACACACTGGCTCAGCCCCATGTTACACACTGGCTCAGCCCCATGTTACACACTGGCTCAGCCCCATGTTACACACTGGCTCAGCCCCATGTTACACACTGGCTCAGCCTCGCTACACACTGGCTCAGCCCCCATGTTACACACTGGCTCAGCCCCCATGTTACACACTGGCTCAGCCTCATGTTACACACTGGCTCAGCCTCATGTTACACACTGGCTCAGCCCCATGTTACACACTGGATTAACCCCATGTCACATATAGTACCTATTCAAGTCTATGACACATGCCTGCTCAAGCCCATGTCACACACCTGCTCAAGCCCATGTCACAATCCTTATCAAGCCCATGCCACACACCAGCTTAAGCTAATGTTTCACACCTGTTGAAGCCCATGTTACACACCTGGTCAAACCCGTGACATAGGGGCCAGAGTGAGGTCAACAAACACGGGACAAAACAAAAACTGTGTATCAAAAGAGTACGGCTGACATAAAATAAAGAAGAATAAAAGTTTGCTGAATATCGGGGTTATGCACCTGCTGTCAACTGTTTATATAATATAAAACAATTACAGTACACTATATTAGTAATGCATCTGTCTATGCATAACCTAATCTAACTTACCACATTTTCTATCCATGTATAGAAAAAGTGGTTGTTTGTGACCTGTTATGATTTATAGTGCATCATGTTTTGTCCATTGAGGATTTTGACGTCCAAATGCGATATATTATTTGAGAGGACAGGTTATATGAAGGATGTACTATTTTTTATTTTTTTCTATGAACCAAAATTTTAATATCAAATAAAAAGTTTTCACATTTATCGATTGATTGCATTGTTGCTCTCTCCAAATAACATAATATGGTTAATGAGCCGAAATACATCTGACTAGAAATTTTGTCAGCTCTATGGCTATCCATCGGATGTGTCATGGCGGCTTAAGTATATATCACTGTCAGGTTAAGCATCATTGGGTTTTACCAACAACTACATAGGTGACTATATGGTCAGCTTCAGTTACCCTAGCAGTAAATAGGTACTCAGGATTTAGGCAACTATTGTGGGTTGCATGCTGGGGAGTCAGTTACTGGCACAGGGAGGGAGTGGGGAGAAGACCTCAATATAAGCCTGATAATGGGAACCCAATAAAAGGTGTGTTGGTACAGTACACTAATTTCATAGATCAATTGTATTTGTATTATTTTTCCAAACCATCCTCACAATTACTGCATCACTGTGTGTGCATGCTATGAACATAAATATACAAATTGAATAGTTTTTGAGGAAATAATTATAATAATAATAATAATCATAATAATAATAATAATAATAATAATAAAAATTCATTGTGTCGAGGAACAGGTAGCCAGTGTATATAATTAATTTTAATTCTTTTTTAGTAATTAATAATGCAGGATATGCATGTTAGGCTTATACTGAGGTTTCCCCAGGGTGGAATTACTGACCCTTCCCAGGATGTAACCCCGCAACAAGCTAACTAACTCATGGGGTACCTATTTACTGCAAAGTGAACAAGGTATTAGGCGACAAGAAACTAACCCAACCATTTCTGTTCCACCCGGGGGTTCAAATCCAAAATTCCTGACCGAGTCAAGAATGACCACAACTGTAGTACCTGGACCCCTAAATACAAATGAACCAATTTGTATGCATTCTTTGGTTAATGAACATCAGCCTCAATAGGATATATGAGTTAATGTAGTTCCATGTACTTATAATTAGGCAAACATATACAAATTAGATGCTCGTAAAATCGAAAGAATGAGCTTAATTTTCACGATTTAATTCTCCTTGTACACTGATACATTGTACAACTTTCAATACTGTACAGTTATGAATGTGGTTATGCACATTAATCCTTCTTTTTGAGGTACTCTCGTGGCACAAGACCAGAACGTCCTTTATGCGTTGCCTTCCACCAGCCGGAATTGCCTGATGTATCATGTATTAAAATAACATCACCCCGGTTGAAGCTTAGTGCCTGGTCAATGGTAGCCACAAAGGCAAACTTTGCTACATACCAATCTGAAACAAAGAATTTTCCAATTAGTGTCAACAGCATGAGCTCACAGCACTGCTTTTCAACTTGTGACCACAGCATCGCCTAATAATGTCAAAATATGTATGTAACTGGTATTATTTAGCCATGATAGTATTACAGAAGAGCCTGAGTGTGATAATGACTGTGTACAATGTTCAAATATCAGTGAATCAATGCTGTTCACGATGTTCACAGTGCTAGCCACAGCACCGCATCATTATTTCGTCCACCTAGTAATCTTCAAATGACTTCTTAAGTTTCTTTACAAAATAAATTAGAGTTTAATTATTCATTTGCAGGATTTAGTAACCAGGATTGTGATAATAGCGGGATTGTGGTAATAATTAGCGCTGAGCGTAGTATTGTGGGAGGAGGAATTTTGGTGAGGAGGGAGGTACTCGAGGTAGCGTCACTGTGTGTGGCAGCCATATCTTGTTTGGGCTCACCATACTAGCTTTGAGGTTCGCTCTGGTGAACACAAATGTAGATACTTATATATAACATGTGAATATAGTGTAATAACAGTAACAGGAATATGTTGGGAGGAGCCATTTTGGTGAGGGAGGTGACGTCGCACTCGTAGGATCGTCTGCTGTGTGACTTGTCATGCAGTGTATGGTGGCCAATGTATTGTGTCCAATTGTGTTTGGACACAATACCAGCTTAGTTGTATAGTTATGGTGAATAAAACATGTAGATACAGTACTTATACATAACATGTGTAAATAGTGTAATAAAAACAGTAACAGTATGGTGGGAGGAGGAATGTTGGCGAGTAAGGTGTTAGAGGAGTGAGGGAGGGCTGGCTGGGTGTGGCAGCTCACTCATGTTTTCTTGGGCTCCCCATACCAACTTAGTGGTTCGTTATGGTGAACACATACGTAGATGGGTATATACAATGTGTGTGTGTATATAGTGTAATAACAGCAAAAACACTGTTTGATCGATCATAGAATATAATATATACTGTATGTCACATATATGAGCCCCATAATTTTGAGCATAGCGATGTTCCACACTTTGATCTATATAAATTCCACAAATTACACACTTTTGAATAATATTATAGCAAAAAAAAGAGAAGAAACGAATGAGAAACATCAAAATAATTGTGAAACATATTCGCGGCAACTGCCGTCCTACGGGATCGCGGGGCCGACTGACCCCCAGCGCTCCATCGCTCAGCGCCCATAATTTGCTCAACTTCCCAGCTCCATCGTGGCTAAAGTATGTCGCACAATATTTTTTTTAGTTTCCCATGATCAGAGACTGCATTTTAACAATATAAGAGAAAATAATTTTTTAAAGAATTTATTTCTTGTGCACTAGGGGGTTGCTATATTTGGAGGCAGAGCAGTTTAGTGGTTAATAGGAATTATAGGGGGTTGACAAAATAATGGCAAATATAATTTAGTAATTTTGAATATAGGTTCTATGGAAAGATAAAACTATGCGGTGATAGACATATTATACATATTGTGTAGCATAACATTTGATTGTGTTTGAGAGGCTATTTCACAATTTAGAATTCTTTATTTGTAAGGCATTTATTGAATCAAACAACAGGGAGCGTCAAAGAGATATGTGCTTCTTGTGTAGTATCCTTGAGTTTTGTTATAACCATCTAAAATGTGTTTGAGGTCAGGATTGGTATTACAGTATAGAATTTAGAGGATATGTAATATATATTTGAATGTGTTTGAACAAAGTGTTTAACAATGTGCTTCTATGAATAATACTAGTCAATAGTTGATTATTGCTATCAAAGTTTCCCTTACTTTCACATTTTACAGAGCACAGTGTTTGCTTGTGATATGGAAATCAGATTTAAAAATTCTCCATTGATATCTTATTTCAGGATAAAAAAAATCAGAGCCTATTAAGCAAATTTAAAACATTTGTATACTGTACTTGGGGATAAGTTTATAACTACCAAATAATAATGGAATTTCTGTGGAGAGCCTCTTCGGCTCCCCTGAGGTATACCGGGCTGATGTGTATATATTAGACCGTGGCAACAGTCAATCGAAGGAGTTCTAGGCCTACTGGGGACCAGAGCCAGAACCTGGCCCCCTCAAGAGAGGCACGAGGAGCAATGGCCTAATGACACCCCTGTGTAATTGGAAGCAGTCTTTGTCTGCCATCTACCAGGTCAGGCACCCAGAAAGGTAGAAATTCCAAAACAAACTACAGTACTGCTGATTAATTAATTGCAAACCGAAAGCTGAACTAGCAACAGAACTCTCCAATGAAAACCAAGGAAACCAGTATGACGTCACCATGAACGCTGCGCATCCGTCTGCGCAACCCTCCCCCCTCCCCGGGAGAGGGACGGAGGGATCCCAGACCTCCGTGCCAGCAACTCTCCCTAGTTCACAGGCTGTTGTGAGGGAGAACAGTCGATCAACTCTGGCTCCATCCTTTGAGCAGTACTGCAGTACGGTGGTGGTGTTCATTTTTGGTATTGTGTGAGCCAGGAATAACACAAGAGTACTGGGGCTGCATGCACCTAGGGCCGCCTTCCCAAAGTGCCTTGTAAGTACTGCCCTTGCAGCTTCAGGGTTATCTTCCCTGAGCCGTTCGGGAACTACCTCCGTGTGGTTCTGTTGCTGCTCGGTGATTGCCCGCCCTTGGGGGTTCTGCTGGGGTGGTTCTTGCTCCTGTTTTTCCTTGGGTAGGAGGTAGTTTCGTCGCTGGCAAGGGCGCGAGGTACTGTGCAGCTGTCTGATATATAAATAACGACCAGTTTTGTTCCCCTGGAGACGTTGTGCTTTTGCGGGATTTTTCTTTTATTTTCGTTTTGTTTTGCCTGGCGGGGGTCTGCAAGGTGTGGCGGTAAGACCACTTGTATGATTTTGGTGGCCCTCCACTAGGTGCTTGTGCTTGTACATGTCGCAGGAGTTCAACTTTTAGTTTGTTTGCTTGGTAGCTCTGGGATAACCGGTTAGCAGTACCTCGCCTTGGCTTCCCTTAGCAGTTAGCCTAAGGGCTCTGGAAACCCCCTTGGGGGTTTCCAGAGTCTGATGGAAGAGACCCCAGAGTCCCACCTCGCCTTGTGCGAGTTTGAAGGTTGCTCTGTCCCCTTGACTCAGGGTGACACTCACCGTCTTTGTCTCCGCCATGCTGCTTGTTGGGTCAGTGACTCCTTTGACCCGGAGTCCTGTGAGTGGTGTTCCTTGTTTGTACTCCAATTTACCCAATCCACTAAGATTGTTATTAGGGTGCAAGCAGCTTCAGCATTGCATGCAAGGTTTAGGTTGCTGCAATGTGCAAGGTTGGTTGCATTTCCAGATGCCCGGCAGCTGCCCCACTTTGATTATAGGGACCTGAACTTGGGGGTGTTAATCTCCTCGACTTTGGTTTCACCTGCTCCCCTAGTCCTTCCCCTGCTGTGGTTCAATTGGCCCCCCCCCCTCCCCCTGCTTCCGGCTCACAAACCTCTGAGGGTTTCAGAGTCGGGGCAGGGTTTGCCTGGTGGTGAGTCTCGGGCAGCTTTGGGGAATGCCCCCTTCCGGATCGGTGGCGGAGGCATTCGAGCCTGTTCCTCCTCCTTGAGTCCTTGGGCCGTGCCAGCGGGCCCCCTTCATCCCATCTTTTCCGGCGGACTCTGCCTTTTCTCCAGAGGCAGAGGATTTGGAGGACAGCTCGGCCCTGGGTCCTGACGTTGAGGTTCCCGGGGCTGGAGAGGAGTTGACTTGGGGTGCTTGGGCCCCATTTGACCCCGCTTGGGTGTTGGTACCCTCGGTGCAGGGCTTGTTGTTACAGGGGGTGGGGTTTTCCTATCCCCCCCTCCCTGTACGAGTTTGATATGGGTGCGACTCCTCCTTGGGTTCAGTTCCGGATTCCCTTGGGTTCCTCGGTTCCCTCCTTCCAGAGGTTTTCAGCTTCCCACATCACATCAAAGGTGGCGCAGGAAGCCCTTGCGGCTTACCTCTTGTGAGACCCGGATTACGCTTCGGTAATGGATCCTTCTTCTTTCACGTTTGGCTCCTCGTTTTCCTTCAGGATACGTTACGAGGTGCCGGAGTCTTCCTGGCTGGCGGACTGCCCTTTCTTTTCATTGGGGGCACGGCACTCGTTCTGTCAGACCTGTGCACTTGAATGGTGGGAAGTGACTACGGTTGTTCAGGTTTACCTAAAGGGGGCAAATTTGAGCACTTCAATGCGTGCTTGTTCACCACCGGACTTCCTCGTCATGTCAGTCAGATGCAGCTTCACGCGCAGGTTCCCTCCCTTTCGGCATCCCTGGTGGCCGAGGATTTGCACGCCCGTGGGCATTTGGCTTCGGTTTTGCATTTCTTTTCTCTGCTGGAGCTGTCTTTGGACTGGCTCGGTGAGGATGAGTAGGAACTGGGATCTGGGCCTATGTCCAGTGTGTTTGCTTCAGCAGCTCGGTCATCAGCTGCCTTGTTAGAGTTGTTTGCGCCGATTCTGAGGGATCGCCGATTCGGTGTCCCTGTTCTTTGCTTCTCGTCTCGCGTGCCGTCAGGCGGTGCTCATCCACTCATTGGAATCGGCTTGGACCCTGGCTCTTAGATTTTCGTCCCCTTTTTGTCCGTTGCTGTTTGCAGAGTCTGCAGTGGTGCATTTTCTGCAAGCGGCTTTGTCTAGTTGCCGTCCTATGTTGGACGTGTTGGTTCTCCAGGGAGGGGGGGGGGGGGCTGTGATGGTCCTGCCCGGAAGGATCGTGCCAGGTCCTGGGGTTCCTTCGGTCGTCGTAAGCCAGTAGTGCCAGATTCGAGGCTGGCACCTCCTCTGGAGCCGTCGGCATCTGGTCTGCACAGTGATCGCTTTGAGTGCTGGCCGGGCTCTCGTAGGGGTCGTCTGCCCTTTCGTGGATCATCCCGTTAACAGGGCGATAGGGGGAGGCTCGCGCTATTTGCTCTCGCCTGGTCCCACGATTCGTGGGGATTTTGAGTCGTTTCCTCTGGCCTGCAGTGGCATTGGGTCGCTCCTCCTCCTTTGGGGGGGGGAGGGGCTGGTAGGTCAGGCCTCTTCTCCTGTGCTCTGTCAAGTCATCTGGGAGTGGGTTCACTTGGGTGTGGTCAAAACGACAACATCCCTCAGGTGAGTTTCCCACCTGTTTTCAGTTTCGAAACGGGACTGTGCGGATCTGCAATTCATACTGGACTTGTCTCATCTGAATCCCTGGGTCTTTTTCCCCCTCTTTTCGAATGACCACTCTGTCTCAGGTTCGGTTGCTTTTGGCACCGGGTGCCTGAATGGTGTCTCTGGACCTCCGGGACGTCTATTGGCACGTCCCAATTCATCCGGGGTTCAAGGACTGGCTCGGTTTTGTTATGGGGTGACAAGCTTACCACTTTCGTTGCCTTCCATTTGGCTTGAATCTGACACCTCGAGTGTTCACACGCCTTACCCGGGTCATGGTGGCCCGGTTGCATCTGTTAGGGGTTCGGGTTCTGGCTTATCTCGACGACTGGCTGGTGAGGGCTCCCAGCCAGTCGACGTGTCTGCTCGCCAGGGATTTGGTTCTTTCCCAGCTCGCCGGGTTTGGGTTCTTGGTGAACTGGAGGAAGTCCCATTTGGTTCCCTCTCAGGTTTGAACTTGGCTGGGTCTTGCGTGGGATTCTCAGACCACTTCCTTGTCTCTCCCTCTTGCAACGCTGTTACGGCTGCGGTCCCGCCTCCGGCTGTTTTTGGAGGGCACCCAGGTTACACGTCGGTTGTTCGAGCAGCTGTGCGGGATCCTGAACTTCGCCATGATGGTCTACCCATCAGGTCAGATCTGGCTTCGGTGGATGTTCTGGTTTCTGCGGGGTCGTCCCTTCTGCTGCGCTCGCGATCGATGGGTTCAAATCCCGGGAGCCTTGCATCGGCTGCTGCTTCACTGGCTTCCTCTGCGGGTTTTTTGGGGTTCTGTGCCATGGTGCCTCCCCGAGCCCTAGCTGGATGTGTTCACGGATGCCTCGTCTCTCGGCTGGGGTTTTGTGACAAGTGCTCACTAGGCCGGCCAGGGTCGGTGGGATACGTCCTTCCGTCGTGCTCACAGCACGGCGTGGGAGTTTGCGGCAGTGCGACGTTCGCTTCAGAGGATTCGAGTCGCTCGAGGAGCAACGATCTGGTTCCATTCGGACTGCTCCCTGGTGGTTCATTGCTTGAACCGCGGGGGTTTGATGCGGTCCTTGGTTCTTTGGGGCTGGGGCTGACTCGTCTGCTGAGTTCTCGGGGTTTGGCTCTCCTGGCAGTTCATGTTCAACGTGTGTCAAACGTCCTGGCCTGGCCTGTCTCGGTTCATTCCCCTCTCCACGGAATGGACAGTCGACGCCGACTCGTTCAGTTGGCTCTGCCAGACGTACGGGCGCCCAGAGGTGGACCTCTTCGCATCGGTGTGGTCGAGGCGTCTTCCAGTTTATGTGGTGCCATTCCCAGACTGCGAAGCCGTCGGGGTCGATGCCTTTCGGCTGGACTGGTCGAGGTGGAGTTACCTGTACCTCTTCCCACCGGTCCAGTTGTTGCTCCGAATCCTGGCTCGGTTGGAGACTTACCAGGGAAGAGTAGTCCTGTTGGCTCCTTGGTGGCCGGCCCAGCCCTGGTTTCAAGAGCTTCTTGCTCGATGTCCAAACCCGAGGGTCTTCCTGCGGCTCCGCCTCTTTCAGCAGATCAGTCCAGTCCGGTATGTGGCTGGTTTGATCTTCTCCTCCACTCTTTGCGTCTGGTCTTTTTGACGCGGGTGTATCACCACTTGTATAGTGATCAGGTGGCTTCTTTGATGGTGTCCCACCTGCGAGTTTCGTCTAGACGGCAGTATGAAATTTCCTGGCGGTCCTTTTAGCATTTTTTTGTCTCTACGTAGGTTGTCTTCGATTTCTGATCGGGTTGTTTTGTCCTTTCTATCTTGGTTGTTTCAGGACCATCATCTTATGCCAAATACTGTCGCCTCGTATCGTGCGGTGCTGGCAGAGCCGCTGCAGCTTGCTTTCGGGGATGGATGCTACTTCTGCTCCATTCCGCAAGCTTTCTCAAGTGTTTTTTCACCTCCGGCCTGTTCAGGCGCCGCCTGAGCCGTCCTGGTCGTTGGGCTGGGTGCTCTCTTTTCTCTCTTCTTCTCGGTTTGTGGTGGCCCCCTCGATTCAGGACTGTTTTTCTAAGGCTCTTTTCTTGTTGGCATTGGTCTCTGGAGGTTGGGTCGGGGAGCTTCATGCTCTCCTCCGGCGAAGGGGGGTTTCTGCTCTTTCGGTCCTGGTGGTCGTTTCGTTCATTTGCAGTCTTCTCCTTCTTTTCTGGTGAAGAATGAGTCTGCTGCTTTCCGAAGGGGTCCTTGGGTTGTTGATGCTTGGTTGGTTCGGCCGGGGGTGCATCATACTTTGTGTCCGGCTGCGACTCTTCGCCGTTATCTGCGTGCCACGGCCTCCGTGGCAGGGGATGAGCTTAGGGTGGACCTGGTTTCCCTTCTTCCCTGTTCTAGGGTGCGGGTCTCCCAGGTCGTCCACAGGATTATTTGGTCCAGCCAGCCTGCAGTCTATCCCCGTGCCCATGACGTTCGTAAGTTCGCAGCTTTGACTGCTGTTTTGGGGAATATGTCCTGGGCTGACCTCCGGGCACAGGGCTTTTGGAGGTCGAACAGGGTCCTGGCTTCATGGTATCTTGTTAATGTTCCTGGCCCTTCTCGGGCGTGTGTAGCCTTGGGTCGTAGGTTGCAGCCAGTTGTCTCGACTTCGAGTTGAGGAGCGAGTGATGACCTCCTCCCAGGTAAGTCCCTCTTTTCTTTTTCTTTGGTTAGGTAGCTCCAGGGGGCTGAAGGGGTTCTCCACAGAAAACCAGTGTTGAATGTAATGAAACGCCATTTTCTGGGTGAGACCCGGAGGCTCCCCGGCATCCCTCCCTCCCTCCGGTCTGCAATTTTTTCGCATTTTTGATACTCAACCTCTGAACTGGGGAGAGTTGCCAGCGCGGAGGTCTGGGACCCCTCCGTCCCTCTCCTGGGGAGGGGGGGGGGGGAGTTGTGCAGACGGATGCATGGCGTTTGTGGTGACGTCATGCTGATTTTCCTTGATTTTGATTGGAGAGTTATGTTGCTAGTTCGGCTTTCGGTTTGCAATTAATTAATCAGCAGTACAGTAGTTTGTTTTGGAATTCCTACCTTTCTGGGTGCCTGACCTAGTAGATGGCAGACAAAGACTGCTTCCAATTACACGGGGGTGTCTTTAGGCCATTGCTCCTCATGCCTCTCTTGAGGGGGCCAGGTTCTGGCTCTGGTCCCCGGTAGGCTTAGAACTCCTTCAATTGACTGTTGCCACGATCTAATATATATACATCAGCCCGGTATAGCTCCAGGAGCCTCCGGGTCTCACCCAGAAAATGGAGATTCATTACATTCAACGCTGGTTTTTAATGGATTAATGGATAAATAAACAGCAGATGATGAAAAGAATGCTAGCAAAAAATGGAGGTGGCTTTATGACTCTGATATTGCTTAAATCAAACCAAAATATATATGTTAAGCATGTAGGCAAGAAATGAGAGAGAGCTTTATGACTGAGATGGTTTACTTAAAATACCATAAAGTACTTAAGTATATTTCATGCATGTGTAATATGCAGTAATGCTTAGTAGGGAGGCCACGAAAAAAGAACAGCACAGTATTGCATCATATGAAAGGAAAATTGAGATACAGATACTGTATACAAGCAGTGAATACAAATAAATAATTATTTATCTTTACCTCCTGTTGTCTCTGGCACAGTTCTCCATGGAGCAATTGCATCTTCACCTTGAGAGTCTTGCTGATGATTGCCTTCAAAGCTGTTGTCATCTGGTGTTTCATAATGGTCATCATCAGATGCATCCCCATTTTCTAATGTTGAATTAGAGCTCTTGATTTCCTCAATTGGTGGCATGCTTTTCTGTGTTATTGTAGTTCCATTTATGAGGTTATGTGGCCTAGGCGGTAACACTGGTTTAATCAATTTCTGCTCAGAAACTGTTGCTGGTATTGTATTTTCAATAGGGAGATTAGATTTAGGAGGCATATCATCCTCTTTATCATTTGCAGTAACAGCAGAGCAAACTGGTTCCTCTCTACTTTTAAGGTGATCATCCTTTTCAGCTATGGTTTTATTTTTATTTATTCGTGCAATTATATCCTTAACTGATGTTCCCTGACATGACTGTTGAATCTCTCTTGTTCCGTCTCTGGCCTGAATGTCTTCTATCTTTTCAAATCGTTTTGTTAAAGCTTTTAAGGTGCTTTTTGGGTAGGGATCTTCTTGCCCACTTAAAAATGAACTCATTGGTCTGGAGCATTCTTCAATAATTGAGTTTTTTCTTTCATTTACATTTGGCTTGATGGAGACAATGGTCTGAGAAGGAGGAACTTGGTACATCTGAGAAGCTGTAGGTATGGGTCCTGAAATTTCGTGCACTGTTTCAGGTTCAGCTATTTCTTCAGCATCAGTAGGAATGGGATTTGAGGGTGGAATTTGATATTCAGCATCTATGTTTGGAACTATGCAGGGCACCTTATATTCAGAATCATCATCCACTACTGAAGGAATTGGAATCCCTTTAGGAGGTAATTTGGGTGGTGTTATCGGGTTAGATGACCTTAAAGGATATTTTTGTAAGTGATGTGAAGGACTAAATTCTGATATATTCATAAATATTTCATCACTGAGAAATCCAACTAAGGAGTTTGATGATGATCTTGAATTGATAGATGGCATTTCAGTAGTCTTCTGGTGATGTAAACCATCAGAGAAAACTGAAATTTCTGTATCTGAATTAGAGTTTACACCTTCCATTTTGCTACTGTCTTTCTGTGCTTCAAGAGTCTTCATCAGATTTTCACGGCCAATTTCAACTATGTCTTCTTCAATTTCACAATAAATGCCAATAGGATCATCACCCTCATTGGGTTCTGGTGGAGCATCAGGAAGTGGTCTTACTGCTTGTTTGTTTAATCGATCTTGGAGAACATCTGGAAGTGGTGGTCGTCCCGGAGGGGGTCTTCTTAAACTGGGCGTTGATGGTAATGGAGTCAAAGAGGGAGGTTGTGGGAAGTCATCAGGATATATCTAAAACATACATAATTTGTATTACTCCTAAAGGCATTCACAAAATTGTCTCAAATATTGTATTAGCCAAATATCTCTAAATTTCATTTATAAGTGAAGAATTATGAAGTATACCATGCTTCACAGAAAACTACAATAAATTTACTTATCCTCAATTTATGATTAACAAACCGCAGTACACAAATTTTTCCATGCTGTATATACTTCCTATACTTTCTGTATATACTTTCCTATACTTCAGAACTATTTAACCCTTAAACTGCGCATGGCGTATATATACGCCATGAGTAACATGTCCCATGGTGCGCATGGCGTATATATACGCCATGAGTAACATGTTCCACTGTGCGCATGGCGTACATATACGCCATAGGGTGCCAGGCACGATTCAAATGGCCCACGGCTACACAGGGTTCACATCAGCATCCTCAGGGCTCTTGTAAACAGACGCCATGTTTAAAAAAAATCGTGGGCAATATTCTACGGTGTGAGAGCCACAGTACTGTTGGAGCAACCAAGGCTGGCGCATGCAGCATGAGCTAACAGCATTGCTGTTCAGCTTGTGACCACAGCATCGCCTAAAAATGTCAAAATAAATATGTAACTGCTATTATTTAGCAATGACAATATTACAAATGACTCCTGACTGTGATAAAAATGACCAGGATTGTGATAATAGCAGGATTGTTGTGATAATTAGCGCTGTGTGGGAGTAGTAATGCTGTGGGAGGGAGGGAGATAGCATCGTTTACTGACTGTGTGGCCACCTGTTATTGTCTGCATTCACCATACCAGCTTAGTGGTTCTCTATGGTGAACACAAATGTAGATACTTATATATATTGTGTGTATAAGTGTAATAACAGCAAAAGGATTATGTTGGGAGGAGCCATTTGGGTGATGGAGGTGGCATCATCTGCATGACTTGTCTAGCTGTGTAGAGGGTGGCCACTATGCATCCTACAAGCTTAGGTGTACAGTTACAGTGCATATAGCATGTAAATACTTATATATAATGTGTGTATATATAGTGTAATAACACCCCAAACAGTATTGTTGGGGAAGAAATTTAGTGTGTCTGACCTTGAATGAGTGAGGGAAGCAGCCACCAGCTGACTGTGAGTGTAACGATGTCTCTTAGTGCCTGAACTAACTATATCAGCTTAGTTGTACAGTTGTGGTGAACAAAACATATAGATACTTTTATATAATGTGTGTATATAGTGTAATAACACCCCAAACAGTATTGTTGGAGGAGAAATTTAGTGCGCCTGACCTTGAATGAGTGAGGGAGGCAGCCGACAGCTGAGTGTAGTGATGTCTCTTAGTTCCTGAACTAACTATATCAGCTTAGTTGTACAGTTGTGGCGAACAAAACATGTAGATACTTATATATAATGTGTGTATATAGTGCAATAACTGCAAAACTATTTGTTTATTGTTTTATAAACATAATAATTGAACCACTAATATGAACACTACTGAATAATATTACTGCAAAAAATTAAGAAAAAATAAATCAGAAACATTGAAATAATTAGGTAATAATATCTTTGTGGCAACTCCCACCTGACAGCTTGGGTGACGCTGACCACCTCTGATGACTGCTCTGTCAACGCCCACATTTTGCCACACTTCCTCGGTCTATTGCACCCAAAATATGTCACCTAAGATTTTTTTTATTTTTCCCATGCTCAGGGAACACAAATTAACATTTATAGATGAAAAAAAAAAATTAGAATTTTTTTTTCTTGAGCACAGGGGTGTAAATTTCCTCAGGACCCCTTAGCAGCTTAAGGGTTAATTACATTATTAATGGTAATTTATATGTTACCGGGACTATTAATCTACAACAGTGTCAAAGGAAAAAATATTTTTTTCAGAACAATTTTTTTCTGCACCCACAGGACTGTCAAATTTAACAAGTGCACAGTGCAGAGGTTGAGGCATAATATTCTTACAACAAGTTACAGTATTATGATAAATTTTACTGATAATCCTGAGGTATTGTGAGGAAAATACGAAACACAAGTCAACAAAGTATTTCTTAGATGATTATTCTAAAAGGACTTTAACAAATCCATTGAGAGAGAAAATGGTCAAACAGATGGATGGCTACACAAACAATGTGTATCACTGTGTCAGTCCAGTTATTAGCAATATCCTTGGAAGAAGTGTCAAAGCTAAATTCTTTTAAACATATTAGATCTATTTAACTTTCTCACGAAGGCCTAGTATCTTAATAAGATAGAGATAAAAGAAGTTACCGGGTCATAATCCGGGGGTTGAGATAGTGGCGGTGGCGGTGGTGGTAGTGTCTCAATGTTCCCCACCACCATGCCTTCAGGATCTACTTCCTCATACACCTTGGCACCATGAAAAAGAGCCATTTTTATTTTGTTAGAAATAGCACAAAAGCACTGTATAGCAAGCAACACTAACTAATAACTATAACTAGTTAAATATTCACTACAGTATAAATAACACAAATTCATGATATTATAAATATATATACAGTAAATATAATATATATTATATACTGATAATTCTAATAATAGACACACAATATTCTGTCAACACTCACTTCATCTCTGACATCACTAGCAACATCATGATAATAAAAATATTCATCTGCAGGCTTGTCATCCTTTCTATGTATTATCTGTAGAGGTAGAGGAGCTTTCGGTGGCAGGATTAATTCAGTACCTCCTTTAAACGTGTCTCCACTTGTATTATTATATGCGACTGCTTCTGCTACAGAACTACTGGAAGATTGTATGCGGATTCTGCCATACTTAATGGAGTGATCTATGGCAGCCAACCAATCCATTTTATCACGAGCTGTCCGTGCAATAAACTGAAAGAAAAATATGTGAAAAAATAAAACTTTGTTGAAAATGACTCGGCATGTGCTAAGACGATAACCTATACTGTACTATTTTAAAATTTGTTGACAAAACATTTGTAATGCCTTTATTACTTTCCTTTTCTTTGTCATTTTGCATTTTGTACTTTCACATTTCTACATTATACTTCTATTCTTAGAAGGACACATTCATTAAAAAATTAAAAAATATTTAATCGAGCAATTACCAAATCCTTTATTGACCTTTGGGCTGTGTTCCTGTTAATAGCTGACAATCTCTCAGTGCACAAGTAAAAAAAAAATCTTCTAATATTGTTAAAATGTGTTCCCAAATCATGGGGAAAAAAAAAATTAATATTGCTTATCATTGCTGTGAATGAGCAGAGACGTCACAATTTGTGCTTACTCCAGACGTGAGCGTACCTGTGGCGTTGTGTGGCCATTCAATCAGCGGGACGTGCCACAAATTTATTTTTTTCGCATTACTGTATTTAAATACGATGCATTTTATCAGCATTTTTTCAGTGATTTGTTCAATATGTTCAATATGATTTCACTGATAATGTATTATAATAAACTTGCATAACATCGATATATACAAATATATTCGTGTCACAAATGTGCATGCCAAAATGTTTTTTCACAGTAAATATCATATGTACAGTATTCCAGAGTTTTCATTAACATATACATATCATGCACTCAATATGTTTATGCACTATTATTGAATACTCAGAAGGTCTGTAGAGTGTGATACACCGTGAAGCGATTCACACAGCAAAGGGGCACTCTGCACTCTTTGCACCATCTTCTCACCATTTTGTGCAGCCGTTAGGCCTTGAAAGCCAGTTTATCTATAGCAGCAAGAGACAATGATGAGTTCTGAATGCCTCTGTTTATGACATAAATGTCTTTACTGAACTTTGTTAGTAATTGTGTCAAAATGGCAAGACTAAACACATGCATAGTTGGTCTATGACTAGATTTCACCACATACATACTGTAACTGTTTAGCATGGTTATGTCAACAAGGTGGAAAAACATCTTCTTAGCCCACCACACTATTTTACATACACTACAGCACCAACCATCATATCACATTATTTAACCAAATGCAAGTTTATGTTATAGTCCATGACACAATCTAGTTTATATATTTGGTTTACATATTCTTTAGTTGCTTTGTTCACCTTACCACTGTTCATCATCCTACCAGCGTAGATGATTGTCAACATACTGTATTCACTTCCAGTCTGTTTTTTTCCAACACACTGCAAGTATTTGATCACTTTTTCATACCTGGCATTCACCTACTGCATTATAACCACTGGCATTTCCCTCCTTCATGACTTTACTGTGCCACACACTCCAGTTCCATTTTCAAGCAAGAACATAGTTAGCAAGGGACTGGTATAATAGTTGTCTGTGTATAAAATGTAGACCTTGTTTGGCCATGGTGCCATCACTGTCTTTACTACACTACATGAGAAACCATGTGGATCATTACTGCGAATGTCTACATTGGTACATACCAGAATATAATATCATATGTACCTTACCTTGAGGTTACCTTGAGGTGCTTCCGGGGCTTAGCGTCCCCGCAGCCCAGTCGTCGACCAGGCCTCCTGGTTGCTGGACTGATCAACCAGGCTGTTGGACGCGGCTGCTCGCAGCCTGACGTATGAGTCACAGCCTGGTTGATCAGGTATTCTTTGGAGGTGCTTATCCAGTTCTCTCTTGAACACTGTGAGGGGATTGCCAGTTATGCCCCTTACGTGTAGCGGAAGCGTGTTGAACAGTCTCGGGCCTCTGATGTTGATAGAGTTCTCTCTCAGAGTACCTGTTGCACCTCCGCTTTTCAACGGGGGTATTCTGCACATCCTGCCATGTCTTCTGGTCTCATGTGATGTTATTTCTGTGTGCAGGTTTGGGACCAGCCCCTCTAATATTTTCCACGTGTAAATTATTATGTATCTCTCCCACCTGCGCTCAAGGGAGTACAGATTTAGGCTCTTTAGTCGGTCCCAATAGTTTAGGTGTTTTACTGAGTGGATTCTAGCAGTAAAGGATCTCTGTACGCTCTCCAGGTCAGCAATTTCTCCAGCTTTGAAAGGGGCTGTCATTGTGCAGCAGTACTCCACTCTAGAGAGCACAAGCGTTTTGAAAAGTGTCATCACCGGTATAGCATCTCTAGTGTGAAAAGTTCTTGTTATCCAACCTGTCATTTTTCTTGCAGTTGTGACGGATACTTTATTGTGTTCTTTAAAGGTAAGGTCTTCCGACATGAGTACACCCAGATCCTTTACATTGCCTTTACGTTCTATGTTATGATTTGCCTAAGTTTTGTACGTGGTTTCCGTTTTTATATTTTCATTTTTTCCATAGCGCATGAGCTAGAACTTATCTTCATTAAACACCATATTAATTTCTGTAGCCCATAGAAAGACCTGATCTACATCTGACTGGAGGTTTGCCGTGTCCTCTATGTTGCCTACTCTCATGAAGATCCTAGTGTCATCTGCAAAGGATGATACAGTGCTATAGGTTGTGTTCTTGTCTATGTCCGATATGAGGATGAGAAAAAGTACTGGAGCAAGCACAGTACCCTGGGGGACTAAGCTCTTCATGGTTGATGGGCTGGATTTTATTTTGTTGACTATTACACATTGGGTTCTGTTGGTCAGGAAATTGTAGATCCATCTGCCTATTTTTCCGGTAATTCCTTTTGAACGCATTTTATGTGCAATAACGCCATGGTCACATTTATCAAAAGCTTTTGCGAAATCTGTGTAAATTACATCAGCGTTTTGTTTGTCTTCCATAGCATCTAATGCCATATCATAGTGGTCCAGCAACTGCGACAGGTCATGTGTGGAATGGTCACACATGGAATGTGTGAACATTCCTGTTTCATAATCATAGAATACAAAGAATTTCAATCCAAATCTGTACCATTTGGAGGGAATATACTGTTTGAAGGCAAACTGTCCTTTGAAAAGAACAAATGATTCATCAATCACCAGCTTCTAAGCTAGTACATAAAAATCTCGGAACATCCCAATCAGTTAATTGAGGGGTGCGCCTGACCTTCCAAAGTTTATCATCTTTTCTCTGGTTTGTATTACTGTATTTGCAAATTGAAGGCACCCGAGAAGTAACAAAAATAATCAAAGTGAATGGGGGGACCTTCGACAAGCTGCCGGCTTCCTGTCCTTGTTGAGGCCACAAGGGTTAGTGGCCCTCACAAAAGTCTTGAACAAATCAACAAAGACCATGATGAGGGTTCAAACCTATGCGTTTAGTTAGTTTAGTTCATTTATTATGCACCCCATACCCATCCTGTAGGCAGTAGTAGAAAGGGTTACAGAGACACATAATGTGCTGGATGTTTCCAGATGTGCTTTAGTCAACTGTATCATGACATGGTACAGTATATGCGTTCATTTGATATACTGTATATCATATTACAGTATTGTGGTTTCTATGTGACAAGTCCTGAATGATTTGTTTCAAGTATAGTGAACAGAATGTTCATTATACTAAGTGCAAGACACACACAGTTCAGCTACAGTGGTATATTTCCAATACTGTAATCTTGAATATGGTAACATACAAGAATGTAAAAACTCTTTTATATATATATATATATATATATATATATATATATATATATATATATATATATATATATATATATATATATATATATATATAAATATATGTCGTACCTAGTAGCCAGAACGCACTTCTCTGCCTACTATGCAAGGCCCGATTTGCCTAATAAGCCAAGTTTTCATGAATTAATTGTTTTTCGACTACCTAACCTAACCTAACCTTACTTTTTTGGCTACCTAACCTAACCTAACCTATAAAGATAGGTTAAGTTAGGTTAGGTAGGGTTGGTTAGGTTCGGTCATATATCTATGTTAATTTTAACTCCAATTAAAAAACATTGACCTCATACATAATGAAATGGGTAGCTTTATCATTTCATACGAAAAAAATTAGAGAAAATATATTAATTCAGGAAAACTTGGCTTATTAGGCAAATCGGGCCTTGCATAGTAGGCTGAGAAGTGCGTTCTGGCTACTAGGTACGACATATATATATATATATATATATATATATATATATATATATATATATATATGTCGTACCTAGTAGCCAGAACGCACTTCTCAGCCTACTATGCAAGGCCCGATTTGCCTAATAAGCCAAGTTTTCATGAATTAATTGTTTTTCGTCGACCTAACCTACCTAACCTAACCTAACCTAACTTTTTTGGCTACCTAACCTAACCTAACCTATAAAGATAGGTTAGGTTAGGTTAGGTAGGGTTGGTTAGGTTCGGTCATATATCTACGTTAATTTTAACTACAATAAAAAAAAATTGACCACATATATAATGAAATGGGTAGCTTTATCTTTTCATAAGAAAAAAATTTGAGAAAATATATTAATTCATGAAAACTTGGCTTATTAGGCAAATTTGGCCTTGCATAGTAGGCTGACAAGTGCGTTCTGGCTACTAGGTACGACATATATATATATATATATATATATATATATATATATATATTACAGTATATATTTTTATATTTTCTAGGTCTCTGTACTTATTGATTTTCTGGGTCTCCCTGAAGGTGGCTGCCCCACCTCCCTCCGCTGAGCTGTAACGTAGATAGGTATCAGCCAATGTGGAAGCACATGTGTAATCCCATACGACCTGTTTACCTTCCCTCCATGACTGCAGGGTGACTCCATCTGGGCGTTTTTGGCTGTTGTCAGGTGAACTTCACAACTGAAGTTCCCTTTGTGGTGGACATATATATACTGTACTGTATACATAAATAAATAAATAAAAATTACTCAGTTTCAGTGAGTTTGCCCACATAACTATTTCCTGAACAATATATTCTACGAACAGCTCATCGAGTTAGTTAGTTTAGTTCCTTTATTATACACCTTGTGGGCAGTAGTGGAAAGGATTACAGAGGCACATAATGGGCTCAGGGACTGAGCCCCAAAATGCATTTAGCTAAGCAAGTTACAAAACTCAGTATTCAATAAGTTGTCACATCATAAATGGGTTCGAGATCAACCACAAGTACAGTTTCTAAATTAAGCAACTGACATATGTGGAGAGTTAGTGTCACAATTTATATGTTTGTCCTGCACACTGCCCCCCCCCATCCAGTGGGCAGCGGTGGATAGGTTACAATCACTTAGTGACTACCTTCAGTTTGCAAACTGGGGATATTTGGCTAAAATTTCTGGTAGCAGATCATTTTGAATGAAATACTTACACATTGCTGGAACATTGGTTATAGAATTGTCCCTGAAGTCACGTATCTTTTTCGCACTCCATCACATAGTGATGGAGGGTGTGCAAATAATTTTGTAGACACAGTTTACATTTGGTCTGGTTTACATCAGCAGATAATGAGAATTCCCAGAGATACTTGTAACCGAGTCTAAGTCGAGCACTAGTAACATCTAGAAGTCTGCTGATTTTATTGGATGAACCATAGATGTGTGGCTCCTCTTGCATGATAGTATGATGATAGATGGAATTACTGGTGTCAATTTATATATACTATAAATATACCTAATACCTAATAAATTCCCTGTAACCTACCTTACCCCTCTGTTGTCAACCCATGTATGTTTTTTTTTTGTTTTTGTTTTTTTTTTTTTTTTTTCAAATCAACGCTGTTTGAATGTAATTTTCTGTAATAATTTGTAATTGTATTTGTGCTGCTTTTTCAACAATGTTCCCCCCTCTTTTACCTCTATTTTTATTTGTACTCAACACATCTTATTCTTTTTACCCATTAGTTTTAAGCTTTAGTCATTAATGTTTTTCCTGCCCGAAACGCTTTGCGTAATAGTGGCTTTAGGCATTGTATGTACTAGCTCTATCTATAAAGCCAACAAACTTTGTAAAATCTCTTTATGTATGTACCTTACCTAAATAAAAATTATTATTATTATTATTATTATTATTATTATAATTTCACTTTGCCTCAGATCTACAAGATTTAGTTGAAGTTCTTGGTGTACTGCTGCTCTGAGATTGCTCATTGACAATCCAAGGTTACATTCAACGTCTCCTTTAAAGGCTCATCGACTGTAGTAAAATACTCCATTTCGTTCTTGTACTCACCACTACATGGGGAAAATGTGTATAACTCCAACTTCTGTATCATAACTGGTGTTCTCTGGCTGAGGTAACACCAACACTATGGCAACAAATCCTAGTACCAATAAAATACCAATAACTAGGAGAGAAGCACATCTACTATGCTCACTATGAGCTTGAACAGCTGAAGATGAGAGCATATATGTTGAAGATGACGGCATTTCGTCTCTGAATTTTCCCCATGCGATATCTCATGGCTGGGTGCGCAGCTAATGCTGCAAGGCTATGCCTAATAACACTATGTACACCCACTACAGTTAACCACGGTACAGTATTCTTAAAACTATTATCACATTCCGTCTCACTAAATCCTCTTCCACATGTTCCTGGACCAAAGGAACAGCATGTTGCACAGACACACATGGCCTGTCTCGTAATTACCTGTGCACTTACAGGATGAGAGCTACGCTCGTGGTGCCCCGTCTTGATAGCACTCTTTGTCATATAAAGCTTTGAATTTGCTGATGGTTTTGGCCTCCACCACCTTCTCACCTAACTTGTTCCAACTGTGTTTGTGAAAGTGAATTTTCTTATATTTCTTTGGCATCTTTGTTTACTTAGTTTAAATCTATGACCACTTGTTCTTGAAGTTCCAGGTCTCAGGAAATCTTCCCTTTCAACTTTTTTTATTCCTGTTATTATTTTGAATGTAACGATCATATTGCCTCTTTTTCTTCTATCTACTAGTTTTGGCATATTTAATGCCTTTCACCTCTCCTCATAGCTCTTGTCCTTCATTTCTGGGAGCCACTTAATGGCATGTCTTTGCACCTTTTCCAGTTTGTTGATGTGCTTCTTAAGATATGGGCACCATACAACTGCTGCATATTCCAGCTTTGATCTAACAAAAGTCATGAACAATTTCTTTCATTTCTTTCAAAAGCAATTCTGAAGTTAGAAACTGTATCATAGGCCCCTCGCACAATGTTCTTTATGTGATCATTAGATGATAGTTTTCTATCAAGAACCACCCATCGAGTCAGGCCCCATAGAGGGCTGACAGCTGAGTGAACAGCGCTTTGGATTCGTAGACCTGAGGTTCCGGGTTTGATCCCCGGTGGAGGCAGAAACAAATGGGCAGAGTTTTATTCACCCTGATGCCCCTGTTCATCTAGCAGTAAATAGGTACCTGGGAGTTAGACAGCTGCTACGGGCTGCTTCCTGGGGGTGTGTAACAAAAAGGAGGCCTGGTCGAGGACCAGGCCTTGTGGACGCTACGCCCCAAAATCATAACTTCAGGATAACCCCTAGATCTCTTTCTTTATCAGACTTCTTTAAAGATTTCTCACATAATTTATAGATTGTGTGGGGTCTATGTTCTCCTATTCCACATTCCATAATATGGCACATATTTACATTAAATTCCATATGCCAAGTGGTGCTCCATCTACTTATTTTGTCCAGGTCTTCTTGAAGGGCATTACAATCATCTAAGTTACTTATCTTCCCTTTATCTTGTCATCATCAGCAAACATGGTCATATAATTCTATATTTCATCTGGTAGATCGTTTATGTAGACAATGAACATTACTGGTACAACAACTGAACCCTGTGGTACTCCACTTGTGACATTTTGACAGTCCAATACATTTCCTCTGCTTACTGCCCCCATTTTTCTATCAGAAAATTTTTCATCCATTTTAGAAGCTTACCTGTCACCCCTCCAATATGTTCCAGTCTCCAGAAAAAACTCTTATGTGGAACTGTGTCAAAAGTCTTTTTTAGGTCCAGATAGATGCAGTCAACCCAACCATCTCTATCCTGTAAAATCTCTGTGGCTCGATCATAGAAACTGAGTAAATTCGTTACACAGGATCTTCCAGATCAAAAACCATACTGACGGTCTGATATTACAGTATATCTTTTCTCCAGGTATTCTACCCATTTAGTTATAATTATTATTTCCAATATTTTGACTATTACACTTGTCAACGATACAGGTCTATAATTGGGGGGTCTTCCCTGCCACAGGTGGTGATGTGAGGCCGTAGCAGGAGAGGTGGTGATGTAGGCCTGGGCACAAACACATGTGCATCACTGTCACTATCACTTTCACTTGAGCCCTAAGCATAATCACTCAGACCCAGTCAGAGTCATCAGTGTCACTTTCCTCCCTTGTTATAAACAGTTTATCCTGATTTCCTTCATCAGTCAGTGATTGGTTGGAGTGATGCACATTGTAGTGTTGTGAGGCAGAGTGGCATGCATAAGCCATGGAAGCTGGTTAAGAACTTTGGCCTTCCCACCTATGTGGTCAATGCTGGACTTTCTTCAAGATGCCAGCTGTTTTCTATTGCCCTTGGTGAGCATCCGGGTGCCCCTTTAGTGTGTGGGGCTTAAATCTTACGCAGTACTTTAAATCATCCCTGTATGACTTACACACTGGAAGGGTTAATGTGATAACAAAACACAGTTATCTATGTCTAAATATTTTACATTGAAATTCTACTCTACACAGGAAACTGATTATCAGTCTCTGGAACACTGTTATCATAAATCTTAAAAGAAAAATACTAACCGTATGTGTCTTCTTTCCTGGGCCAACGATTTCAAATGCTGCATCTCTTTTTCGCTGGTCTCGAATGTCTTCACCAGTTGCTGGTCTTGCTGAGTATCCTGTTAGATCAATTGTCTGAAAGAAATTGTTTAAGCTATAACATATATAAAAAAGGAAAGTAAATACAGCACATCATACCCACATAAAATGCATGAGCAATACTCTATTTGTTTGAATTTTGTAAAGTAAGCTAAAACATACTGTATATACAAATTATGCCAATGGTACAATAAATTACACTGCATTGGGCAATTTGTGCCTAAACGTGTAAAATTTATCATTTAAACAATTTGGCAGGGCGTATTCCAGGGAAAATTAGGATTAGCCCTTAAAATGTGCAACACATCAATAGCTAGTGTGAGTAACTGTTGTGGAATTGTGCACCACAACTATTTATGTGTTGGAGTGCCACACGAGATTTAAAAGTCTCGCAGCTACACGGGGTTCACATCAGCTTCCTCACGGCTCTTGTCAATAGACGGCATTAAAAAAATCATGGGCAACATTCTCGGGTGTGAGAACCTCAGTACTGAGTGAGCAACCAAGACTGGTGCACACAGCATGAGCTAACATCACTTCTGATCAGCTTGTAACCACAGCATCGCCTAAAAATGTCACAATATATATGTAACTGGTATTATTTAGTGATGATTGTATTATAGTAGACCCCTGATTGTGAAAAAAATGACCAGGATTCTGATTATTATGGCAGGATTATTGTGATAACTAGCACGTGCGTAATATTTTGGGAGGAGTAATGCTGAGGGAGGGAGGTAGTGTCGTCTACTGACTCTGTGTGGCCACCTGTTATTGTCTAGAATCACCATATTTTTTATTATATTAATTTCTTGCATCTGGGTGTGTTGCAGGCTATAATCACAAGAGCATCCCAGAGATTAAGGACCTGCCCAAAATGCTAGGTGTGCTAGTGGCTTTACAAGAATGTAAGAACTCTTGTATAAATAAATAAATAAATAAATAAATAAATAAATAAATAAATAAATAAAAAGTGTGGGATATTCAAAAGGCACTAAAATCTTACATAACAAAATTTTCTATTTTGTTAAATTTCTTAAATGACATGAAAGATGCCAATACGAGAACAAAAGCGCATAAGGTGAACAATATCAAAGGTATCCAATTCACCAAAGATTCTATCGAGGGACAGTCAGGAAGCAAGACACACGCACATACTTGAAGTCAGGACATTCAACAAGGATATGCATGACCGTAAGAGACACAATAAGGAGCAGGGCGGAGTTCAATGCCAGAGAGTTAAACAGGTATGGCCAATACGTAACTTCACCAGAGCAGTTTCTCATCGCTGGTTAGGAGGAGGGCCATGGAGACACGCTACCCTTAAGAGCATGCAGCTTGTTACCAGTAACAGAAGACCAGCGATCCTGCTAACAAGCACGGATTGAGGAATGAATAACTGGGTAGAAGTCAAAATAAGGAACACCTTTGTGGGAAATGGGACAAGTGCGAATAGCCTCCTTAGCGGCAGCATCCGCATGCTCATTTAAAGACACACCAATAAGCCTGGGGAACCCAGCAAAACTTGATTCTTTTGCTGGGTTAAGAAACAGCCTGCTGGAGATAAGAAACAGCCAATGTTGAATTTCAACTACCAGAGAATGGACAGGATTAAAGGACTCCAGAGCCATGATGGCACTGCAAGAGTCAACTACAACAATAAAGGAAGATTGACAGCGAGAAAGCAGTTGACGAAGAGCATGCAAAATTGCATAAAGTTCTGCCGTGAAGATGCCAGTCTCTGGGGGCAGGCGACACATATGTGTATTCACCTAGTCGTATTCACCTAGTTGTATTCACCTAGTTGTGCTTGCAGTGGTTGAGCATTAGCTCTTTCAGCCCACCTCTCAAATGTCAATCAACTTTTTTTTTTCACACACACACACACACACACACACACACACACACACACACACACACACACACACACACACACACACACACACACACACACACACACACAGACACACACACACACATATATATGTGTGTGTGAATTATATGAACATGTTTGCTGATGATGCTAAGATAATAGGAAGGATAAGAAACTTAGATGATTGTCATGCCCTTCAAGAAGACCTGGACAAATAAGTACATGGAGCGCCACTTGGCAAATGGAATTTAATGTTAATAAATGCCATGTTATGGAATGTGGAATAGGAGAACATAGACCCCACACAACCTATATATTATGTGAGAAATCTTTAAAGAATTCTGATAAAGAAAGAGATCTAGGGGTGGTTCTAGATAGAAAACTATCACCTGAGGACCACATAAAGAATATTGTGCGAGGAGCCTATGCCACGCTTTCTAACTTCAGTATGGCTTTTAAATACATGGATGGCGATATACTAAAGAAATTGTTCACGACTTTTGTTAGGCCAAAGCTAGAATATGCAGCAGTTGTGTGGTGCCCATATCTTAAGAAGCACATCAACAAACTGGAAAAGGTGCAAAGACATGCTACTAAGTGGCTCCCAGAACTGAAGGGCAAGAGCTACGAGGAGAGGTTAGAGGCATTAAATATGCCAAAACTAGAAGACAGAAGAAAAAGAGGTGATATGATCACTACATACAAAATAGTAACAGGAATTGATAAAATCGATAGGGAAGATTTCTTGAGACCTGGAACGTTAAGAAAGAGAGGTTATAGATATAAACTAGCTAAACACAGATGCCGAAGAAATATAAGAAAATTCACTTTCGCAAACAGAGTGGTAGACGGTTGGAACAAGTTAGGGAAGAAGGTGGTGGAGGCCAAGACCGTCAGTAATTTCAAAGCGTTATATGACAAAGAGTGCTGGGAAGACGGGACACCATGAGCATAGCTCTCATCCTGTAACTACACTTGGGTAATTAAAAAAATTAAAAAAATTACACACAGACACAGACACACACACACACACACACACACACACAGATATAGCATGGGAAACAGAGCTCAGGGAAAAGACGGCCCAAGATATGATGGATTACATCACGCAGAAGTGCAAGGACGCAGCAAACAAGTTTGTCCCAGTCCAAAAGGAAAACAGAGAAATGAAGATGAGAAACACATGGTTTAATCAGAGATGTAGGCTAGCTTAGCAGCAAAGTAAAAGGGCATGGAGAAACTATAGGAATAACAGGACTCTGGAGAGCAGAGAAAGATACCAGAATGCCAGGAATGAATACGTCAGGATGAGAAGAGAGGCAGAAGGACAATACGAAAATGACATCGCAAGCAAGGCAAAGACTCAGCCTAAATTGTTGCATAGCCACATTAGGAGAAAAACAACAGTAAAGGAACAGGTTATGAGATTAAGGATAGGGGCGGAAGGATTCACTACAAATGACAAGGAAGTGTGTGAGGAATTGAATAAGAAATTCCAGGAGATCTTCACCTTAGAGCAAGGAGAAATTCCAGAGGTAAGTGAGGGAATAGCTAACCAGGAACCACTGGAAGAGTTTGAGATTACCAGTGGGGAAGTAAGGAAGTGTTTACTAGAGTTGGACGTGACGAAGGCTATAGGCCCAGATGGAATCTCCCCTTGGGGTCTAAAGGAAGGAGCAAGAGAACTGTGCCTACCACTCTCCATAGTGTATAACAAATCACTGGCAACAAGGGAACTGCCAGATATTTGGAAAGCAGCTAACGTAGTCCCGATATACAAGAAAGGGGATAGACAGGAGGCACTGAACTACAGGCCAGTGTCCCTAACCTGCATACCATGCAAGCTGATGGAGAAGATTGTGCGAAAAAAACTAGTGGAGCATCTGGAGCGAAGGAACTTTGTAACACAGCATCAACATGGGTTCAGGGATGGCAGGTCCTGCCTCACAGGGTTACTTGAATTCTACGACCAGGCAACAAAAATAAGGCAAGAAAGAGAAGGGTGGGCAGACTGCATATTTTTGGATTGTCAGAAAGCCTTTGATACAGTGCCACACAAGAGGCTAGTGCGAAAGTTGGAGATGCAGGCTGGAGTGAGAGGGAAGGTACTCCGGTGGATAGAGGAGTACCTAAGCAACAGGAGACAACGAGTCTGTGTGAGGGGTGAGGTCTCAGATTGGCGAGACGTCACAAGTGGAGTCCCGCAGAGGTCAGTCCTTGGACCTATACTGTTTCTGGTATATGTAAATGATCTCCCAGAGGGTATAGATTCGTTCCTCTCAATGTTTGCCGACGATGCAAAAATTATGAGGAGGATTGAAACAGAGGATGATAGTAGGAGGCTACAAGATGACCTGGATAGACTGAGTGAATGGTCCAACAAATGGCTGTTGAAGTTCAACCCGAGTAAATGCAAAGTAATGAAACTAGGCAGTGGAAACAGGAGGCCAGGCACAGGATACAGAATAGGAGATGAAGTACTTAATGAAACAGACAGAGAGAAAGATCTAGGAGTTGATATCACACCAAACCTGTCTCCTGAAGCCCACATAAAGAGAATAACGTCTGCAGCATATGCGAGGCTGGTTAACATCAGAACGGCGTTCAGGAACCTGTGTAAGGAATCATTCAGAATCTTGTACACCACATATGTAAGACCAATCCTGGAGTATGTGGCCCCAGCATGGAGCCCGTACCTTGTCAAGCACAAGACGAAGCTGGAAAAAGTCCAAAGGTATGCTACTAGACTAGTCCCAGAACTAAGAGGCATGAGTTATGAGGAAAGGCTGCGGGAAATGCACCTTACGACACTGGAAGACAGAAGAGTAAGGGGGGGACATGATCACAACCTACAAAATCCTCAGGGGAATCGCCCGGGTAAACAAGGATGAACTATTCAACACTGGTGGGACGCGAACAAGGGGACACAGGTGGAAGCTGAGTACCCAAATGAGCCACGAGACGTTAGAAAGAACTTTCTCAGTGTCAGAGTAGTAAATGGAATGCATTAGGAAGTGATGTGGTGGAGGCTGACTCCATACACAGTTTCAAATGTAGATATGATAGAGCCCAATAGGCTCAGGAATCTGTACACCAGTTGATTGACGGTTGAGAGGCGGGACCAAAGAGCCAGAGCTCAACCCCCGCAAGCACAATTAGGTGAGTACACACACACACACACACACACACACACACACACACACACACAAAATATAATATCAGACAGACAGTATGGTTTTCGATCTGGAAGATCCTGTGTAACGAACTTGCTCAGTTTTTATGATCGAGCCACAGAGATTTTACAGGAAAGAGATGGTTGGGTTGACTGCATCTATCTGGACCTAAAAAAGGCTTTCGGCAGAGTTCCTCATAAGAGGTTGTTCTGAAAACTGGAACATATTGGAGGAGTGACAGGTAAGCTACTAACATGGATGAAAAATTTCCTAACTGACAGAAAAATGAGGGCCATAATCAGAGGCAAGGTATCGGATTGGAGGAATGTCACGAGTGGAGTACCTCAGGGTTCAGTTCTTGCACCGGTAATGTTCATTGTCTACATAAACGATCTACCAGTGGGAATACACAATTACATGAACATGTTTGCTGATGATGCTAAGATAATAGGGAAGATAAGAAACTTAGATGATTGTCATGCCCTTCAAGAAGACCTGGACAAAATAAGTATATGGAGCAACACTTGGCAAATGGAATTTAATGTGAATAAATGCCATGTTATGGAATGTGGAATTGGAGAACATAGACCCCACACAACCTATAAATTATGTGAGAAATCTTTAAAGAATTCTGATAAAGAAAAGAATCTAGGGGTGGTTTTAGATAGAAAAATGTCACCTGAGGACCACATTAAGAACATTGTGCGAGGAGCCTATGCTACACTTTCTAACCTTAGAATTGCTTTTAAATACATGGATGGAGAAATACTAAAGAAATTGTTCACGACTTTTATTAAACCAAAGCTGGAATATGCAGCGGTTGTATGGTGCCCATATCTTAAGAAGCACATCAACAAACTGGAAAAGGTGCAACGACATGCCACTAAGTGGCTCCCAGAACTGAAGGACAAGAGCCACGAGGAGAGATTAGAGGCATTAAATATGCAAAAACTAGAAGATAGAAGAAAAGAAGCGATATGATCACTACGTTCAAAATAGTAACAGGAATAGATAAAAATGATAGGGAAGAATTCCTGAGACTCGGAACTTCAAGAACAAGCGGTCATAGATTTAAACTAACGAAACAAAGCTGCCGGAGAAATATACGAAAATTCACTTTTGTAAACAGAGTGGTAGACGGTTGGAACAAGTTAAGTGAGAAGGTGGTGGAGGCCAAAACCGTCAGTAATTTCAAAGCATTATATGACAAAGAGTGCTGGGGAGACGGGACACCACGAGCGTAGCTCTCATCCTGTAACTACACTTAGGTAATTACACTTCGGTAATTACACACACACAAACAGAACTGAAGGGCAAGAGCTACGAGGAGAGGTTAGAGGCATTAAATATGCCAAAACTAGAAGACAGAAGAAAAAGAGGTGATATGATCACTACATACAAAATAGTAACAGGAATTGATAAAATCGATAGGGAAGATTTCCTGAGACCTGGAACTTTAAGAACAAGAGGTCATAGATATAAACTAGCTAAACACAGATGCCGAAGAAATATAAGAAAATTCACTTTCGCAAACAGAGTGGTAGACGGTTGGAACAAGTTAGGGGAGAAGGTGGTGGAGGCCCAAGACCGTCAGTAGTTTCAAAGCGTTATATGACAAAGAGTGCTGGGAAGACGGGACACCACGAGCGTAGCTCTCATCCTGTAACTACACTTAGGTAATTACACACCCACCCACCCAGGAAGCAGCCCATAGCAGCTGTCTAACTACCAGGTACCTATTTACTGCTAGGTGAACAGGTACATCAGGGTGAAAGAAACTGCCCATTTGTTTCCGCCCATTTGTTAAAAGGTTTTACAAAAACTTAAGAGGGATCCTCCATGGAGGCAAGGATGGAACGACACGAGGAGAAATATTGGTAACATGAACCAAGAGAGAGCCTTGCAAGCAAGATAATCGTACAAAAATGAGAAGGTGGTGAAAGGGAACAAGGCCCACAGGAGAGGTAATGGTCAAAGTATGACAAAAAAACGAGAGTGAGGGTGTTGTAGGGTCCGCGCAAAGTAGCAAAGACAGTAGTGAGATCACAACGATCCTGAAGAAACAGAAGACCGGTTTCAACATACAGGCTATGGGTAGGAGTCGAATGAAAGGCACCAGAGCTGAGGCATGACCCAGTTTAGTGAAGAGCATCAAGATGACAAAGAGTTGAGGGAGAGGCAGACAAGTAAGCAGGACAGCCATAATCGAGTCTAGACAGGATGAGAGAGGAATGTAAAGAGAGGAGCGTGTGCCTATCAGCTCCCCCAGGGAGTATGGCATAAGTCCTTAAATAAGTTAAGGGCCTTAGAGCATTCAACTCAGAATTTAAGAGATATGGGACGACCAAGACAAACAAGTTTCAAAGAATAACCCCCAGACATTTAGCAGAATCCTTATTCAAAAGAGGATTACTATAAAGCAACAAAGGGGGTCGAAGAACGACCTGCTTTTGAGTAAAGGTCATAGCACAAGTCTTAGTTGTAGAGAACTTGAAGCCATGATTGGTGGCCCAGGATGATACAGCATCAATCACAAGTTGAAGCTGCCGTTGGAGGAAAGGTGAGTCGTCACCTTGACAGCAAATGATAAGATCATCAACAAAGAGAGCTGAGAAAATGCCACAGGGAAGGGAGGAAAAAAACCATTGAGAGCAACGAAGCCCTCACGGTAGATACACTTTGGCTGGACTAGTTGAGGTGGAGTTCCTGTAACTCACGTCATGCTGTTGTTCCAGGTTGTGGTCAGGAGTGGAGTCCTACAGGGAGAGGGTGATCCTTCCTGCTCCTTGGTGGCTGGCTCAGCCTCGGTTTCAGGGACTGCTTGCTCAGTGTCCGAACCCGGGCTTTTTCCATGGCTCCGCCTCTTCCAAAGGACGGCCCAGTGATGTACTCCACTGGTTCAACCTTTTCATCCACTCTTCACATTTCAAATTCAAATTCAAATTCAAATGTTATTCAGGTAAAAGTACATACATTTTTGACACCCAGTGAGGTACTCCACTGGTTCAACCTTTTCATCCACTCTTCACATTTCAAATTCAAATTCAAATTCAAATGTTTATTCAGGTAAAGTACATACATTTTTGACACACATTTACTGCCATTTATTATGTTGCAGTACCAGGGCTTGGTGTCTTCTTTTGATAATTACTTACTTACCGCGAGGACCTCACAAACAAGGAACAGCACCATATACAGAGGAAGACGGTAGTGATGGTGTGCTCAGCAGAGACCGGAAGGAACAGGGACAGACCATCTGCAAGGACGTTGGACACTCCCTGAACATAAATGGCATGGCGAACCAAACCTCAAGAACTGAACATGTAGTGTTCAGCTCCAAAAAGGCAGGGACTAAAGCAAACCCCCAGATGAAACAATAAAGCATGAGGAAACACTGAATGGAGCTGGAGCACAGAGCCCAGAGGTATCTGAACTCTCTACATTGCATGGCATATGGCCATAACTTCCAAACAATACTGTGAGCCTGACGAAGGAGAGGAGACCAACGACCCTGGCCAACTTGGTGAGTGCTAGTCGCAAAGTCCCAACCTAGATCTGAAGTGTCTGTGCATATGTCAAGCGAGGGTGGAAGAAGGTGCCTGAAAAGCCTAAAGAGGAAGCGGGGCGATGCAGCAGCCGGCACAGGGTCAATGGAGTTCACACCTAATGGTCGCAACAGCAGTAAAAGGGGTGGCCCTGAAGAAACCAAAACACCTGCAGAAGCAAAATCTTGCCCAGAAAAAAACATGAGGCAAGCAAAGCTCAGACTCCTGCACAATCACTCAAGCAATGACCGAGTCACTGGAGGTCAGCTTAACACACAGATGGTTGTCCATTCTCTGTTCCTGCAGCTGGTCCAAAGCCACAGGAAGCAGAGAAAGCAAGCTGACCAAGAGTCCAAAACCAGGACCAACCAAATTCGAACCTGGGAACTGAACTAAGAGGGACCTCTGTTAGTTCACCAGGGACCCAAACCCAGCGAGTTGAGAAACAACCAGATCCCTGGCTAGCAGACACACAGACAGATTGGATGCCCACACCAACCAGTTATAGAGGTAGGCCAAAATTGGGACTCCCAGCAAATGAAGACAAGCCACAAAGACTTGAGCAAAGTGTGTGAATATGCATGGAGCAGAATATAGCTTGAACAGGAGGATCTGAAAGTGGTAAGCTGCCACCCTCCAGAGCAAAGCTTAACCATTCTCTGAACCTCGGATGCATAGGAACATGCCAGTACACATCCCAGACATCCACAGAATCATCCACACATGCAACCGCGAGAACAAGACAGGCCTGGGTCAAGGTGGTCATCTGAAAAGAGGAGCAAGGAATGAACCAATTCAACTGCAAAAGATCGAGGATGAACTGAAGATTTAGAGACCCATTTCAGGACCAGGAAGAGGAAGGAAACCCACTGAAGGGATGAAGTCATCTTGACCATGCCCAAAGCCACCCATTTCAAAATAACCTGATGCAGGTGAGGAGAGGAAGCCTGCCCAGAAAGGCACGAACCCCCAAAAGGAGGAGGAACTAACCAATCCTAACTGCAGGCAGTGGGAAACGACTTGAAAAGCTCATGAATTGTGTGACCAGAAGTCAGCAAATTGAGCAAGGTGGCCCCTCCCTCCCATGCCTCGTTAAATGGGCAAACTGAAAAAGAGCTGACTGGAACCCTACGAGACCGCATTCTGAAAGGAGCGAGAACAATGCTGATCAAACTGAGAAGGACCGGCCATTGGAAGTGCATGCGATCTGGCATCTGACTTCAATGATGGTCTACACCAACCAACAGAAGATGAAACGCCAGTCCTACCTGACCACCTTGAAAACTGAGCACGAGAACCCCAAATAGAGAGGATCCAAAATGGGCCAACTAGCAATGGCTGTTGAGCACAAGAACCGAGTGACCAAGTCCTCAGGAAAGAGGAGCGAAGAAATGGGAGAGGCTGCCTGAAGAGCAAGGGTCTACGTCAAGTGTAGAGACTAGGCCAACACAGCCCGTTGATATGCGAGTCGGGTGACAAAGAATGTGGCCATCGCTCAAAGTGATCCAAGACGCACACGGTGGAACCCATATACTCATGGGCACAAAGGTCGTGTGCCATCAATGTTGCTGACAACAGGAAAACCTGAGCATGGAGCTGCACAAGACCAACATCCTGAGGAAGAGCGGGTGCAAACAGGCAGTTATTGAGAGACTCAAAAGAAACACCTGAATATGGTTGACACCTCACGTAATTCCAGCATGCGGGTATGACAAAATCACGCTAAGCCTCAATAAAAAACAAAGGAGTGTCTGCTAGCCAAAAAGGCTCCAGAACCTCATAACACATCCAAAGCTGGAAAGAAAACTCAAACTCAAAAGAGGAAGGGTCCATCAGGGAGTTGTAATCCGGGTCTTGCAGGAGGTACTGAAAAACGGTCTCCTGAGACACTGCAGGACTCGAGAGGATGGACACCTCTAGAAGGATGAATTCAACTAGCTCAAAAGCAAATCATATTCATACAGAGAGGGAAGATACAAAAGTACCCTCCCTGTGTAAAAAAAGACCCTCCTCGGAGGGAACCAAGAGCCACATAAAGTTAAAAGGGACCCAGGGGGCCCATATTCACCCCCACCCCCCCTCAATAGCCCAGAAGCCGCAGCAGAGGGCCCTGGGCCAGCGTCCTCACCCATTGCCTGAGATAAGAAGGTGGTGTCTAAGGGAAATACTTCAAAGGAAGAAGGGGCTGGCTGAAAGGAAGATCCAGAAGCCTTGGCAGGACTAGCAGGCTCAAATGCATCCACACTTGATTTGGAAGGGGCAAACACCGGAACTGACTGCCATATCCTGAGCTAAACCCTGCCCCAATCCCGAAACCCTCAGATACTTCGGAGCTGAAAGCAGAGGTGGGGAGGATCATAGGAAGAGCAAACCATACCCAAAAGGGAAGGAAGAGGAGGTACAGACAGAACCAAGGTAGAGTTTACCAATGATCTCTAAACACTATATGGGGCTCACACAACATAGACTGTTGCAACCTAGCAAACCTAGAATGCAAGGCAGTCATTACCTGATAAGCCCTAGCCACATTGGGAGGATAGGAGGAGATATCCATGGGACCACTGAACCTGTAGGGGATTGCCAGAATCTGAAGGACTTAATCAAGCAGAAAACCCCAGGCACTGGGATGCTACATTGACCCTTTATTTGAAAGAAGTTGTGCAAATCTATACAGTAATGTATAGATTTGCATCGACTTAATATAGACATAGTAGGCCCACATAGCAGCTGTCCATATGGCTGTGAATGCCGACCTTGGCACGCTATAATGTAGCACGTAAATACTCAGTGTGCCCCAAGCCACCCTGTCACTCCTAACCCGAGTAAAAGCAGGAAAATCTGATGATACCTGACCCACCCTGGGTGAGGGCCACCACACGCGAGGAGAACCCTTAAGGGAACAATTCCTGAACACTCTAGTGAAGAGAAACCTGAAGCACAAGGGCTGCACTAGGAAGCGGAAAGGAAAGATAACCCTGTGCACATGCAGCTCCAAGCACACTAGATGTCCTGGAATCATGCAACACTTCACAGTGTACAGGAATGCTCATGAAGACAAAAAACCACCACTTAGCTGTAACAGCAAAATACTGGAGCCTACAAGCAGCAGAAAAGTGACCCGACATACTGCACACATCAGCAAAGAACTGAGTGGAGGAGCTGGCTGACAATGAGCTGCTTCTCCCCTCCTTCAAAACGAGTGGGGAAGGTGAGGCGAATTAGTTGGCTCGTTCAGAATACAAATATGCGAAATGTGAGTTAAAAGAGATTTCGATTGTTTACATTGTTGGGAGTTCTTTTTGCGGTTCTCAAGGCTGCAGTTTCGAGTGAAACCAGCAGTGGTTTGTTTTGTTTCACTGACTTTCTGGGTGCCTTCCCAGTGGTGGCATAAATAAATACTGTACATAATACATAATAATTAATAATAAATAAATGTCACCACTTTGTGAGAGGGAAGGAGAGGGGAGGGGGGCAGGTTCTGGCATTAGTCCCCAATAGGTCAATAGAAGCCACAACTATTAGGTCGCATATGCCGATACGATCTAATAGTTGGTACACTATCAGTGATATTAGCTTCAAGAAGCCACAAGGAGACTTTCATCATTGTGAAAGTTAATGTATAAAGTTTTTCTAAATTGATTAATCAAGTCATATATGTTGTCTTATTTCTTGTTTATTATTAAGTGTGTACCTCATTAAACTTTTAAATTTTACTGATTAATTGAATGTTATGCCTGAAACATTTAGTATTCTAGTGGCCTAATTACAATGCACATTTGTAAATTCTTGCTGTTATTACTAATGTTGTAAACTATTTCTGTATTTTGCTAAAACTACAGATTCTATAATACAGTAGTCTGAATGTCATCATTAGGTATGACCTAAATATTGTATATAATTTGTTACATTTTTGTTAACATCTCACATGTGTTAGCTTACTTCTCATTTAGTACTGTTTACGCCATTACTGTATACCGTATCTATAAATAATTTATATCTGAATTATCCTAAGTTTGCCAGAAATGCGTTGTATAGTAGTGGCTTCATTTAATGTGCAATTATTATTATAAAAGAGACATAGCAAAATACTGAACTCTTAACATAAAGAATTAAGAATTAAGAATTCTTAATTTGCATTCCATTGATTATTGTAAATTATTTTAACTTCAATAATTTTTGTTTATGATACCTTGCGTTGCCTTTCATCTGCCTCCTTGAGATAGAGGTAGAGCATCCCATTGGCTGCCACACAATGGTAGCTCTTCACATTCCTTAGGAGACCTTTGGTTTTCTTTATGAGCACCCCATGTCTATCACAGGTGGCTGGAAAAGACAAAGCTTCATTAATGGCTACCATAATATTTGCTTTCTGATAACAAAAAATGGATTTGTTGACAAATCCAATATGCACACATCCTATACCTGCAAACCCTGAAAAGGCATCAACTTGGATGTCTGTTAATTAACCAAAAAGCCGAAGCAGGCTGACTGAGATCCCTGGCCACCAGATAAGTTGGAAGACTGTTGGCCCAAAGTAGCAAGTCGCTGAGGCTGGCCAAAACACTTATACAGTCGTCAGAGAACCATATGAGGCAGTCTGGGGAAAATCTGGGTGTCAGGGAAAGACTAAATGTCAGAGCCTGAAAGTGGTACAAGAGGCACCCTTCACACTAAAATCCAAGCAAGCCTTGAACTCACAATCGACTTGATAATGGTCCAGGACAGACCAAAACTTTGTCATCTCTTCAATTTCTAGTGTGTGTGTGGTTTGGTCAACAGTTTTCAGCCACGTTATTGTGACTCTTTGTCTGCACCTGAACTCAAGAGTTTAGCTAAGTGTTTTGATTGGTCTCTGGACTGTCAGGATTTTTATTCATTCTTCCCTCCAGTGTCTCGAGCGTCTGCTCTTTTTCACTGTCTTCTCTTTTTTGCAACATCATTTGCAATGTGTCAGTCAAGGGTGTGCTTGCGGTGACCCTGTCCTAGTGGAGGGTGTCACGCTCCTTCTCGTGCTTCAGCAAATTTTTCTGGAGCATCACTATATTCTGGATCAATTTGTTCTCTCTATGAGTTCATACATTCTGTTAGATTGCTATGTCCCAGGTTCTCCAGTTGATTTTGAATACTTCTTGCCCAAATCTGTTTTTTTTAGTCATTTTGATGCACACAACATCTGGTAAATACAGAGCATAGATCTAATTCACTAATGATACTAGGCCTACTAATGGGTACAGCTTCAACAACTCACCTATGATGCTACTAAAGGGCATAGCTTCAACAGCTTCCATATAAACGTCTTCAGCATCCTCCTTTTCATCAGCATCCTCCCGACTTCTCTCTGACCTCTCTTCTATGATTCCACTATTTCTCTGCAACACCAAATACTGAGGGAGGCAAATATTTATTTATCTACAATGAACATCAATCCATTTGTATGCACTTTACATGCAAACACTATACATTTCATTACTGTAATCTATGTTAATATTTAGTTGTCTATTTCCTGTTTAATTATATTTACTATTTCTTATATTAAAACTTTATATTTCTTATAAAACTTAAATACAGA
>NC_091164.1:6092616-6126106 GCF_040958095.1 Procambarus clarkii
TTTGAAATGAAAATGGTTGAGTTTGGAAACATTTTGACATTAACTTTACCTGAACATTTATAAAAACAATAAAATTATGTCCTTGACAATTGCACTATGAAGTTTTTTCCAAAACCAGGTGTGCAATGCAGTGGTTAATTTAACATAAATTTAAGTACAGTGGCACCTCGACTTACGATTGCCCCTATGTACGATAATTTCGAGTTACAATGTAAATTTCATCGAAAAACGCGACTCGACATCCGATGGTGTCGTCGACTTACGATATTTGTTGGTACACGTTCAGGTCGACCGAGCGCGTGGTTCCCAGTTACGCGGCCGACCTGCCTCAGTTTACTACAGCTACCCGCTTAGTGATGATTGCGCCTATAAGAAATTTTGCTTTTGTGGTGATTTTTTGCATTTTGAACCTTAAAGTAATTATTATATATCACGCCATGAGTCCCAGGAAAGTCAGTGGTAAGGCTCAACATATGAGATCCCATGTAAGGATGACCATAGAGCAGAAACAAGAGATCATTCGTAAATATGAAGATGGTGTGCGGGTTGTTGGACTGGCTAGGCAGTACAACAAATCTCAGTCAACGATATCCACCATACTGGCTACGAAAAAGGACATTATGGGTGCTAAAGTGATGCATCATACAGACAAATGTTAAAATGAAGGGAAAAACAAATGTCTCTTGACAAATTTGTAGTGAGACAAACAAGCACTGAACCACCACCAGGTCCTAGTGTATTCAGGCAAAACGTAGGAGAGAGAGTACCCCAGAGAAAACATCACTGCCTGATGTGATAATGGAAGGGGACTCCCCTTCCAAACAGTAACAACTCTCCTCCTCCCCCCATCACCATCTTCCATACGCCATCAAGAGCCCTCCATAAAGGTAAGATAAAGTTAGGTACTGTATTGTAGTTAGAAAAAAAACATTGTATTCAGTATAAAATGTATTTGTATGTTAATATTTGGAGGGTGGGAACGGATTAATTCAATTCCCTTTATTTCTTATGGGAAAAATCACTTCGACTTACGATATTTTGACTTACGATCCGTCTCTGGGAACAGATTAGCATCGTAAGTCGAGGCCCCATTGTAGGTAATTTGAAGCAAAATTGAAAAATATTTAACAGGTACATTGTAATAAATTTTTTAGAAAATTAGTAAGTACTGTACATTGCAGTGAAATTTGAGGATAATCAACATGTACATTGTAGCATAATTTGAGGATTATTTCTAGGTACATTGTAGTAAAATTTGCATTCAAAATAACAACCATGATACTGTATTAGATGATGGCAGTGAGTACAACAGTGAAGTTGTATGGCTTAAGCACATATTTTGGGGGAGTGGGCAGCACAAGATACAGTGCAACTTTGAAGCACAAGGTAGGAAACTATGAGAATTATTTTAAGTACTTTTGGTTTTCTTTTGAATAAGGTGTAGGTTGGACAGCTTTTTAATTCATTAGGGAGTGAGTTCCATAGACTAGGTCTCTTTATTTGAATTGAGTGTTTACACAGATTTAGTTTGACTCTAGGAATATCAAAGAGATATTTATTTCTGGTGTGGTGATTATGGGTTCTATTACATCTGTCAAGGAATAGTTTCAGATTGAGATTTGCATTTAAGAATAGGGTTTTGAACATGCAAATGACACAAGAGAATGTGTGAAGTGAGTTTATGTTTAACATGTTTAGGGATTTAAACAGGGGGGGCTGTGTGTTGTCTGAAAACATAGTTTGTTATTGCTCTGAAAGCAGATTTGTGCTGGGTGATCATGGGCTTGAGGTAATTTGCAGTGGTTGAACCGCATGCACAGATACTGTATGTACGATAGGGATATTTTAGCTCGTAGTATAGTGAAAGGAGAGCAGAGTTTGGAACATAATATTTGATTTTAGAAAGTATACCAACTGTCTTTGATACTTTTTTTAGTAATGTGTGTTGTATGTGGGTACTCTTGTTGAGTACCTAATGATACACTTCATGTGGAACTCATTTCACATTGGCGTGAATGTTTAATTTTTTCGTCAAAGATATGTTTCATACACTGGGCATTTTAATAGGCCGTGAAGCTTACAGTGTACTGTATGCGTCCATTTTCTATCTATATGTCATTTACACCTGTGACACTTACTCAATGTACATGGTAATTTTTTTTTTAGTTTAGTTCATTTATTATGTACCTATTACCAATCTTGTGGGCAGTAGTGGAAAGGGTTACTGAGGCACATAATGGGCTCAGGGACTGAGCCCATTATGTGTTCTTGGTAAGAACAAAGCAGCTGGCCCAGATGGCGTTTCACCATGGGTTCTGAGAGAATGTGCATCTGAGCTCAGCATTCCACTTCACCTGATCTTTCAGGCATCCCTGTGTACAGGAATCGTAGCAGACGTGTGGAAACAGGCTAACATAGTTCAAATCTACAAAAGTGGCAGCAGGGAAGACCCCCTCAATTATAGACCTGTATCATTGACAAGTGTAATAGTGAAAGTATTGGAAAAACTAATCAAAACTAAATGGGTAGAACACCTAGAGAGAAATGATATAATATCAGACAGACAGTATGGTTTTCGATCTGGAAGATCCTGTGTATCGAATTTACTCAGTTTCTATGATCGAGCCACAGAGATATTACAGGAAAGAGATGGTTGGGTTGACTGCATCTATCTGGACCTAAAAAAGGCTTTCGACAGAGTTCCACATAACAGGTTGTTCTGGAAACTGGAAAATATTGGAGGGGTGACAGGTACATTTCTATCATGGATGAAAAATTTTCTGACTGATAGAAAAATGAGGGCAGTAATCAGAGGCAATGTATCGGAATGGAGAAATGTCTCAAGTGGAGTACCACAGGGTTCAGTTCTTGCACCAGTGATGTTTATTGTGTACATAAATGATCTACCAGTTGGTATACAGAATTATATGAACATGTTTGCTGATGATGCTAAGATAATAGGAAGGATAAGAAATTTAGATGATTGTCATGCCCTTCAAGAAGACCTGGACAAAATAAGTAGATGGAGCACCACTTGGCAAATGGAATTTAATGTTAATAAATGTCATGTTATGGAATGTGGAATAGGAGAACATAGACCCCACACAACCTATATATTATGTGAGAAATCTTTAAAGAATTCTGATAAAGAAAGAGATCTAGGGGTGGTTCTAGATAGAAAACTATCACCTGAGGACCACATAAAGAATATTGTACAAGGAGCCTATGCTATGCTTTCTAACTTCAGAATTGCATTTAAATACATGGATGGCGATATACTAAAGAAATTGTTCATGACTTTTGTTAGGCCAAAGCTAGAATATGCAGCTGTTGTGTGGTGCCCATATCTTAAGAAGCACATCAACAAACTGGAAAAGGTGCAAAGACATGCTACTAAGTGGCTCCCAGAACTGAAGGGTAAGAGCTACGAGGAGAGGTTAGAAGCATTAATCATGCCAAAACTAGAAGACAGAAGAAAAAGAGGTGATATGATCACTACATACAAAATAGTAACAGGAATTGATAAAATCGACAGGGAAGATTTCCTGAGACCTGGCAATTCAAGAACAAGAGGTCATAGATTTAAACTAGCTAAACACAGATGCCGAAGAAATATAAGAAAATTCACCTTCGCAAATATAGTGGTAGACGGTTGGAACAAGTTAAGTGAGAAGGTGGTAGAGGCCAAGACCGTCAGTAGTTTCAAAGCGTTATATGACAAAGAGTGCTGGGAAGACGGGACACCACGAGTGTAGCTCTCATCCTGTAACTACACTTAGGTAATTACATATGCTGGATCACACCCACTGTGGACCACACCCACTGTGGATCACACCAACTGGATCACACCCACTAGATCACACCCACTGTAGATCACACAAGTGATGAAGCTGCGGAAAGGGGAGAACAGATACACAGAGAATGACAAGGAGGTGTGTGAAGAACTCAACAAGAGATTCCAGGAGGTCTTCACAATAGAACAAGGAGAAGCCCCTGCACTAAATGAGGAGGCGGCAAACCAAGCAACCTTGGAGGAATTTGACCTCACCAGTGATGAGGTCAAAAGGTGTCTGCTGGAGCTGGATGTGACAAAGGCTGTTGGGCCTGATAGAATCTCACCATGGATACTAAAGGAAGGTGCAGAAGCACTAAGTGTGCCACTCTCTATGGTGTATAACAGGTCACTGGAAACAGGAGACTTGCCAGAAAGTTGGAAGACAGCTAACGTGGTGCCAATATACAAAAAGGGTGACAGGCAAGAGGCACTGAACTACAGGCCAGTTTCCCTAACTTGTATACCATGCAAGGTGATGGAGAAGATCGTGAGGAAAAGGCTCGTAGAGCATCTGGAGGGAAATAACTTTGTAACGCATCACCAACATGGGTTCAGAGATGGTAAATCGTGCCTCACAGGTTTAACAGGTGGTTATCATGTCTCCCCTTACTCTTCTGTTTTCCCAGGGACGTGAGGTTCAGCTCCTTTTGCCTTTCTTCGTAGCTCATACCTCTCAGTTCCGGAACAAGTTTGGTGGCATACCGCTGAATCTTCTCTAACTTTGTCTTGTGTTTAACTAGGTATGGGCTGTGTCTTACACTCACTGCACCTCATACCTACTGTGCCTCTCATACACTGTGACTCATACCTACAGTATACCACACCGACAGTGCCTAATACCTACTGTGCTTCATAACAATTGTGCTTCATAACGTCTGTGTTTCATACCTACTGTGCCTCACACCCACTGTGCCTCACACCCCTGTGCCTCACACCCCAACCCGTCCTGATCATACCTACTTTCTTATGCCCACTGTGCCTCGTACCCACTGTACCTGATGCTTACTGTGCATCATACCTATTGTAGCTCATGCCAAGTAGCAGGCATCCTGCAGTCTCGGGAGACTATGGAGTTGCGCTCTGGTTGTCGAGGATGGAGTGTCCTCTCCAGAGCGCAAAGTCTGGGTAGGTTGATATGGTGAAGCTGTTACCCATGCAGCAGGTTCCATCTCTCCACGTTACTGAAATTATCCAATGGAAAGGCAAACTCCAATACGCTTGGATCCAGGCCCGTCGCACGAGCTGCCAGAACGAAAGTCAACAATGAACTGCCTTAAGGGCTCCAGCTCATACTTACAGTGAATCACACCCACTTGTCTCATACCTACTGTGCCTTATACTTATTGTGCCTCATACCTACTGTGCCTTATACTTATTGTGCCTCATACCTACTGTGCCTTATACTTATTGTGCCTCATACCTACTGTGCCTTATACTTATTGTGTCTCATACCTACTGTGCCTTATACTTATTGTGCCTCATACCTACTGTGCCTTATACTTATTGTGCCTCATACCTACTGTGCCTTATACTTATTGTGCCTCATACCTACTGTACCTTATACTTATTGTGCCTCATACCTATTGTGCCTTATACCTACTGTGCCTTATACTTATTGTGCCTCATACCTACTGTGCCTTATACTTATTGTGCCTCATACCTACTGTGCCTTATACTTATTGTGCCTCATACCTACTGTGCCTTATACTTATTGTGCCTCATACCTACTGTGCCTTATACTTATTGTGCCTCATACCTACTGTGCCTCATACTTATTGTGCCTCATACCTACTGTGCCTTATACTTATTGTGCCTCATACCTACTGTGTTTTATTGTACTGTGCCTTATTTCCACTGTACTATATACCTCCTGTTCCTCACACTGTATATCATACCGACTGTGGCTGACACTCACTGTGCCTCACACCCATTGTGCAGCATATTCACTGTGCCTCACACCCATTGTGCAGCATATTCACTGTGCCTCACACCCATTGTGCTGCATATTCACTGTGCCTCACACCCATTGTGCAGCATATTCACTGTGCCTCACACCCATTGTGCAGCATATTCACTGTGCCTCACACCCATTGTGCAGCATATTCACTGTGCCTCACACCCATTATGCAGCATATTCACTGTGCCTCACACCCATTGTGCAGCATATTCACTGTGCCTCACGCCTTATCCTACAGCAGTTAAGGGTCAGTGCCCAGGCATTCTTCCCTTGATGGGCTCGAACCCACAAGTAATTGCTGGTGAGACGCTGGACGAGTCTGTCACCGCTCTCATTCCCCGATTTATTTATAATTTATTTATATAAGAAACATAACTAGGCGTTCCCATTATGTTTTCTGAGACAATTTATGTGAGTCTAAATGGGAACTATTTCCCTCAGTACAGCAGAATGACCACAAGTTCTTAAGAACACTTTCCACGCAACAAACACAAAATTCTCTTCAGCGGCAGTACTAATCATCCTTTCATATTTTTCTTACAAAATTAAGTATTTGAACTGATTCCAAAGGAAAATCAAGGTACATGATTTTCTGTACAAAGAAAATGAAAGTACAAAAGTCAGAGATGATGGGAAGAGAGGCTTACTTTGTTATCTTGAAAGTCTTCATATTCTTCATCCTGCAGGAGGAGCTGACGGTGGAGGGTGTCACAGCCGCCCCGGCCAGGACCCGTCACCAGGCCGTCCCCGCTCGAGCTGTTACTGTAGCTGTTGGAGCCGCTGCTGCCGCTGCTCATACTCTCGCTCAAGTGCTGCCCAACTGAACGAAGAAACAGGTTTTTGTTATACTGACTAGTTAGGCCTAGAGGAGCAGGAGTTGCCTTGTAATTCTGAGCTCTTTCCTACAACACATTTATCATTTAATGTTAAGTGTTACCCCATAAAACATGTTCATTTTCTCCTATTCTTGTTCTCCTTATGTCCTCTGTAAATCTCTACGTCAGTGGCTACATTTCTTGAACGATGTGTTAGCTTTCTTCCTGTTCATTATTAAGTGGCTACCTCGTCAAACCTTCCAACAGCCTAACTGAATGATTTCAAGTTACGCCCGAAACGCTTCGTGCATTAGTGGCCTAATTAAATATACCTACTTTGTAACAATCATTAAACCACCGTGTATTATTCTTTGAATAGATTTTCAATCAAATTATTATTACTATTATTATTATTCACAAAGAAATCACACAAACGCGATATATCAATAAGAAAATCAAATGGAGCGCTGCACTGACTCGAACCTGGGATCTGGGAGTACACTATTTATTTATTTATTTTATTTATTTACAAGAAGGTACATTGGCTTTATGAGAGAACATAGCATTGGTGTTTTGACATTCTTGCAAATCCACTGACACGTATAGCATTTCGGGCAGGTCCTTAATCTAACAGATAATTTTAAGTAGGTAATTTGTAGTAAAATTTAAAATTTTTAACAGGTTTGATCGCTTGATCGACTCGATTGATTTTCTCATTATTATTATTATGAATATTAAACCGTTCCCTACATGTTTTCACTAGGATGCGATCGTTATGGCCTATATCCAGACTCCTATTTACTGCTGAGTGCATAGTTATAGATAAAAGGAATGGCATCAGTGCCAAATTGGCATTTATCAGCAATAATCTACAATTTTCTTTAATTTGTTTTATCTTATCAGCCAACAACGCAAAAATTATCATTATCTGCGTTGTTTAAGAGCAACAAGTAATAGGATCCTCTTAGTATAAATACACCAACCTAAGAAATTGGTTTCAATTAGCCTGCAGAATATAACCAATTATCAAGGAGATTAATATTCTTAAATGACTATTGTTTGAAATTGGTGGATTACACTAATATTACACTAAGACTATTCTACAATTTCCAGATATATTTCTCGACTTGTTCTTTAATTCTAGCATTTATTATTCAAACAAATAATAACTGATGATGGACTCAACATGAAAGCGTCATAAGCTCAGAATCCCAACATTATCAACACGCAACTTTTAGATACATTTATTTGATTTTATTTAATTTAAACAAATTTTTATTTATTTATTTAAGCAAACCTTCAACATGTGTAATATACGTAAATTAACATTTTGCTAAAGTAAAATACAAGCTAATTTACCTTAAATTCAGCCCATTGTCCTAATATAATAGTTCTTATAGCAACTACTTTGGTCAAGCGTTAAAAAATGGACTGTTGACCCGAAAATTCCCCATTAGGCCTAGTGCTGCATATATATAGTGAGGATCCACAAGATCTTCTCTGAGTACTCTTTATTTTTTTTCTCCGAGGCTATGGGTCCCTACACTTGCACCAGAGGTGGTACCCCTCCTATATATTGAAATATATATATATATAGAAGGGGTACCACCTCAGGTGCAAGTGTAGAGACCCATAGCCTCGGAGAAGAAGATAAATTTATATATATATTTATATATATATATATATATATATATATATATATATATATATATATATATATATATATATATATATATATATATATATATAACTGAAAACTCACACCCTAGAAGTGACTCGAACCCATACTGCCAGGAGCATTTTGCAATTGGTGTACAGGGCACCTAATCCACTCGACCATCACGACCGGACAAAAGCTGATGGTAGCCGAGGCTATTTGCCCATCAGCCCGCCGGCACTCTGATGGTAATCTTGGGCATAGTATTTTATCACTATGTGATAAAATAATGATAAGTGCCGGCTGGCTGATGGGCAAATAGCCTCGGCTACCATCAGTTTTTGCCCGGTCGTGATGGTCGAGTGGATTAGGTGCCCTGTACACCAGTTGCAAAATGCTTCTAGCAGTATGGGTTCGAGTTACTTCTGGGTGTGAGTTTTCAGTTGCATGTATGCCTGAGGACCATTCACGCTTGTTCGCATATATATATATATATATATATATATATATATAATATATATATATATATATATTATATATATATATATATATTGGCTCATATACCGAATGAGCCAAGGATTAGGTTAGTTCTATTTAAATTTCCAATTTGTTTAATGCTATTTGCCCTAATTCAATAACTATCATTTTAGGAGGCTGGGCTGCTTAAATTTTGGGTATAAATATTGTATACCCTATACAGTAGTGCATGAGAATGTGTATAATTATATGCCAATAGGTAAATAAAATCTGTTCCAATTTGTAATCTTATCCTTTGTATTGTTCTAAACATTATTATTATTATTATTATTATTATTATTACCACCTATCATAATTTTCTCATTGTTATTATTATTATTAGTAGTAGTAGTATGTAAGTATTATTACTGACTGTGGAGGTTGGCCTGGTCCATGGCGAGGTAGGGGAGGGAGGTGGAGGAGCGGGCCCGTATCCTGAGGGTGGGGTAGGCCAGAGCCAGCGCCTCCAGCTGCATCACCAGCCCACGACGAAGACATTCCAGCTTCCCGCTCAGGGGCTCCCCCGGCAGCGCCTCGCTCAGGAAGTAGTGCACTCCTGGGCAGATAAGACGGACATTATATATGTGTGTGTATATATGTATTATACATATATATATATTTTAAAAAGAGAATGAATGTGTGTCTACATTTGGGGGCTAACCTCACCCAAACTTTGCAGGGTGACTGATCTTTGTCAGAAGATGGTCAAAGTCGAATCATCTCCCGTTTTACATGAAATGGCAAATCAGACTAATTAACAATTTCGCTAAATAAAAGACTCCATCTTTACTAAGAATACTGGCATGAAGGGAAATGTGTTGAACAACAGGGAAGGTGGTGAAAGGTAGGGAAGGTGGTGAAAGGTAGGGAAGGTGGTGAAAGGTAGGGAAGGTGACGAAAGGTAAGGAAGGCGGTGAATGGCAGGGAATAACATAAACATAAAAGAGAATGTCTGTCTGTCCGAGGTTGGACGCCAGATGCTTGGGGCTAGTCTATAGGTATTTATAAGACCACTTGCGATTTTTGTAAAGTCTGAAATAAAATTGGACATGTGTTTTCCGTAGAGTTTTTATTCATACTCTTGCCGTTACCGCACAAATGCATATGTACCTAATGTATTAATAAAAATAATGCCGTATCTTCAATATTCTTTTTAAGTGCAATCTACCTGTCTCTGATATTCCTCTTTATCTATACCCCACCATTCAAGTATCATACACACCCGTCACCAAGAAAGGTAATGAGAATCTTGCTCTTCTCAAAGCTGTCACATTTGAAACAATTGCCTCCTCCATCGAATATTTAAAATCTCACGAACACTGTGTCTGCACGGGTGACGGCTCAGTCCAATCTTCTACTGGACGAACTGCAGCAGCATGCAGGTTTTATAGAAATAATATTTGCTCACAGACTGTCAGTGTCAGGTTAAACAACTGGCTGACCTACACACAGAACTAGCGGCACTACAACTAGCTACAAAAACATTACAAAACATAGAAGGAATAATATTTTATGACTCAAAGTCTGCTCTTCAAGCAATCGAAAACTTCTCCTGGAAGATCGACAGCAAGAACCTCATACTACCAATTATAAATGACCTAATCGCTGCACAGAGCAAAGGGTCTCGAATCTCCTTTGCATGGATACCATCAAACATAAATATAACCCTTCATAATGACACAGACATTGCAGCCAAATTAGCGTGTAACAAAGATGAAGCTGAATTAGATCTAGGTATCCCCATCTCTGCTGTCAAAACCATATTGTTCCAAACACTCAGGTCTGATAGGAGAGAAATTACTGACTCCCAACGACCTGAAAGCACCAGTGTAAAAAGCTATGATTTGTTTAGATTCTGAAACCTATATCTATGGGAAGCACAAAACGTCGACCAGACTGTGCGACACAGTGGTTGCCAGAATCAGGTTGGGTTACCGTTACCTGTGGCAGGTCGCTACAAGTGACGGATCTCCCAATCCTGAGCACTCCAGGTACAAACTCTGTGAGCAGGAACTGGGGCATGATCTCCCACACTACATTACTGAATGCCAAGTTATCAGACCATTTAGACCCGTTGGCATGAGGTACCTGGAACTTTGGAATTACTTCATTCACTCTCGTGTTCTTGAGGATATCCTCATATTGCACCCCAAATTTGCCAGTGCAGGCTGCTGAACATATGGCCCTGTATGATTAACCATCCTGCGAGATGGTGACTTTTAGTACCACTGCTACCTTATTCACTTTGTGTTCATGATATCCTCATAATGCAGCCAGAGTCTCCTAGTGCAGACTACTGCTCACATGCTTTTGTATGACTAACCATCCTGTGTGATAGGGATTTTAGCCAACGTAGCTAGCTTTTTGACACACACTTTACTCCCCTTCATGCAGTCTAGGGTAGCTGCACAAATGAAGATGTACCTAAATGTGTTAAAAAAAGTTACAGTATCATGTGATGGGGATTTTTAGCACCACATAGCTACCTTTTTTCACATACTGTACTTCTCTTCATAGTCTAGGGTAGCTGCACAAATGTATATGTACCTAAATGGTAATAAAAAAAGTTACAGTTTTACATTTTCTGAGACGGAAATATGCGAGATTTGGAGAGAGAAGGTGGTAGGGGGGGGGATGTTGGGTGTTACAATCTTAAGGAGTTTGGGAGCCCTGATTTTATAGTGTGAGAAGACATGATTGTTTACTTGATAAATGTGGGAGATCTTGATTTTTATTACCATGGTAAATGTGATACGATATGAAATGTAGTACAATACAAGTTAGAGTATTTACAGATTAAGTTGCATCTATGATCTGTGAGAAAGAGTATTTATCTATCATTAGATAATATAGACAGCTCATCATCTTGAAATTACAATGGCGGGAAGTCAGCAGATTGCCAGGCGTCAGATTATCTTAAAGCCCCTAGAGCCAAGCATATATGTTATTCTGATATTTTGACTAGTGGACCATATAGTCAGAATGATGCATTAATGCTAGGGATTGAATGTTGACCTTTGAATATTATCGAGAGTATTGTGCAGTGGGAGTGTCTGCAGTATGATATTAGCACAACTTGCCAACTACTCACATGACAATGTGTCGTCCTGAGTGTGCTGACGGATTGTGGTCAAGGCATGGCACGGGCACATCTCTTAGTGTTAAGTACCTTCTTTGATTTGTATTAAATAGAGCCATCAGGTCTGTTATTTGGATATATTATTTGTAATTGTATGTTGCTGGTGCCCGGTGTTCCTGCTCCTGGAGTAATGTGCTTGCATTAAGACCCAAAGTGCGCCCATGAGGGAATAAGTAGTGTTTACCGCTCGAGTACCGTTGTACATCTCGTCTCTTGTCTGTGTGGAGTCGGGGATTTAACGTAACGTAGTATGTACTCGCCTAGTTGTGCTTGTGGGGGGGGGGTGAGCTTTGGCTCTTCGGTCCCGCCTCTCGACTGTAAATCAACTGGTGTACAGATTCCTGATCCTACTGGGCTCTATCATATCTACATTTGAAACTGTGTATGGAGTCAGCCTCCACCACATCACTGCCTAATGCATTCCATCTGTTAACTACTCTGACACTGAAAAAGTTCTTTCTAACGTCCCATTTGGGTACTCAGCTTCCACCTGTGTCCCTTTGTTCGCGTATCACCCGTGTTAAAAGTTTATCCTTATCTACCCTGTCAATTCCTCTGAGAAGGTTGTAGGTAGTGATCATGTCTCCCCTAACTCTTGTGAATTTCAGTATCGTGAGGTTTAGTTCCAGTAATCTTTCCTCGTAGCTCATTCCTCTCAGCTCGGGGACTAGCCTGGTGGCATACCTCTGAACCTTGTCTAATTTGGTTGATTAGATACACTGAGTTTATGGTTTTGACTTTTATTTAGTAGTCTTGGTTACAGCAGTTGGCTGTTGGTAGTGTTGTAAACGTTAAGAAGAAGCCTGGTGCAGAGCGAAGCTGGGTGAGGCCGGAGTCGCGGAGCTCGATGCGAACGAGAGCGTAGAAGCTCGAGGCGGCCGGAGTCTGGCTGTGTGTCGAAGCTGAAGCGTCTTGGAGTCGCGTGGAACTGGACACGTCGAGTGCTACATTCTTGAGGTTGAACGTGTGAGGTAACTCCAAGCGTGTATACTATACTTCCCACACCTTGCCCGAAATGCTGTGCGTATTAGTATGTACTAGCTCTTTCTAGAAATCAAACATTATGTTTGTAACTCATTTTGTATGTACTTTTACCTGAATAAATATTTGATATGATTTGATTTGATGTAGTTTTAGATTCAGCTACTGGAACAAAAAGTTCCATGTAGCATGAGCTGTGGTGTGCCCCTAAGTGGAGGCTTTTTAGAGCCATTATCAGTATCAATACTGATACTGGAGATCTGAGGATGGGGTCCGTGGACACGCCAATCTAATCCAAGACCATAGGACTGATCAGACCGGTAAATTGATGGGGTACAGTGTGTCACTCACAGTTCAGTGCCACAGGAGTCAGCAGGGCTGTTGGCTGTCTGGCCACAGTCGGCCGGTCTAGGGAGAGATGTCTGGGTGTTACAAGAGAATTGGTTTCCTTATCCCAGTTCCCCAAAGTTTGTACTCTGGTTGAATTTCCTTCTTCTAGGTGTTGTAGTCGCAGAGGTGGTTGCGGCATTCTTGAGGGACGACCATGTGAAGGATCCGTCCTGCTTCCTTGCTCTTGTATTCCCCAGTAGTCGTTGTGGATTATGGAGTTATGCTGTCTGTCCTCCTTGGAAAGTGCGCGTCTACGTCGGCTATACCTGGAGGAGGTAGCCTGGGAGCCTGTCAGTCTGGTTGGTGCCAATGTAGGATTTGGCGGGGTAGATGGTGCCTGGGCGGCCGCTTGAGGGGCGGGAGAGGTGGTGACATCGACTGAAGCATCGGAGTCGGTCGAGTCATCGTGGTCGGCTTCGTCATCGGGGTTAAGGCAACAGCCTGGGGGCCGGCTGCCATCTCTGTCAGTGGGACATGCCCAGGGACTGCGGAGTCGCATGGCCGGATGGTGAGGGCTCCCTGGGGGTTGACTCTGGCGTCCCTGAGGCGGAGAGTCCAGTAGAAATTGTAGAAGATGGAAGAAAACTCATTCGCGACGAGGAGCCTGTTGATGACATGGATGTCGTTGCCCGCTATATTGTGGGCGAGGTGAAGGAGGACGGGTAAAAGGGTGATCTTGGTGGTGGATGCTGCAGGCTGGGCCGATGGTGGTGTGGTCAGTATCCAGGGCAGGTGGGCCCTGGACCATAGGAGTCTGGTAAGCAGTAAAGTTGTTAAATGGTCACGTAGAGCCGGTTTGAAGTGTTGTGCCCCAAGTGATTATTCTTGGGGCACATCTTGATTGATGAAGATTAAGCCACCCAAGAGGTAGCATGAGTAGCCCGTAAAGTGATTATTCACTTCTCGATTGCTTATATAATCAGACCAAACCTCACCTAATAAGTTGGAAGTAGTGTTACCTGTAATTAGGGAAGAGGTATTAATGGATTACATAGACTTAACAAACTCATCTTATTAATTTAAGCTAATGAGAGCTTGGAGCGAGTATTTTATTGACATATTCTCGCTAGAATGTAGACTCCAGGCTGGAGCCGCATATTCCAGTATTGGTCTGACATATGAGATATACAAGGTTCTGAATGATTCCTTACACAAGTTTTTGAGGCCAGTTCTTATGTTCGCCAGCCTTGCGTACGCCGCTGATGATATGCTTTTGATGTGGGCTTCAGGGGACAGGTCTGGTGTGATATCAATCCCCAGATCTTTCTCTCATCTTGACACCTGAAGGAAATCCTCTCCAGATGTGCTACTAGGCTTTATCTCACGATCTTCTCCCTCACCTTGCATGGTATACAAGTTAAGGACACCGGCCTGTTGTTTAGGGCCTCCTGCCTATCCCCCTTTTTGTGTACTGGGACTATGTTAGCTGTCTTCCTACCCTCTGGTGGGTTTCCTATTTCCAGTGACTTATACAATATAGTGGCATGCAAAGTGCTTCTGCCCCCCCCCCTCTTTTAGCATCCAAGGTGAGATTCCATCATGTCCAACAACCTTAGTCAGTACAGTATACTGTATACCAACAGTATAGTAGCAGATATCTGCTAACCTCATCTCTGGTAATTTCAATATCTTCTAAGTCTGCTTGGTTTATCGCCACCCTTCTTAGTTCAGGGACTAACCACGTCCCCTAACTGATGTGATAAAGTAATGTTACTTGGGGGTATTAAAAATGAATGTTTAAGTTGTAGCTTGAACCTACACTCTACGTTTCCCAACGTAGAGTGTAAGCTATCATCGTACAGACCACAGTTCATTTATTGTACCGCAGGGAGTCTAAGTTTCATGGAGGCCGGGCCATAAGTAACTCATGTATGCAAGGATTTTCTTGCTAATCCTCTTTATATACACTATACGACCCTCCAGTTTGTAACATTCGGGGGAGAGGGGAGAAAGGCAGAGAGGGGTAAGAGAGGAGGAGAGAAGCGGATAGGGAAATAGCTATGAAGGGGAAGAGCCCGATACCCCCCATCACAAAGAAAAGTTTGGCTACAGCGGGGTGTCCAGCACGAAGGGAACATCAGGTGTGCAGACCTGACCAGACCTGCTGCCTTCACTCCCCACCAACGTGCCTAGCTCAAGGAAGTATGACCCACTATGGAAGAAGGCAGATGTAGTTCCAGTCCACAGAAGGAAGAGCCGCTCTGTGGTCGGGACCTACAGACCAGTGTCTCTGCTTGCGGTCACTTGCAAAATTCTTAAGACAATTATTTCTCAACAAATGACAGTATTTTCTGACCATCATCGATCGCTGTGGGTTCAGGATAGGTGGTCCCGTTGCTGATCTTGATCATTCTCCCCAGTAAGTGGTGCCAGTCACTATAAGATTCAAAAGTTCAGTTGTGGTGTTGTACTGGACACTGCAGGTGCCTTTGACTGGGTTGACATCTTGGTCTGCATGCCAAGGTGCCAGCACTGGTTGTCTCAATCTCCATCTTACGGATAATTAAGGGCTATACCTTTGAAATTGTCTCTTGGGATGGTTCTGAATGGGAGCTGAATCAGAAAGCTACTCAGTTGGTGCCGGTGACAACACGACAGTGTACTTGTGTTGTGGAGCGCCTACTCCAGCGACTCCTCAGCCCTGAGGCCCTAGCCAATGCGTATCACTGCACTCTTGACCTTTATATATGCAAGAGAGGAAACGTCGACTGCTACGAAGTACATTATTCACAACTTCCAGCAATTTCCAACTTAGGTAGATGATGGAAAGTTAAATCTGAGACAGAGAAAACATAGGCGATGGTGCAGTCCGGCCTCTCACACACTACACCACATTTTGACGCCAAAACCCTCAACGGACCAATAAATGGATACTATTAATCATACCGGGTCTCAAGCATTCACTTTTTTATGGATGGTCGATAGGTTAGGGTAGGTTAGGTTTGATCTTTTTAGTACACCATTTTACTGTCCATTTCGGCAGGACGAGCTGGACGATCATAATTACACAGTGTGTCACTTAACCTGGAATATGCATAGGAATGTGTGTGTGTATGTGTGTGTGTAGAGAGAGAGAGAGAGAGAGAGAGAGAGGAGAAGAGAGAGAGAGAGAGAGAGAGAGAGAGAGAGAGAGAGAGAGAGAGAGAGCAGAGAGAGAGCAGAGAGAGAGCAGAGAGAGAGCAGAGAGAGAGAGAGAGCAGAGAGAGAGAGACAGCAGAAAGAGAGCAGAGACCGCAGAGAGAGAGCAGAGAGAGAGAGACAGCAGAAAGAGAGCAGAGACCGCAGAGAGAGAGGAGAGAGAGGAGATAGAGATATATCAAAGCGGGGTGGTAGAAATTAACCGACCAATGCACAATGTTCACTTGAGAATAAAGGATTACCAGCTCAAAGGAGTAAGAATAGCAATCTGTGGTTCGCTTCATTAATGAAGTATTATTTATTAATTGACACTTTAAATTACAGAAGATTATAAGTACAAATTGTAATGTAACGCGCTTGAGTACAGCTTAAATTAACAGCACGTTTCGCAAATAACTAAACAAAACAAAATTTTATTTATTTAGAGATTGCAGCTGCAGTTCAAATTTTATTGGCATGGCTTTATTAAATAGTAAAATATACAAGGTGATATTTTGCTAATGTGTTACTGTCTTCAACGAAATGATTAGTGATATTATATATCTGTATTTGTTAAAGAATATTTGAAAGGTAGAATAATAGCCTAACGAGAACAAAGTTAACAGTGCACAATAGCCTGAAGACAATATCAAACAATAACCTGTGTTTAACAGGAAACAATAAGCTATAAACAATAAAATGTATACAAAAGGAAACAAAAGCCTATAAACAACAGGGAAGACCTCACTATAGACGCACAAACATGATTATATTTCAGGAGTTCAGGGCAAGTGGGGCGCCGGGAGGGCTGGTGACACCACCACACATTTCTCCCGCTCGAACATTTCAATATGATAAGGCTCGGTGACCAGCCATATTAAAGTGAAAATTCTGAAATGTCAAGAGAGATTTGCTCTAGGTCAAGGCACCAGCTTTCAGCCACGTCTATATCATAATGATTTTTTCCCCTTTTCTTACGTGATTGGGGCCGGCTCCCACATCATCACTGGGAGACATGGCTGGAAGTGCAAAATAACCACGTTGAAAAGCAAAGGTGAAATGTTTACAGAAAGAGACAATTCTGGGCCCATGACATTTTAACGCTCTTGGGCCCCTAAGCAAGAGGATAGCAGACCTCTCACATGTCCAAAATAGCACATGGTAAACACCAAAGGATACCTGATCAACAGGGTTGGGATTCATGAGTAGCGGCGCTAATCAGCCAAGATGATCGGACCATTACTCATGGGACAGGTCAAACACCAAGCCGCTGGTCACTGATCACGTGATCACTCATAAAGTAGACACAAGGTTCGTTAAACTGGATCACATGAACTTAACACTGCTCAGTGAGAAACATTTAATCAACGTGGGGGTAACAGTATCAACGCTGCTTCATTAATGTTAACGTTGTTTAGGAAGGATCTCATTGCTGCACGACGTGGAGGGTGGTCACTGTACGACTTGGAGGGTGGGTCACTGTACGACGTGGAGGGTGGGTCCCTGGACGACGTGGAGGGTGGGTCCCTGTACGGCGTGGAGGGTGGGTCCCTGTACGGCGTGGAGGGCGTTAGTTAATCAAGTTACCCTCGGGCCTTGTGTGTTACCCCCGGGGCCTTGTGGTTACCCTCGGGGCCTTGTGTGTTACCCCGGGGCCTTGTGTGTTACCCCGGGGCCTTGTGTGTTACCCTCGGGGCCTTGTGTGTTACCCTCGGGGCCTTGTGTGTTACCCTCGGGGCCTTGTGTGTTACCCTCGGGGCCTTGTGTGTTACCCTCGGGGCCTTGTGTGTTACCCTCGGGGCCTTGTGTGTTACCCCGGGGCCTTGTGTGTTACCCTCGGGGCCTTGTGTGTTACCCCGGGGCCTTATGTGTTACCCCGGGGCCTTGTGTGTTACCCTCGGGGCCTTGTGTGTTACCCTCGGGGCCTTGTCTGTTACCCCCGGGGCCTTGTGTGTTACCCCGGGGCCTTGTGTGTTACCCTCGGGGCCTTGTGTGTTACCCCGGGGCCTTGTGTGTTACCCTCGGGGCCTTGTGTGTTACCCTCGGGGCCTTGTGTGTTACCCTCGGGGCCTTGTGTGTTACCCTCGGGGCCTTGTGTGTTACCCTCGGGGCCTTGTGTGTTACCCCGGGGCCTTGTGTGTTACCCTCGGGGCCTTGTGTGTTACCCTCGGGGCCTTGTGTGTTACCCTCGGGGCCTTGTGTGTTACCCCGGGGCCTTGTGTGTTACCCTCGGGGCCTTGTGTGTAAGGTTTGGAACGCTATTAATGCCAAACACAAGACGTAGACAAGACATGGACTTGTATCAAGTGTCAAGTATCGTGAACAAAACAGATGGTGAAGTTTGTCGGATTAATTTGATCAATTAAATATTATTATGTGACCACATTAGCTTTGCATTAATCAGTAAATATCGTATCTTTATTATCGTAATGCATAGATTTTGCGTGTTAGTAAGAGCACACCACGTGAAGATGAAGACATTAAGCCCCTCAGAGAATGTAATTATGCAATGAGAAGAGTGAACTGGTAGGGGGGTGTTGATGGGGGGGGTGTTGAAGGGGGGGGGGTTGAAGTGGGGGGGTCTTGGGAGCAGGGAGGGGATGGGGCGGTGTGAAGGGTGGAGTGGGGGGGGGGGGAAATTATTAGGGAGGGGGGGGGGGTAGGGGGTTGGGGCTGTGGTCTCCTGAGACAACAGGTGACTCAAGACATATCACATCGTATAATGATCTGGTAATTATTGCTCTTTAAATACTCTTCCTTCACAGAGCGTTGGAGGTGTTTCAGGGATAATGACAGTGATTAACATCAGCACCGTTCTTGTTAATATCACCATCAACACTGTCACCATCAACACCCGTCATTGTCAACACTATTGGGCCAGGGACCGCCTCAAGGACATACAACAGTCGCACGTCAGAGAAGAGGTGGAGGGAGGGAATTATCTGGAGAAAGCGCCAAGCCATTACGACTATATAGTACTGGGAAGGGGTCAAGATAAGGATTTGCGATGGGACGGAGGGAAAGGAATGGTGCCCAACCACTTGGACGGTCGGGGATTGAACGCCGACCTGCATGAAGCGAGACCGTCCCGCCCAAATGGTTGTTGGAGGTGGAGGAATGTAACAAGTGGAGTCCCTCGAGAGACAGTTCTTGCTCCCCCAATTGTTGCTAATTGATGCTAATGACCTGCCTCCAGGGAGTGAGCTTCCATATGGTCACTTCTGAGCACTACACAACGCTAATGAGCAATGTAGAAACTGAGAACGGCACAATGTTCCAGGATGATCTTGATAAACTTTACGAGTGGGCAAAAATTGGTTACTGGAATTCAACCTCAACAAGTGTAAGCTAAGGAAGAAGGAGAAAGGAAAGAGGGAACCAGGAGGAGTCTGCACCATAAGGTAGCTACAGGAATTGGAAAGAGAGAAAAACATTGTGAGTGGGTTAATTCCAGCACTACCACCAGAGGCCCACATAAACAGGATAACATCAGCCGCATGTGGAATGCTAGAAAATATTACTTATAATACAAGTTATAGCAATTATTATGAGTTTAGTTGTTCACCCAGTAAATTGGTAGTGTGTTTGGGTCAGTTTTCCCTTACTCATGGGGGACTATGTCAGGCCCAGGCGGTCTGAATATCACGAGTGGGAGTCTCGCTCCACCACCAGTACAGAGGTCATAACGCTCCCTAACATTGGTATATTGTTTAGATCTTTAGACCAGGGCTCCTTGGTGGTAGTCTAAACTGCGGCCCCCACCACCACCACCACTACCACCAGTAGCAACACCCACCACCGGCCACCACCAGAACCACCACCAGCACCACCACCAGTAGCAACAACACCACCACCACCACCACCACACCCACCACCACCAGTAGCAACACCACCAGTAGCAACACCACCACCAGAACCACCACACCACCACCACCACCACCAGTAGCAACAACAACACCACCACCACCACTACCACCAGTAGCAACAACACCACCACCACCATCACCACTAGCACCACCACCATCACCACCACCACCAGCATCACCACCACCAGCATCACCACCCCAACATATTAACAAATGACTCATATCTGTGTCTCATCTTCCCTTGCCCTTGGTGAAGACGGCGGCGGCGTGGAGAGACGGGCAGCGGAGAGGAAGAGAAGGTTTATAAAGGAATAGGAACACGGAAGACGCGTGAAGAGTGGGGTCGATGGACGAGGGAAGGGAACTATCAGGGATGGAAGAGGAGACTAACACAATAAAGGAACACAGAGAAACTGATAACAAGGACAGGGACGGGAGGCTGGACGTCAAGGACAGGGACGGGAGGCTGGACGCTCTACAAGGACCGGGACGGGAGGCTGGACGTCCTACAAGGACAGGGACGGGAGGCTGGACGTCCTACAAGGACAGGGACGGGAGGCAGGACGTCCTACAAGGACAGGGACGGGAGGCAGGACGTCCTACAAGGACAGGGACGGAGGCAGGACGTCCTACAAGGTCAGGGACGGGAGCAGACGTCCTACAAGGACAGGGACGGGAGGCAGGACACCCTACAAGGACAGGGACGGGAGGCTGGACGTCCTACAAGGACAGGGACGGGAGGCAGGACGTCCTACAAGGTCAGGGACGGGAGGCAGGACGTCCTACAAGGTCAGGGACGGGAGGCAGGACGCCCTACAAGGACCGGGACGGGCAGGACGCCCTACAAGAACCGGGACGGGAGGCAGGACGTCCTACAAAACCGGGACGGGAGGCAGGACGCCCTACAAGGACCGGGACGGGAGGCAGGACGCCCTACAAGGACCGGGACGGGAGGCAGGACGCCCTACAAGGACCGGGACGGGAGGCAGGACGCCCTACAAGAACCGGGAGAGGACAACATGGCACGGACGTAAGATAGACACATGGAAGACATGACAGTTAGAACAGTAGACGTGGACACCCTTAAGGAGACCCCCCCCCCCCCCGTGCCTGCTGACTCACCACTTCCTCAGGTTGTGGCTTCACTACTTCCCCCTCCTCCCCCCTCCATCACACCCCCCCCCTTCCCGATCTCCCCCTTCACCTATCCCTCCCTCTCTCCCTCTCTTCGTCAACCTCTCACTAACACCCGACAACAACTGTCTTCCCGCCCTGCACTTGTGCCGCCCTGGCGGTCGTCACACTGCCCCTGTACCTGCCCCTGTCCCTGCACTTGTACCTGCCCTTGTACCTGTACCTGCCCCTGCCCTTGTACCTGTACCTGCCCCTGTACCTGCCTCTGCCCCTGCCCCTGCACCATGTACCAGGTCCTGTGACCCTCTCGCCACCATTGTCCTCCACAACACCCGCCCAGTAAGAACAACGGAGCACTGCAGGAGAACATTGTAACGAGAGGGTTGTGTGGTTTTAAAGTTCATCTTGAAAAACTTCAAAGTTTTAAGACTTGAACGAGAAAATAAATAAATAAATATATATTATATATATATATATATATATATATATATATATATATATATATATATACATTTTATATATATATTATATATATATATATATTATATATATATATAATATATCATTCGGACTCTGACCCCTTCTGACCAGGGGGTCAGAGTCCGAATGATGGAGCCTGTGTAACCAATTGTGCTATGATCTTCCAGTTCCACAAACTTCCACTTATGCTTTACTAAGAGTGCCATATTCCCCTGCATGTCTCTGTATCCATTCTTGCCTTATTACTTAGTATCCCCCCTGGACAAATTGCAGCTAAGATCATATATCGTTTATTTTAGTTATCATTATTGCAATTATATCGGGTTCTTTTTCACTAACCCTTTCTGTTATTTCCTTAGCTTTGTTTCTTACCTCATCAGCATTAGTGTACCATACCTTGAGACTCTTCTTGGATACTCTGATACCGTAATTCACAGAGCTCTTCCATCTGTTTGTTTCATAAAACATATTTAAATTTGTATTTGGTGAATACCTTCCCATAAAAAGAAAACCCAAAGAACAATTACACTTCCCCATTTATGACCCTTTCTCCCTTCCTAAACACACGTGACTGACTCTCACAGCCGGCACAATTAAAGGCAGGTGAATCAGCGTCGTAACTCAGGTAACCTAAATTGCCTCACAATGAGGTGACCCTTCACCTGCCCCACCAACACGCTGGCAAGGTCACCACTCTCTAGTCTCCCGCTCACCCCACACTCTTAATATATTTCATTCTCCAATATTCGTATTTAGTATTTGTGTCTGCAAAATTGAGCTATTAGTACTCTCTCTCTCTCACACACACATGAAAACAAAGGTGAGTACACACACACGCACAAGAGCCAGAGCTCAATCCCCGCAAGCACAACTAAGTACATACACACCACACACACCATAGCGTATAATGGAACGGAAAGGTATAACGGTATAATGAAGCATCATATAATGAAACGGACAGAGAGAAAGATCTAGGAATTGATATCACACCAAACCTGTCGCCTGAAGCCCACATAAAGAGAATTACGTCTGCGGCATATGCGAGGCTGGCTAACATCAGAACAGCCTTCAGGAATCTGTGTAAGGAATCATTCAGAATCTTGTACACCACATACGTAAGACCAATCCTGGAGTATGCGGCCTCAGCATGGAGCCAGTACATTGTCAAGGACAAGACGAAGCTGGAAAAAGTTCAGACGTATGCCACTAGACTAGTCCCAGAACTAAGAGGCATGAGTTACGAGGAAAGGCTGCGGGAAATGCACCTTACGACACTGGAAGACAGAAGAGTAAGGGGAGACATGATCACTACCTACAAAATCCTTAGGGAATTGACAGGGTAGACAAGGATAAACTATTCAACACTGGCGGTACGCGAACAAGGGGACACAGGTGGAAACTGAGTACCCACATGAGCCACAGGGACGTTAGAAAGAACTTTTTCAGTGTCAGAGTAGTTAACAGGTGGAATGCACTAGGCAGTGATGTGGTAGAGGCTGACTCCATACACAGTTTTAAATGTAGATATGATAGAGCCCGGTATGCTAAGGAATCTGTACACCAGTTGATTGACAGTTGAGAGGCGGGCCAAAAGAGCCAGAGCTCAACCCAGGCAAACACAACTAGGTGAGTACTAGGTGAGTACACACACACACACACACACACACACACACACACACACACGGGAGCCGGTGGCCGAGCGGACAGCACGCTGAACACGTGATCCTGTGGTCCCGGGTTCAATCCCGGGCGCCGGCGAGAAACGATGGGCAGAGTTTCTTTCACCCTATGCCCCTGTTACCTAGCAGTAAATAGGTACCTAGGAGTTAGTCAGCTGTCACGGGCTGCTTCATGGGTGTGTGTGTGTGTGTGTGTGTGTGGAAAAAAAATAGTAGTAGTAGTAGAAACAGTTGATTGACAGTTGAGAGGCGGGCCAAAAGAGCAGAGCTCAACCCCCGCAAACACAACTAGGTGAATACAACTAGGTGAATACACACACACACACATCTTTAGTCTCCGGCACTTCTTTCCCAGGAAGCAGCCCATAGCAGCTATCTAACTCCCAGGTACCATTTACTTCTAGGTGAACAGGAGCATAAGGGTGAAAGAAACTTTGCCCATTTGTTTCCGCCTCGGCCGGGGATCGAACCCGGGCCCTTAGGACTACGACCTAAGGGTAGTGTGTGTGTTTACTCACCTAGTTGTGCTTGCAGGGGTTGAGCTCTGCTCTTTCGGCCCGCCTCTCAACTGTCAATCAACTGTTACTACTAACTAATTTTTACACACACACACACACACACACACACACACACACACACACACACACACACACACACACACACACACACACAACCACACACACACACAGGAAGCAGCCCGTAACAGCTGTCTAACTCCCAGGTACCTATTTACTGCTAGGTAACAGGGGCATTCAGGGTGAGAAAAAAAAATTGCCTCTTTGTTTCCGCCTGGTCCGGGAATCGAACCCGGGTCACAGAATTACGAGTCCTGCGTGCTGCTGAAAAATTCTGAATTTCTCCAATAAGAATCCTTTAAGACGTATGGATGATTTTCGGTCTGAATTTCCTCCATAAGAACTCTTTAACTCCAAATGACCGTTTTTCCAAAAAACAAAACCACGACCGTAGAGTTTATTCTCAGTAAGAACTCTGACAAATTTTGAATTTCCTCCATAAGAAATCCTTAAGAGCACAAACAGGAATGGAAAAATTATGAGGAAACCCCACAGCTTAAACGGGACTGACAAAATTTACCTGGAACCCTAACCGCCTTAGCGGCCCTTTCTCCCCCCCCCCCCAAAAAAAAAAGTTCCGTTGGACTGTCTATTTTCCAGGATCCCCCAAAAAGTTCCGTTGGACTGTCTATTTTCCAGGATCCCCCAAAAAGTTCGTTGGACTGTCTATTTTCCAGGATCCCCCAAAAGAGTTCCACTGGAATGTCTATTTTCCAGGATCCCCCAAAAAGTTCCGTTGGACTGTCTATTTTCCAGGATCCCCCAAAAAGTTCCGTTGGACTGTCTATTTTCCAGGATCCCCCAAAAAGTTCCGTTGGACTGTCTATTTTCCAGGATCCCCCAAAAAGTTCCGTTGGACTGTCTATTTTCCAGGATCCCCAAAAGAGTTCCGCTGGACTGTCGGAGTTTGTCTTTGCTTGAGTTTGCCTGAAATTTCAGCGCCTACAGTATACTCACCAAACGAGTATACTGTTGTGCTGAACATAGTCCAGGACGAAATATTGATTGATCGATGAAGATTAAACCAACCAAGAGGTGGCACGGGCATGAATAGCCCGTAAGTGGTCGATTTTATAGAGTGAATGTGATCTTTAGTCGTGAAAGAATATACTGTGTGCTGTGCTCGCATTTAAATCGTCAGTCCTTACTATGTGGCTGCTATCGCGGGGGAGGATGTTGCTTGAGAGTATTTATGAGGGTTTCCAGCTGCTGGACATCTTTTTTGACCAGAAGAGTGGCAGTGTTGATGGCTTCAGGGTGGTTACCACAAGAGTCAGGGACTCTTAAAGCTCTTCTAAGGTCGTTGGTTGCTTCACATTCCAGGAGATAGTGAAGTAGTGGTTTTTCTGTGACAGTTTGGCAGAAGATGCATTCCCTCTGGGGGAGGTTCACCAATCTCCCAGTTGCATCTGTAACCTAGACGTAGTCTATATAACCCAACTGCTATTTCTTTGTAGATTCCTTTTGGGATATTTAACCTGTCTAACTTGGTGGCCTGAAGATACCATGTTGCAGAGGGCGAACCTTCTGCTACTCTCTGGTGTAGACGGGCTTTGTTGAGCTGTGTGTTTTTTGGTGATTATATTTTTCATGTACTCTAGGCTGGGTTGGTTTGTTTTATGTATCACTGGATGACGAGTTGCCAACTTAGCAATTTCATCGGCTTTCTCATTTAATGGGATTTCAACATGGGATGGGATCCAGTTTAGGGTTATGTTAAGTCTTTTGCCTTTAGCGACTGCTCCAAGAAACAAAATGGTGGTAATTATTTCCACGTTGTCTAATTTCCACTGTTGTTTTCCGAATATTTGAAGTGCAGCTTTTGAGTCTGTGTGTACGATTGCATTTGAGTGTTTTGTGCAATCACATATGCGAATGCCTGTTGTATGGCAAACAGCTCAGTTTTTTTTTCAGGGATATCCTGCGCGGGCCCTAAGCCTCTGGCTGGCCTACTAAGCGTTGCTTGTTTCTGTTTTACTTGGGCGGAGTATAAGTATTTATGACTCGTATGGTCGCTTCAGTAAGATTTTGCCATATGTGTTAAACAACTTCTGCTGTGTTGAATGTAAGTTGAAATCTTAATGGGTTTGTAACTGTGCACTGTGTTAGATAATGTTCCAGTGGTCTGTCGGGCATTTCTTGGGTCGGTGATACTGGTCCTCCCAGTCTCCAGTATGCCTGTACGCTGGCCGTGCGAAGAGCAGCGGCAGCACTCTCATATTGTGTCAACCGATCCGTCTGTGAAGATGTTGGTGGCTTCTGCTACTCTATACCTGAACCATACTCTATACCTGAACCAGACTCGGGAGTTGTTCTACTCCCCGAGTGAAGCTCGACTTGTGATAACAGTCGAACAGGCTGTTGCTTGGAGCGGCCCGCAATGCCACATATCCACCTTTTTAACTGTAACCAGGACTAAAGTAATCTCTCAGTGTATATACACCAAGAAGCGGGCTACACCTCTCTCTCTCTCTCTCTCTCTCTCTCTCTCTCTCTCTCTCTCTCTCTCTCTCTCTCTCTCTCTCTCTCTCTCTGTCTCTGTCTCTGTCTCTCTCTCTCTCTCTCTCTCTCTCTCTCTCTCTCTCTCTCTCTCTCTCTCTCTCTCTCTCTCTCCTTCTCTCGCTCTCTCCTCTCTCTTTTTATATATATATATATATATATATATATATATATATATATATATATATATATATATATATAGATAGATACACAATAAGAGTAACGCGTAAGAAGTCATTGCATTAAACTGACGATGGAAAGACGAGGCTTAAGACAACTCTCATGACCGCTGGCGTGTTAGTGGCTTTGCAAGAAGGTAAAAACATCAGTGTTATGTACTCTCACAAACCCAATGTACCGTCTTGTATATATATACATAAATAAATAAACGCGGTTGGAGGCAGCATAAGGCTGGTAGAGGGCGCGGGGCCCCCGGGTGGGTAGAACAGCCCTCCGTCAGTCCTGGAGGCTGAGGTGGTGGTAGAGGGCGCGGGGCCCCCGGGTGGGTAGAACAGCCCTCCGTCAGTCCTGGAGGCTGAGGTGGTGGTAGAGGGCGCGGGCCCCCGGGTGGGTAGAACAGCCCTCCGTCAGTCCTGGAGGCTGAGGTGGTGGTGGTAGAGGGCGCGGAGCCCCGGGTGGGTAGAACAGCCCTCCGTCAGTCCTGGAGGCTGAGGTGGTGGTGGTAGAGGGCGCGGGGCCCCGGGTGGGTAGAACAGCCCTCCGTCAGTCCTGGAGGCTGAGGTGGGTGGTGGTAGAGGGCGCGGAGCCCCGGGTGGGTAGAACAGCCCTCCGCCAGTCCTGGAGGCTGAGGTGGTGGTGGTAGAGGGCGCGGGGCCCCGGGTGGGTAGAACAGCCCTCCGTCAGTCGTGCCCTGACATGATTGGCAGCGTGGAGTGCCTCTTGTGCCTGGTCTGACACGAGGGCAAACACGATGATCTTTTCAGTGCAAGTCAGATGACTTTTTTGTCGCTATATACAATACAAAACTGTTGTTACTGGTATAACATGTTTCAAACAGCTCTCACAGTGCCATATTTGCGTTCGTTTGGAATATTTATAACTAACATTTTTGGAGTAAACAAAGTAGAATGGTGTAAAAACTGTTAGGGGGGAAATATTGGCTATTTTCACCGATGTGTCATCCAGGGTGAGGTTAACCTACATTACACAAGGGGTAACGGGCCACCCGCTCTCCTTTCCCAGGGTGACCAACTATATTATCACACATGTGCACCCAAACGAATACACACACACACACACACACACACACACACACACACACACACACACACACACACACACACACACACACACACACACACACACACGCGCACACACACAGGTCTCCCAGCTGAGTGGTCAACGCTCGGTATTCGCAATCCTATGGGCCCGGGTTCGATTCCCGGCCAAGGCGGAAACAAATGGACAATTCTTTTACCCTGATGCGCCTGTTCACCTAGCAGGAAATAGGTACCTGAGAATTAGACAGCTGCTACAGGCTATGTGTGCGTATGTGTGTGTGCACGTCAGTTAGAAATATATGTAGTAGATATAATAGAGGAAAAATAGATTAGTTAGAAAGGCGAGGTCCGAGAGCTAATGTCTGCAGTTCTGCAGACACAAATAGTAAATACACACACACACACACACACAACACACCACACACACACACACAAATAATATAAAATACTCAGGGGAATTGACAAAGTGGAAATAGATGAAATGTTCACACGTAATAATAACAGAACGAGGGGACATGGGTGGAAACTGGAAACTCAGATGAGTCACAGAGATGTTAGGAAGTTTTCATTTAGCGTGAGAGTAGTGGAAAAATGGAATGCACTTGGGGAACAGGTTGTGGAAGCAAATACTATTCATACTTTTAAAACTAGGTATGATAGGGAAATGGGACAGGAGTCATTGCTGTAAACAACCGATATCTAGAAAGGCGGGATCCAAGAGTCAATGCTCGATCCTGCAAGTACAAATAGGTGAGTACAAATAGGTGAGTACACACACACACCAAAAGGAGCCCAATGGGACAAATGAGCCATAGAGACATTAGAAAGAACCTTTTTAGTGACAGTAGTTAACAGATAGCATGCATTTTTTTTTCTACCACAGACGTGGCCACACATTTACAATGCTAATCAGCATTTATACAGTTGACCAGACCACACAGTAGAAGGTGAAGGGACGACGACGTTTCGGTCCGTCCTGGACCATTCTCAAGTCGACAATGGGCTTGAGAATGGTCCAGGACGGACCGAAACTTCGTCGTCCCTTCACCTTCTAGTGTGTGTGGTCTAGTCAACATACTTCAGCCACGTTATTGTGACTCATCGTTTGCACAACATTTATACATTTTCTTCTGTCCTCCATGGACAGGGTTAGAGATCTGTTAAACATATAGTTCAGTGATTTATTAAACAATCAACCATAGAAGGTGATTGTAGTGCTTTTAAAATGCTAAGCTAACATACAGACTTAAATACACAGATTTACGTCTGTCCTACATAAACAGTGTTTGAGGTGTCTTTTTACAGTGTCATTAATGTGTGTTTACAAAAGTGAAATGCAATTCTGAACAGCTTCCACATACCTTGTATACAAATACGCACATAAGCAGTGATATGGTTAAGGCTGACTCCATACACAGTTTCAAGTGTAGATATGATAAGAGCCCAGTAGGGACAAGAATCTGTACACGAGTTGATTGGCAGTTGAGAGGCAGGACCAAAGAGCCGAAGCTCAACCCACACAAGCACAACTATGTAAGTACAACTAGGTGAGTACACACATGGAATTCTTAATGCCAGCAGAATTTTCGTCAGACTGAGATGTTTGATGTGACAAGGATCTATTTATTATTATATATGAGTACCCACGAGCCTACCAAAGTCACTACCAAACTGGCCAGTCGCCTGCACCAGCCCTACAAACACTCAGAAGGGAAACCGCAGACCTGACGCTGTCTCACAGGAACCACATCAGGGACTCTTGTGAGTCAAGCCAACCAATACAAGAGTGAACCTGGAACCTTCTGGCGCAAGATCAAACAGCTCTTGGTATCGGCTAGTCCCAGCCTCACTCACCCAGTACACACACATTCTTAGAGGAAGATGGCGAGGAACAACAAACAAAAATAGAAGACCCACAGGAGCAGGCTGACCTCATGGGCGCCATTTGGACAGAGACACTCACGGCATCAAACAGCAGAGCCTTCAACAACTTACACTTCAACCGTGTCAACCTATGGACCACAGAGAACGCCGCCTCCCTCAACACCCCCTTGATAGACCTAACAACCCTCCAAAACGACCACCCCCCCAACAAGTCCCATATCAATGGTAGAGATGAAAGGGGTCATTAAGAACATCCGCAATAAGGCCCCAAGTCCACCGGGGATAAAAAAAAAAAGCAGATCCAACTCCTTCCATGCAACCTCCTGCACTCCATACTCAACATGTTCAACGCCATGCTGGCATCTGGCCACATACCCGTAGCCGTTAAAACGGCCAAGATGATATTTATTCCCAAACCGAACAAAGACCCCCACCTATTCTTCCTATTGTGTCCTATTCTTAGACACAATAGTTAAGCGTTTTGAAAAAAAATGTCCATCGTCTCAACTACTACATGGAGTACAACAATCTCTTCACAGAAAAACAGTTCGGCTTTCGAGCACAATGGTCAACCCAGCACGCAATAAACATCATCTATGATGCTGTCAGCTGAATTCGCCAGCAAAAACAGGTCCCCCTGACTGCGACGAGAGATGTACACAAGGCCTTCGACAGCCTGTGGCACGACGGCCTTGTGTACAAACTAGCGGATTTACCAGCCCAAAACTGGACACTCCTCAGACTGATCAGAAATTTCCTTAAGAACAGACAAGTTACTCCCAGCTTCACCGCGAAATCGGCAGCAGTCTTCACCTCAACAGTTGGAGTCCCCCAAGGGTCGTGCCTGAATCCGGCCCTCTTCAACATTTTCGTGAATGACCTGCCCCAACCGGAGTACAGGGACTCCATCATCGTCCACTTTGCTGACGACGTAACACACGTAATAACATCTAACCCAAGCATTCAAACAGTCAATCATGCGACTGTAACCCGTAAGGCGAACGTACAACTAGCCAGGACTGCTTTTTGCTTTGATGTCCAAAGAGCTTGGAAAGGATGTGGGAGGAAGAAGGATGTGGGAGGAAGAAGGATGGGGCGATGAAATTCTTGGAAGAGGATTTGGATGTGGAGAGCCAGGACTGCTAACTGGGAAAGGAAATGGAGGATCACCAATAACCCAGACAAGATCTAAATAAACACTTTAGCCTGTATGGCCTACAAAATCGAAGATGAGGAGGGGATAAGAATCAGGAATGAACCCATTGCCATCTTAAACTCTAACACAGTGCTTGGATACAACTTCAACAGGCTATTTAACTCCACCCAGTACGCCTCCCAGAAGACAACGATGGCTAAGGGTTCCCTGACGAGGCTCTTCCGCTTCAGGCAAGCCCCATCCCACATCGAGGTCCACCTGTACAGAATAATCATAAGGCCTAGCCTGGAGTATCTTTACATTTCCCTGAACTTCACCAACAAAACCAACATGCTGAAGATCCAACGGGTCCAAAACAAAGCACTCCGTTTCGCGGCGGGCCTGTCGCTGGCGGACAGGGTAATAACAAACCAGATCCATGAGACTCTCAACATGATGCCAAGGAACACCAGGCTCAGCTACCTGGCCAGAAGGCAGCTGTACCGCATGAACCACCTGTATGTCCCAGACCCCGAAGAACCCCACGAGGTAGTAAACACACCAGTGACTACGAGGTTCATGAACCACTACACACAACCACAAGAATCACTCTCCAACAAAATGTGATCAGACACATTCATGATCAGGCCTTTCCAAGACCTCAAATACTAAGGGCTCTCCCAGACGACCCAGATAAGTAGCCTATCCCGGACCCGATTTATACCTAAAACAACAATAATAAAATATTAATAATAATAAAAATAAATAAAATAAAATAAAAATACAGACAACCAATAACAAAAACCCCTTTTTTTGTGCTACGAGAAGAGTAACCACCGTGATGTTGCTAAGATTAATCTCCTGCAGCCAACTCCAGCGGCTCTAGGACTTCAGACACCACCAGGACACAAACCAGCCCCCCAGCCAATGTACTGACAACCCAACATACCACATACCCAAACAAACGAACACACATACGCCAACCCATGGTGGACAGGCTACCGAACTTTCAGACCTCCTCTCTCTCTACACCCGCATCCTCTTCCAGAATTTCACTTCCCATCCCTCTCCCTCCCCATCCTTTCCAAACCCTTTGGACATCAAAGCTAAAGGCTCTATTTACCAAGCCCTTTGTGATGTTTAGTCTTCCATCGCTCACCATCCACACAACATTCTCTTAACTGATACATGTATTGAACCGGCCGCAGCTGTATCAGCTGACCATGTCCGCCATCAAACATCATTAACAGTCTACCCATTTGGCAAACAATGGGTATAAATTGGATAAGTTTAGATTTAGGAAAGACCTGGGTAAATACTGGTTCGGTAACAGGATTGTTGATTTCTGGAACAAATTACCGTGTAACAATAGAAATAGGATCCCTTGAATTGTTTCAAGCGTAGGTTAGACATATATATGAATGTGTTTGGGTGAACTTAAATAGGAGTTGCCTCGTATGGGCCAGTAGGCCTTCTGCAGTTACCTTCATTCGCATGTTCTTATGTTCTTATTCTCTCAGAGCCAGATAAACTGATATACACTATTGATATACTGCAACAATAATGTTGCAAGCAAAAACTATCAAATATTGGTAATAATTATCATCAAGAAAAACTCTGTGGTAAGCCGGGGGACGAGGATGGCAACAGTCGCGCAGTGAACAATGTAAGGGAGGACGAGCCCCTCTTGTCAGTGACAGTCAAGCACCTGGATGTAAGCGATTGAAACATCATTGTAACACCCAGGTAAATACAGGTGTCCTGTGCAGGCGATGAGTCACAATAACGTGGCTAAAGTATGATGACAAGACCATACACTAGAATGTGAAGGGACGACGACGTTTCGGTCCGTCCTGGACCATTCTCAATCGACTTGAGAATGATCCAGGACGGACCGAAACGTCGTCGTCCCTTCACATTCTAGTGTGTGGTCTTGTTATCACAGGTGTACTGTCTTGCCCACACCCGACAGGTCGGTACATATCCTGTATTACCAACACCCGACAGGTCGGTACATATCCTGTATTACCAACACCCGACAGGTCGGTACATATCCTGTATTAGAAACACCCGACAGGTCGGTACATATCCTGTATTACCAACACCCGACAGGTCGGTACATATCCTGTATTACCAACACCCGACAGGTCGGTACACATCCTGTATTACCAACACCCGACAGGTCGGTACACATCCTGTATTACCAACACTCGACAGGTCGGTACACATCCTGTATTACCAACACCCGACAGGTCGGTACACATCCTGTATTACCAACACCAGACAGGTCGGTACATATCATGTATTACCAACACCCGACAGGTCGGTACATATCCTGTATTACCAACACCCGATAGGTCGGTACACATCCTGTATTACCAACACCCGACAGGTCGGGACACATCCTGTATTACCAACACCCGACAGGTCGGTACATATAATGTCTTGCCCACACCTGACAGGTCGGTACATATCCTGTATTACCAACACCCGACAGGTCGGTACATATAATGGCTTGGCGCTTTCCCTTGATAATTCCCTCCCTTATCTGTATATTGAAGAGAATTATTCATATTCAAACCAAGACTCA
>NC_091164.1:6126606-6186606 GCF_040958095.1 Procambarus clarkii
AGTACTTTCGTATATTAAATACATCTTCAGAAGGTCCTTCTGAAGATGTATTTAATATACGAAAGTACTTAAGGAAATTTCCTGTTTCATTTTTCCTCCGTGGTCTGACATTGTCACATTCTTAATCACGTGTTTATTTTTCGTGATATACACACATATATATATATATATATATACACACACACACAGTATACTATAAAGTACATTGGGTTTATGAGAGTGCATAGCACTGATGTTTTTACATTCTTGTAAAGCCACTAACAAGCATAGCATTTCGGGCAGGTCCTTAATCTAACAGATAGTTTTATGTAGGCAATTTGTAGCAAAACTGAAAAATGTTAGCAGGTACATTGTAAGAAAATTTGAAGAAAATTAGTAGATACATTATAGTGAAATTTGAGGATTATGAACAGGTACATTGTAGCATAATCTGAGGATTATTTCTAGCTACTGTATCTCGAAGTATAATAATAATAATTAAAAAAATGTTTTTACAGAAACAGCCTCAGTAATCAGATGTCTTGAAACATGATGCTTCTACAGAAACAACCTCACAAAACTCAAAGTATATTTGAGTTTTAAAATATACCTGGAAAAGATCAAGGCAAATGGGGAGGACCTTCGACAAGCTGCCGGCTTCCTGTCCTCGGCAAGGCCTCTAGGGTTAGTGGCCCTTAGGTAAATCAGGAAAACAGATACTGTACTTGAAAATGTACAGATCTTGAAACAAGATGTTCTTACAGAAACAGCCCTTAGAAAACAGATATCTTGAAATGTGATGTTTTTACAGAAACAGCCCCAAAAAACAGATATCTTGAAACATGATGTTTTTACAGAAACCGCTCCAGAAAATATATACATATTGTATCTTGAAACATCATATTTTTACAGAAACATCCTCAGGAAACAAACATCTTGAAACATTCTTACAGAAATTGCTTCAGAAAATTTATAAGCTCTATTAAATCCTCTACTCTCACTCCACTGATAAAGCCTTGACATCTTGATTTACTGCGGTATCTCCCGTGCTTCCCCACTGTCATGTGATACCCACTGCACAGATCAGCTCTCATCCCTCACCATCCTACTGGTAAGCATTACCACCACCTGCTCTGACCTTTCCCGAGTCTCTCCTTCTACATTTATTTTATTTTATTTTATTTTTACTTTTTTATTTATTTATATACAAGAAGGTACATTGGTTTATGATTTTACATTCTGTCTGAAATGCTATGTGTGCTAGTGGTTTTACAAGAATGTAAAAACATCAATGATATGTACTCTCACAAACCCAATGTACCTTCTTGTATATATATAAATAAATAAATAAATAAATAAATTCTTGTAAAGCCAATTCTATAACAAATGTTCCAGAGATGTCTAAATATTTCATTCAAAATGATCTGCTACCAGAAATCTTACCCAAATATCCCCAGTTTGCTAACTGTAGGTAGTAACGAAGTGATTGTAACCAATCCACCGCTATCCACCGCTGCTGGATAGGGGGGGCGGTGTGCAAGACAAACATATCAATTGTAACACTAGCTCTCCACATATGTCAGTTTCTTAATTTAGAAACTGTACTTGTGGTCGATCTCGAACCCATTGATGATGTGACGATGTGTATTGAATTTTGTAACTAGTTCATTAGGATTATAACTTGCTTAGCTAAATGAATTGTGGGGTTCAGTCTCTGAGCCAATTATGTGCCTCTGTAACCCTTTCCACTACCACCCACAAAATGGGTATAGGGTGTATAATAATTGAACTAAACTAACTTGTAAAGCCACTAGCACGCATATCATTTCGGGCAGGTCCTTAACCACTGTACTGCGCAGAGTGCCCTATGGTGCTCTGAGAATTGCTATTTTTTTAATATGGTTATATTTAAATGTTTTTTAATGTTTTCATCACTTTTTATATTTTGAAATGAAAATGGTTGAGTTTGGAAACATTTTGACATTAACTTTACCTGAACATTTATAAAAACAATAAAATTATGTCCTTGACAATTGCACTATGAAGTTTTTTCCAAAACCAGGTGTGCAATGCAGTGGTTAATTTAACATAAATTTAAGTACAGTGGCACCTCGACTTACGATTGCCCCTATGTACGATAATTTCGAGTTACAATGTAAATTTCATCGAAAAACGCGACTCGACATCCGATGGTGTCGTCGACTTACGATATTTGTTGGTACACGTTCAGGTCGACCGAGCGCGTGGTTCCCAGTTACGCGGCCGACCTGCCTCAGTTTACTACAGCTACCCGCTTAGTGATGATTGCGCCTATAAGAAATTTTGCTTTTGTGGTGATTTTTTGCATTTTGAACCTTAAAGTAATTATTATATATCACGCCATGAGTCCCAGGAAAGTCAGTGGTAAGGCTCAACATATGAGATCCCATGTAAGGATGACCATAGAGCAGAAACAAGAGATCATTCGTAAATATGAAGATGGTGTGCGGGTTGTTGGACTGGCTAGGCAGTACAACAAATCTCAGTCAACGATATCCACCATACTGGCTACGAAAAAGGACATTATGGGTGCTAAAGTGATGCATCATACAGACAAATGTTAAAATGAAGGGAAAAACAAATGTCTCTTGACAAATTTGTAGTGAGACAAACAAGCACTGAACCACCACCAGGTCCTAGTGTATTCAGGCAAAACGTAGGAGAGAGAGTACCCCAGAGAAAACATCACTGCCTGATGTGATAATGGAAGGGGACTCCCCTTCCAAACAGTAACAACTCTCCTCCTCCCCCCATCACCATCTTCCATACGCCATCAAGAGCCCTCCATAAAGGTAAGATAAAGTTAGGTACTGTATTGTAGTTAGAAAAAAAACATTGTATTCAGTATAAAATGTATTTGTATGTTAATATTTGGAGGGTGGGAACGGATTAATTCAATTCCCTTTATTTCTTATGGGAAAAATCACTTCGACTTACGATATTTTGACTTACGATCCGTCTCTGGGAACAGATTAGCATCGTAAGTCGAGGCCCCATTGTAGGTAATTTGAAGCAAAATTGAAAAATATTTAACAGGTACATTGTAATAAATTTTTTAGAAAATTAGTAAGTACTGTACATTGCAGTGAAATTTGAGGATAATCAACATGTACATTGTAGCATAATTTGAGGATTATTTCTAGGTACATTGTAGTAAAATTTGCATTCAAAATAACAACCATGATACTGTATTAGATGATGGCAGTGAGTACAACAGTGAAGTTGTATGGCTTAAGCACATATTTTGGGGGAGTGGGCAGCACAAGATACAGTGCAACTTTGAAGCACAAGGTAGGAAACTATGAGAATTATTTTAAGTACTTTTGGTTTTCTTTTGAATAAGGTGTAGGTTGGACAGCTTTTTAATTCATTAGGGAGTGAGTTCCATAGACTAGGTCTCTTTATTTGAATTGAGTGTTTACACAGATTTAGTTTGACTCTAGGAATATCAAAGAGATATTTATTTCTGGTGTGGTGATTATGGGTTCTATTACATCTGTCAAGGAATAGTTTCAGATTGAGATTTGCATTTAAGAATAGGGTTTTGAACATGCAAATGACACAAGAGAATGTGTGAAGTGAGTTTATGTTTAACATGTTTAGGGATTTAAACAGGGGGGGCTGTGTGTTGTCTGAAAACATAGTTTGTTATTGCTCTGAAAGCAGATTTGTGCTGGGTGATCATGGGCTTGAGGTAATTTGCAGTGGTTGAACCGCATGCACAGATACTGTATGTACGATAGGGATATTTTAGCTCGTAGTATAGTGAAAGGAGAGCAGAGTTTGGAACATAATATTTGATTTTAGAAAGTATACCAACTGTCTTTGATACTTTTTTTAGTAATGTGTGTTGTATGTGGGTACTCTTGTTGAGTACCTAATGATACACTTCATGTGGAACTCATTTCACATTGGCGTGAATGTTTAATTTTTTCGTCAAAGATATGTTTCATACACTGGGCATTTTAATAGGCCGTGAAGCTTACAGTGTACTGTATGCGTCCATTTTCTATCTATATGTCATTTACACCTGTGACACTTACTCAATGTACATGGTAATTTTTTTTTTAGTTTAGTTCATTTATTATGTACCTATTACCAATCTTGTGGGCAGTAGTGGAAAGGGTTACTGAGGCACATAATGGGCTCAGGGACTGAGCCCATTATGTGTTCTTGGTAAGAACAAAGCAGCTGGCCCAGATGGCGTTTCACCATGGGTTCTGAGAGAATGTGCATCTGAGCTCAGCATTCCACTTCACCTGATCTTTCAGGCATCCCTGTGTACAGGAATCGTAGCAGACGTGTGGAAACAGGCTAACATAGTTCAAATCTACAAAAGTGGCAGCAGGGAAGACCCCCTCAATTATAGACCTGTATCATTGACAAGTGTAATAGTGAAAGTATTGGAAAAACTAATCAAAACTAAATGGGTAGAACACCTAGAGAGAAATGATATAATATCAGACAGACAGTATGGTTTTCGATCTGGAAGATCCTGTGTATCGAATTTACTCAGTTTCTATGATCGAGCCACAGAGATATTACAGGAAAGAGATGGTTGGGTTGACTGCATCTATCTGGACCTAAAAAAGGCTTTCGACAGAGTTCCACATAACAGGTTGTTCTGGAAACTGGAAAATATTGGAGGGGTGACAGGTACATTTCTATCATGGATGAAAAATTTTCTGACTGATAGAAAAATGAGGGCAGTAATCAGAGGCAATGTATCGGAATGGAGAAATGTCTCAAGTGGAGTACCACAGGGTTCAGTTCTTGCACCAGTGATGTTTATTGTGTACATAAATGATCTACCAGTTGGTATACAGAATTATATGAACATGTTTGCTGATGATGCTAAGATAATAGGAAGGATAAGAAATTTAGATGATTGTCATGCCCTTCAAGAAGACCTGGACAAAATAAGTAGATGGAGCACCACTTGGCAAATGGAATTTAATGTTAATAAATGTCATGTTATGGAATGTGGAATAGGAGAACATAGACCCCACACAACCTATATATTATGTGAGAAATCTTTAAAGAATTCTGATAAAGAAAGAGATCTAGGGGTGGTTCTAGATAGAAAACTATCACCTGAGGACCACATAAAGAATATTGTACAAGGAGCCTATGCTATGCTTTCTAACTTCAGAATTGCATTTAAATACATGGATGGCGATATACTAAAGAAATTGTTCATGACTTTTGTTAGGCCAAAGCTAGAATATGCAGCTGTTGTGTGGTGCCCATATCTTAAGAAGCACATCAACAAACTGGAAAAGGTGCAAAGACATGCTACTAAGTGGCTCCCAGAACTGAAGGGTAAGAGCTACGAGGAGAGGTTAGAAGCATTAATCATGCCAAAACTAGAAGACAGAAGAAAAAGAGGTGATATGATCACTACATACAAAATAGTAACAGGAATTGATAAAATCGACAGGGAAGATTTCCTGAGACCTGGCAATTCAAGAACAAGAGGTCATAGATTTAAACTAGCTAAACACAGATGCCGAAGAAATATAAGAAAATTCACCTTCGCAAATATAGTGGTAGACGGTTGGAACAAGTTAAGTGAGAAGGTGGTAGAGGCCAAGACCGTCAGTAGTTTCAAAGCGTTATATGACAAAGAGTGCTGGGAAGACGGGACACCACGAGTGTAGCTCTCATCCTGTAACTACACTTAGGTAATTACATATGCTGGATCACACCCACTGTGGACCACACCCACTGTGGATCACACCAACTGGATCACACCCACTAGATCACACCCACTGTAGATCACACAAGTGATGAAGCTGCGGAAAGGGGAGAACAGATACACAGAGAATGACAAGGAGGTGTGTGAAGAACTCAACAAGAGATTCCAGGAGGTCTTCACAATAGAACAAGGAGAAGCCCCTGCACTAAATGAGGAGGCGGCAAACCAAGCAACCTTGGAGGAATTTGACCTCACCAGTGATGAGGTCAAAAGGTGTCTGCTGGAGCTGGATGTGACAAAGGCTGTTGGGCCTGATAGAATCTCACCATGGATACTAAAGGAAGGTGCAGAAGCACTAAGTGTGCCACTCTCTATGGTGTATAACAGGTCACTGGAAACAGGAGACTTGCCAGAAAGTTGGAAGACAGCTAACGTGGTGCCAATATACAAAAAGGGTGACAGGCAAGAGGCACTGAACTACAGGCCAGTTTCCCTAACTTGTATACCATGCAAGGTGATGGAGAAGATCGTGAGGAAAAGGCTCGTAGAGCATCTGGAGGGAAATAACTTTGTAACGCATCACCAACATGGGTTCAGAGATGGTAAATCGTGCCTCACAGGTTTAACAGGTGGTTATCATGTCTCCCCTTACTCTTCTGTTTTCCCAGGGACGTGAGGTTCAGCTCCTTTTGCCTTTCTTCGTAGCTCATACCTCTCAGTTCCGGAACAAGTTTGGTGGCATACCGCTGAATCTTCTCTAACTTTGTCTTGTGTTTAACTAGGTATGGGCTGTGTCTTACACTCACTGCACCTCATACCTACTGTGCCTCTCATACACTGTGACTCATACCTACAGTATACCACACCGACAGTGCCTAATACCTACTGTGCTTCATAACAATTGTGCTTCATAACGTCTGTGTTTCATACCTACTGTGCCTCACACCCACTGTGCCTCACACCCCTGTGCCTCACACCCCAACCCGTCCTGATCATACCTACTTTCTTATGCCCACTGTGCCTCGTACCCACTGTACCTGATGCTTACTGTGCATCATACCTATTGTAGCTCATGCCAAGTAGCAGGCATCCTGCAGTCTCGGGAGACTATGGAGTTGCGCTCTGGTTGTCGAGGATGGAGTGTCCTCTCCAGAGCGCAAAGTCTGGGTAGGTTGATATGGTGAAGCTGTTACCCATGCAGCAGGTTCCATCTCTCCACGTTACTGAAATTATCCAATGGAAAGGCAAACTCCAATACGCTTGGATCCAGGCCCGTCGCACGAGCTGCCAGAACGAAAGTCAACAATGAACTGCCTTAAGGGCTCCAGCTCATACTTACAGTGAATCACACCCACTTGTCTCATACCTACTGTGCCTTATACTTATTGTGCCTCATACCTACTGTGCCTTATACTTATTGTGCCTCATACCTACTGTGCCTTATACTTATTGTGCCTCATACCTACTGTGCCTTATACTTATTGTGTCTCATACCTACTGTGCCTTATACTTATTGTGCCTCATACCTACTGTGCCTTATACTTATTGTGCCTCATACCTACTGTGCCTTATACTTATTGTGCCTCATACCTACTGTACCTTATACTTATTGTGCCTCATACCTATTGTGCCTTATACCTACTGTGCCTTATACTTATTGTGCCTCATACCTACTGTGCCTTATACTTATTGTGCCTCATACCTACTGTGCCTTATACTTATTGTGCCTCATACCTACTGTGCCTTATACTTATTGTGCCTCATACCTACTGTGCCTTATACTTATTGTGCCTCATACCTACTGTGCCTCATACTTATTGTGCCTCATACCTACTGTGCCTTATACTTATTGTGCCTCATACCTACTGTGTTTTATTGTACTGTGCCTTATTTCCACTGTACTATATACCTCCTGTTCCTCACACTGTATATCATACCGACTGTGGCTGACACTCACTGTGCCTCACACCCATTGTGCAGCATATTCACTGTGCCTCACACCCATTGTGCAGCATATTCACTGTGCCTCACACCCATTGTGCTGCATATTCACTGTGCCTCACACCCATTGTGCAGCATATTCACTGTGCCTCACACCCATTGTGCAGCATATTCACTGTGCCTCACACCCATTGTGCAGCATATTCACTGTGCCTCACACCCATTATGCAGCATATTCACTGTGCCTCACACCCATTGTGCAGCATATTCACTGTGCCTCACGCCTTATCCTACAGCAGTTAAGGGTCAGTGCCCAGGCATTCTTCCCTTGATGGGCTCGAACCCACAAGTAATTGCTGGTGAGACGCTGGACGAGTCTGTCACCGCTCTCATTCCCCGATTTATTTATAATTTATTTATATAAGAAACATAACTAGGCGTTCCCATTATGTTTTCTGAGACAATTTATGTGAGTCTAAATGGGAACTATTTCCCTCAGTACAGCAGAATGACCACAAGTTCTTAAGAACACTTTCCACGCAACAAACACAAAATTCTCTTCAGCGGCAGTACTAATCATCCTTTCATATTTTTCTTACAAAATTAAGTATTTGAACTGATTCCAAAGGAAAATCAAGGTACATGATTTTCTGTACAAAGAAAATGAAAGTACAAAAGTCAGAGATGATGGGAAGAGAGGCTTACTTTGTTATCTTGAAAGTCTTCATATTCTTCATCCTGCAGGAGGAGCTGACGGTGGAGGGTGTCACAGCCGCCCCGGCCAGGACCCGTCACCAGGCCGTCCCCGCTCGAGCTGTTACTGTAGCTGTTGGAGCCGCTGCTGCCGCTGCTCATACTCTCGCTCAAGTGCTGCCCAACTGAACGAAGAAACAGGTTTTTGTTATACTGACTAGTTAGGCCTAGAGGAGCAGGAGTTGCCTTGTAATTCTGAGCTCTTTCCTACAACACATTTATCATTTAATGTTAAGTGTTACCCCATAAAACATGTTCATTTTCTCCTATTCTTGTTCTCCTTATGTCCTCTGTAAATCTCTACGTCAGTGGCTACATTTCTTGAACGATGTGTTAGCTTTCTTCCTGTTCATTATTAAGTGGCTACCTCGTCAAACCTTCCAACAGCCTAACTGAATGATTTCAAGTTACGCCCGAAACGCTTCGTGCATTAGTGGCCTAATTAAATATACCTACTTTGTAACAATCATTAAACCACCGTGTATTATTCTTTGAATAGATTTTCAATCAAATTATTATTACTATTATTATTATTCACAAAGAAATCACACAAACGCGATATATCAATAAGAAAATCAAATGGAGCGCTGCACTGACTCGAACCTGGGATCTGGGAGTACACTATTTATTTATTTATTTTATTTATTTACAAGAAGGTACATTGGCTTTATGAGAGAACATAGCATTGGTGTTTTGACATTCTTGCAAATCCACTGACACGTATAGCATTTCGGGCAGGTCCTTAATCTAACAGATAATTTTAAGTAGGTAATTTGTAGTAAAATTTAAAATTTTTAACAGGTTTGATCGCTTGATCGACTCGATTGATTTTCTCATTATTATTATTATGAATATTAAACCGTTCCCTACATGTTTTCACTAGGATGCGATCGTTATGGCCTATATCCAGACTCCTATTTACTGCTGAGTGCATAGTTATAGATAAAAGGAATGGCATCAGTGCCAAATTGGCATTTATCAGCAATAATCTACAATTTTCTTTAATTTGTTTTATCTTATCAGCCAACAACGCAAAAATTATCATTATCTGCGTTGTTTAAGAGCAACAAGTAATAGGATCCTCTTAGTATAAATACACCAACCTAAGAAATTGGTTTCAATTAGCCTGCAGAATATAACCAATTATCAAGGAGATTAATATTCTTAAATGACTATTGTTTGAAATTGGTGGATTACACTAATATTACACTAAGACTATTCTACAATTTCCAGATATATTTCTCGACTTGTTCTTTAATTCTAGCATTTATTATTCAAACAAATAATAACTGATGATGGACTCAACATGAAAGCGTCATAAGCTCAGAATCCCAACATTATCAACACGCAACTTTTAGATACATTTATTTGATTTTATTTAATTTAAACAAATTTTTATTTATTTATTTAAGCAAACCTTCAACATGTGTAATATACGTAAATTAACATTTTGCTAAAGTAAAATACAAGCTAATTTACCTTAAATTCAGCCCATTGTCCTAATATAATAGTTCTTATAGCAACTACTTTGGTCAAGCGTTAAAAAATGGACTGTTGACCCGAAAATTCCCCATTAGGCCTAGTGCTGCATATATATAGTGAGGATCCACAAGATCTTCTCTGAGTACTCTTTATTTTTTTTCTCCGAGGCTATGGGTCCCTACACTTGCACCAGAGGTGGTACCCCTCCTATATATTGAAATATATATATATATAGAAGGGGTACCACCTCAGGTGCAAGTGTAGAGACCCATAGCCTCGGAGAAGAAGATAAATTTATATATATATTTATATATATATATATATATATATATATATATATATATATATATATATATATATATATATATATATATATATATATATATAACTGAAAACTCACACCCTAGAAGTGACTCGAACCCATACTGCCAGGAGCATTTTGCAATTGGTGTACAGGGCACCTAATCCACTCGACCATCACGACCGGACAAAAGCTGATGGTAGCCGAGGCTATTTGCCCATCAGCCCGCCGGCACTCTGATGGTAATCTTGGGCATAGTATTTTATCACTATGTGATAAAATAATGATAAGTGCCGGCTGGCTGATGGGCAAATAGCCTCGGCTACCATCAGTTTTTGCCCGGTCGTGATGGTCGAGTGGATTAGGTGCCCTGTACACCAGTTGCAAAATGCTTCTAGCAGTATGGGTTCGAGTTACTTCTGGGTGTGAGTTTTCAGTTGCATGTATGCCTGAGGACCATTCACGCTTGTTCGCATATATATATATATATATATATATATATATATAATATATATATATATATATATTATATATATATATATATATTGGCTCATATACCGAATGAGCCAAGGATTAGGTTAGTTCTATTTAAATTTCCAATTTGTTTAATGCTATTTGCCCTAATTCAATAACTATCATTTTAGGAGGCTGGGCTGCTTAAATTTTGGGTATAAATATTGTATACCCTATACAGTAGTGCATGAGAATGTGTATAATTATATGCCAATAGGTAAATAAAATCTGTTCCAATTTGTAATCTTATCCTTTGTATTGTTCTAAACATTATTATTATTATTATTATTATTATTATTACCACCTATCATAATTTTCTCATTGTTATTATTATTATTAGTAGTAGTAGTATGTAAGTATTATTACTGACTGTGGAGGTTGGCCTGGTCCATGGCGAGGTAGGGGAGGGAGGTGGAGGAGCGGGCCCGTATCCTGAGGGTGGGGTAGGCCAGAGCCAGCGCCTCCAGCTGCATCACCAGCCCACGACGAAGACATTCCAGCTTCCCGCTCAGGGGCTCCCCCGGCAGCGCCTCGCTCAGGAAGTAGTGCACTCCTGGGCAGATAAGACGGACATTATATATGTGTGTGTATATATGTATTATACATATATATATATTTTAAAAAGAGAATGAATGTGTGTCTACATTTGGGGGCTAACCTCACCCAAACTTTGCAGGGTGACTGATCTTTGTCAGAAGATGGTCAAAGTCGAATCATCTCCCGTTTTACATGAAATGGCAAATCAGACTAATTAACAATTTCGCTAAATAAAAGACTCCATCTTTACTAAGAATACTGGCATGAAGGGAAATGTGTTGAACAACAGGGAAGGTGGTGAAAGGTAGGGAAGGTGGTGAAAGGTAGGGAAGGTGGTGAAAGGTAGGGAAGGTGACGAAAGGTAAGGAAGGCGGTGAATGGCAGGGAATAACATAAACATAAAAGAGAATGTCTGTCTGTCCGAGGTTGGACGCCAGATGCTTGGGGCTAGTCTATAGGTATTTATAAGACCACTTGCGATTTTTGTAAAGTCTGAAATAAAATTGGACATGTGTTTTCCGTAGAGTTTTTATTCATACTCTTGCCGTTACCGCACAAATGCATATGTACCTAATGTATTAATAAAAATAATGCCGTATCTTCAATATTCTTTTTAAGTGCAATCTACCTGTCTCTGATATTCCTCTTTATCTATACCCCACCATTCAAGTATCATACACACCCGTCACCAAGAAAGGTAATGAGAATCTTGCTCTTCTCAAAGCTGTCACATTTGAAACAATTGCCTCCTCCATCGAATATTTAAAATCTCACGAACACTGTGTCTGCACGGGTGACGGCTCAGTCCAATCTTCTACTGGACGAACTGCAGCAGCATGCAGGTTTTATAGAAATAATATTTGCTCACAGACTGTCAGTGTCAGGTTAAACAACTGGCTGACCTACACACAGAACTAGCGGCACTACAACTAGCTACAAAAACATTACAAAACATAGAAGGAATAATATTTTATGACTCAAAGTCTGCTCTTCAAGCAATCGAAAACTTCTCCTGGAAGATCGACAGCAAGAACCTCATACTACCAATTATAAATGACCTAATCGCTGCACAGAGCAAAGGGTCTCGAATCTCCTTTGCATGGATACCATCAAACATAAATATAACCCTTCATAATGACACAGACATTGCAGCCAAATTAGCGTGTAACAAAGATGAAGCTGAATTAGATCTAGGTATCCCCATCTCTGCTGTCAAAACCATATTGTTCCAAACACTCAGGTCTGATAAGAGAGAAATTACTGACTCCCAACGACCTGAAAGCACCAGTATAAAAAGCTATGATTTGTTTAGATCTGAAACCTATATCTATGGGAAGCACAAAACGTCGACCAGACTGTGCGACACAGTGGTTGCCAGAATCAGGTTGGGTTACCGTTACCTATGGCAGGTCGCTACAAGTGACGGATCTCCCAATCCTGAGCACTCCAGGTACAAACTCTGTGAGCAGGAACTGGGGCATGATCTCCCACACTACATTACTGAATGCCAAGTTATCAGACCATTTAGACCCGTTGGCATGAGGTACCTGGAACTTTGGAATTACTTCATTCACTCTCGTGTTCTTGAGGATATCCTCATATTGCACCCCAAATTTGCCAGTGCAGGCTGCTGAACATATGGCCCTGTATGATTAACCATCCTGCGAGATGGTGACTTTTAGTACCACTGCTACCTTATTCACTTTGTGTTCATGATATCCTCATAATGCAGCCAGAGTCTCCTAGTGCAGACTACTGCTCACATGCTTTTGTATGACTAACCATCCTGTGTGATAGGGATTTTAGCCAACGTAGCTAGCTTTTTGACACACACTTTACTCCCCTTCATGCAGTCTAGGGTAGCTGCACAAATGAAGATGTACCTAAATGTGTTAAAAAAAGTTACAGTATCATGTGATGGGGATTTTTAGCACCACATAGCTACCTTTTTTCACATACTGTACTTCTCTTCATAGTCTAGGGTAGCTGCACAAATGTATATGTACCTAAATGGTAATAAAAAAAGTTACAGTTTTACATTTTCTGAGACGGAAATATGCGAGATTTGGAGAGAGAAGGTGGTAGGGGGGGGGATGTTGGGTGTTACAATCTTAAGGAGTTTGGGAGCCCTGATTTTATAGTGTGAGAAGACATGATTGTTTACTTGATAAATGTGGGAGATCTTGATTTTTATTACCATGGTAAATGTGATACGATATGAAATGTAGTACAATACAAGTTAGAGTATTTACAGATTAAGTTGCATCTATGATCTGTGAGAAAGAGTATTTATCTATCATTAGATAATATAGACAGCTCATCATCTTGAAATTACAATGGCGGGAAGTCAGCAGATTGCCAGGCGTCAGATTATCTTAAAGCCCCTAGAGCCAAGCATATATGTTATTCTGATATTTTGACTAGTGGACCATATAGTCAGAATGATGCATTAATGCTAGGGATTGAATGTTGACCTTTGAATATTATCGAGAGTATTGTGCAGTGGGAGTGTCTGCAGTATGATATTAGCACAACTTGCCAACTACTCACATGACAATGTGTCGTCCTGAGTGTGCTGACGGATTGTGGTCAAGGCATGGCACGGGCACATCTCTTAGTGTTAAGTACCTTCTTTGATTTGTATTAAATAGAGCCATCAGGTCTGTTATTTGGATATATTATTTGTAATTGTATGTTGCTGGTGCCCGGTGTTCCTGCTCCTGGAGTAATGTGCTTGCATTAAGACCCAAAGTGCGCCCATGAGGGAATAAGTAGTGTTTACCGCTCGAGTACCGTTGTACATCTCGTCTCTTGTCTGTGTGGAGTCGGGGATTTAACGTAACGTAGTATGTACTCGCCTAGTTGTGCTTGTGGGGGGGGGGGGGTGAGCTTTGGCTCTTCGGTCCCGCCTCTCGACTGTAAATCAACTGGTGTACAGATTCCTGATCCTACTGGGCTCTATCATATCTACATTTGAAACTGTGTATGGAGTCAGCCTCCACCACATCACTGCCTAATGCATTCCATCTGTTAACTACTCTGACACTGAAAAAGTTCTTTCTAACGTCCCATTTGGGTACTCAGCTTCCACCTGTGTCCCTTTGTTCGCGTATCACCCGTGTTAAAAGTTTATCCTTATCTACCCTGTCAATTCCTCTGAGAAGGTTGTAGGTAGTGATCATGTCTCCCCTAACTCTTGTGAATTTCAGTATCGTGAGGTTTAGTTCCAGTAATCTTTCCTCGTAGCTCATTCCTCTCAGCTCGGGGACTAGCCTGGTGGCATACCTCTGAACCTTGTCTAATTTGGTTGATTAGATACACTGAGTTTATGGTTTTGACTTTTATTTAGTAGTCTTGGTTACAGCAGTTGGCTGTTGGTAGTGTTGTAAACGTTAAGAAGAAGCCTGGTGCAGAGCGAAGCTGGGTGAGGCCGGAGTCGCGGAGCTCGATGCGAACGAGAGCGTAGAAGCTCGAGGCGGCCGGAGTCTGGCTGTGTGTCGAAGCTGAAGCGTCTTGGAGTCGCGTGGAACTGGACACGTCGAGTGCTACATTCTTGAGGTTGAACGTGTGAGGTAACTCCAAGCGTGTATACTATACTTCCCACACCTTGCCCGAAATGCTGTGCGTATTAGTATGTACTAGCTCTTTCTAGAAATCAAACATTATGTTTGTAACTCATTTTGTATGTACTTTTACCTGAATAAATATTTGATATGATTTGATTTGATGTAGTTTTAGATTCAGCTACTGGAACAAAAAGTTCCATGTAGCATGAGCTGTGGTGTGCCCCTAAGTGGAGGCTTTTTAGAGCCATTATCAGTATCAATACTGATACTGGAGATCTGAGGATGGGGTCCGTGGACACGCCAATCTAATCCAAGACCATAGGACTGATCAGACCGGTAAATTGATGGGGTACAGTGTGTCACTCACAGTTCAGTGCCACAGGAGTCAGCAGGGCTGTTGGCTGTCTGGCCACAGTCGGCCGGTCTAGGGAGAGATGTCTGGGTGTTACAAGAGAATTGGTTTCCTTATCCCAGTTCCCCAAAGTTTGTACTCTGGTTGAATTTCCTTCTTCTAGGTGTTGTAGTCGCAGAGGTGGTTGCGGCATTCTTGAGGGACGACCATGTGAAGGATCCGTCCTGCTTCCTTGCTCTTGTATTCCCCAGTAGTCGTTGTGGATTATGGAGTTATGCTGTCTGTCCTCCTTGGAAAGTGCGCGTCTACGTCGGCTATACCTGGAGGAGGTAGCCTGGGAGCCTGTCAGTCTGGTTGGTGCCAATGTAGGATTTGGCGGGGTAGATGGTGCCTGGGCGGCCGCTTGAGGGGCGGGAGAGGTGGTGACATCGACTGAAGCATCGGAGTCGGTCGAGTCATCGTGGTCGGCTTCGTCATCGGGGTTAAGGCAACAGCCTGGGGGCCGGCTGCCATCTCTGTCAGTGGGACATGCCCAGGGACTGCGGAGTCGCATGGCCGGATGGTGAGGGCTCCCTGGGGGTTGACTCTGGCGTCCCTGAGGCGGAGAGTCCAGTAGAAATTGTAGAAGATGGAAGAAAACTCATTCGCGACGAGGAGCCTGTTGATGACATGGATGTCGTTGCCCGCTATATTGTGGGCGAGGTGAAGGAGGACGGGTAAAAGGGTGATCTTGGTGGTGGATGCTGCAGGCTGGGCCGATGGTGGTGTGGTCAGTATCCAGGGCAGGTGGGCCCTGGACCATAGGAGTCTGGTAAGCAGTAAAGTTGTTAAATGGTCACGTAGAGCCGGTTTGAAGTGTTGTGCCCCAAGTGATTATTCTTGGGGCACATCTTGATTGATGAAGATTAAGCCACCCAAGAGGTAGCATGAGTAGCCCGTAAAGTGATTATTCACTTCTCGATTGCTTATATAATCAGACCAAACCTCACCTAATAAGTTGGAAGTAGTGTTACCTGTAATTAGGGAAGAGGTATTAATGGATTACATAGACTTAACAAACTCATCTTATTAATTTAAGCTAATGAGAGCTTGGAGCGAGTATTTTATTGACATATTCTCGCTAGAATGTAGACTCCAGGCTGGAGCCGCATATTCCAGTATTGGTCTGACATATGAGATATACAAGGTTCTGAATGATTCCTTACACAAGTTTTTGAGGCCAGTTCTTATGTTCGCCAGCCTTGCGTACGCCGCTGATGATATGCTTTTGATGTGGGCTTCAGGGGACAGGTCTGGTGTGATATCAATCCCCAGATCTTTCTCTCATCTTGACACCTGAAGGAAATCCTCTCCAGATGTGCTACTAGGCTTTATCTCACGATCTTCTCCCTCACCTTGCATGGTATACAAGTTAAGGACACCGGCCTGTTGTTTAGGGCCTCCTGCCTATCCCCCTTTTTGTGTACTGGGACTATGTTAGCTGTCTTCCTACCCTCTGGTGGGTTTCCTATTTCCAGTGACTTATACAATATAGTGGCATGCAAAGTGCTTCTGCCCCCCCCCCTCTTTTAGCATCCAAGGTGAGATTCCATCATGTCCAACAACCTTAGTCAGTACAGTATACTGTATACCAACAGTATAGTAGCAGATATCTGCTAACCTCATCTCTGGTAATTTCAATATCTTCTAAGTCTGCTTGGTTTATCGCCACCCTTCTTAGTTCAGGGACTAACCACGTCCCCTAACTGATGTGATAAAGTAATGTTACTTGGGGGTATTAAAAATGAATGTTTAAGTTGTAGCTTGAACCTACACTCTACGTTTCCCAACGTAGAGTGTAAGCTATCATCGTACAGACCACAGTTCATTTATTGTACCGCAGGGAGTCTAAGTTTCATGGAGGCCGGGCCATAAGTAACTCATGTATGCAAGGATTTTCTTGCTAATCCTCTTTATATACACTATACGACCCTCCAGTTTGTAACATTCGGGGGAGAGGGGAGAAAGGCAGAGAGGGGTAAGAGAGGAGGAGAGAAGCGGATAGGGAAATAGCTATGAAGGGGAAGAGCCCGATACCCCCCATCACAAAGAAAAGTTTGGCTACAGCGGGGTGTCCAGCACGAAGGGAACATCAGGTGTGCAGACCTGACCAGACCTGCTGCCTTCACTCCCCACCAACGTGCCTAGCTCAAGGAAGTATGACCCACTATGGAAGAAGGCAGATGTAGTTCCAGTCCACAGAAGGAAGAGCCGCTCTGTGGTCGGGACCTACAGACCAGTGTCTCTGCTTGCGGTCACTTGCAAAATTCTTAAGACAATTATTTCTCAACAAATGACAGTATTTTCTGACCATCATCGATCGCTGTGGGTTCAGGATAGGTGGTCCCGTTGCTGATCTTGATCATTCTCCCCAGTAAGTGGTGCCAGTCACTATAAGATTCAAAAGTTCAGTTGTGGTGTTGTACTGGACACTGCAGGTGCCTTTGACTGGGTTGACATCTTGGTCTGCATGCCAAGGTGCCAGCACTGGTTGTCTCAATCTCCATCTTACGGATAATTAAGGGCTATACCTTTGAAATTGTCTCTTGGGATGGTTCTGAATGGGAGCTGAATCAGAAAGCTACTCAGTTGGTGCCGGTGACAACACGACAGTGTACTTGTGTTGTGGAGCGCCTACTCCAGCGACTCCTCAGCCCTGAGGCCCTAGCCAATGCGTATCACTGCACTCTTGACCTTTATATATGCAAGAGAGGAAACGTCGACTGCTACGAAGTACATTATTCACAACTTCCAGCAATTTCCAACTTAGGTAGATGATGGAAAGTTAAATCTGAGACAGAGAAAACATAGGCGATGGTGCAGTCCGGCCTCTCACACACTACACCACATTTTGACGCCAAAACCCTCAACGGACCAATAAATGGATACTATTAATCATACCGGGTCTCAAGCATTCACTTTTTTATGGATGGTCGATAGGTTAGGGTAGGTTAGGTTTGATCTTTTTAGTACACCATTTTACTGTCCATTTCGGCAGGACGAGCTGGACGATCATAATTACACAGTGTGTCACTTAACCTGGAATATGCATAGGAATGTGTGTGTGTATGTGTGTGTGTAGAGAGAGAGAGAGAGAGAGAGAGAGAGGAGAAGAGAGAGAGAGAGAGAGAGAGAGAGAGAGAGAGAGAGAGAGAGAGAGAGCAGAGAGAGAGCAGAGAGAGAGCAGAGAGAGAGCAGAGAGAGAGAGAGAGCAGAGAGAGAGAGACAGCAGAAAGAGAGCAGAGACCGCAGAGAGAGAGCAGAGAGAGAGAGACAGCAGAAAGAGAGCAGAGACCGCAGAGAGAGAGGAGAGAGAGGAGATAGAGATATATCAAAGCGGGGTGGTAGAAATTAACCGACCAATGCACAATGTTCACTTGAGAATAAAGGATTACCAGCTCAAAGGAGTAAGAATAGCAATCTGTGGTTCGCTTCATTAATGAAGTATTATTTATTAATTGACACTTTAAATTACAGAAGATTATAAGTACAAATTGTAATGTAACGCGCTTGAGTACAGCTTAAATTAACAGCACGTTTCGCAAATAACTAAACAAAACAAAATTTTATTTATTTAGAGATTGCAGCTGCAGTTCAAATTTTATTGGCATGGCTTTATTAAATAGTAAAATATACAAGGTGATATTTTGCTAATGTGTTACTGTCTTCAACGAAATGATTAGTGATATTATATATCTGTATTTGTTAAAGAATATTTGAAAGGTAGAATAATAGCCTAACGAGAACAAAGTTAACAGTACACAATAGCCTGAAGACAATATCAAACAATAACCTGTGTTTAACAGGAAACAATAAGCTATAAACAATAAAATGTATACAAAAGGAAACAAAAGCCTATAAACAACAGGGAAGACCTCACTATAGACGCACAAACATGATTATATTTCAGGAGTTCAGGGCAAGTGGGGCGCCGGGAGGGCTGGTGACACCACCACACATTTCTCCCGCTCGAACATTTCAATATGATAAGGCTCGGTGACCAGCCATATTAAAGTGAAAATTCTGAAATGTCAAGAGAGATTTGCTCTAGGTCAAGGCACCAGCTTTCAGCCACGTCTATATCATAATGATTTTTTCCCCTTTTCTTACGTGATTGGGGCCGGCTCCCACATCATCACTGGGAGACATGGCTGGAAGTGCAAAATAACCACGTTGAAAAGCAAAGGTGAAATGTTTACAGAAAGAGACAATTCTGGGCCCATGACATTTTAACGCTCTTGGGCCCCTAAGCAAGAGGATAGCAGACCTCTCACATGTCCAAAATAGCACTTGGTAAACACCAAAGGATACCTGATCAACAGGGTTGGGATTCATGAGTAGCGGCGCTAATCAGCCAAGATGATCGGACCATTACTCATGGGACAGGTCAAACACCAAGCCGCTGGTCACTGATCACGTGATCACTCATAAAGTAGACACAAGGTTCGTTAAACTGGATCACATGAACTTAACACTGCTCAGTGAGAAACATTTAATCAACGTGGGGGTAACAGTATCAACGCTGCTTCATTAATGTTAACGTTGTTTAGGAAGGATCTCATTGCTGCACGACGTGGAGGGTGGTCACTGTACGACTTGGAGGGTGGGTCACTGTACGACGTGGAGGGTGGGTCCCTGGACGACGTGGAGGGTGGGTCCCTGTACGGCGTGGAGGGTGGGTCCCTGTACGGCGTGGAGGGCGTTAGTTAATCAAGTTACCCTCGGGCCTTGTGTGTTACCCCCGGGGCCTTGTGGTTACCCTCGGGGCCTTGTGTGTTACCCCGGGGCCTTGTGTGTTACCCCGGGGCCTTGTGTGTTACCCTCGGGGCCTTGTGTGTTACCCTCGGGGCCTTGTGTGTTACCCTCGGGGCCTTGTGTGTTACCCTCGGGGCCTTGTGTGTTACCCTCGGGGCCTTGTGTGTTACCCTCGGGGCCTTGTGTGTTACCCCGGGGCCTTGTGTGTTACCCTCGGGGCCTTGTGTGTTACCCCGGGGCCTTATGTGTTACCCCGGGGCCTTGTGTGTTACCCTCGGGGCCTTGTGTGTTACCCTCGGGGCCTTGTCTGTTACCCCCGGGGCCTTGTGTGTTACCCCGGGGCCTTGTGTGTTACCCTCGGGGCCTTGTGTGTTACCCCGGGGCCTTGTGTGTTACCCTCGGGGCCTTGTGTGTTACCCTCGGGGCCTTGTGTGTTACCCTCGGGGCCTTGTGTGTTACCCTCGGGGCCTTGTGTGTTACCCTCGGGGCCTTGTGTGTTACCCCGGGGCCTTGTGTGTTACCCTCGGGGCCTTGTGTGTTACCCTCGGGGCCTTGTGTGTTACCCTCGGGGCCTTGTGTGTTACCCCGGGGCCTTGTGTGTTACCCTCGGGGCCTTGTGTGTAAGGTTTGGAACGCTATTAATGCCAAACACAAGACGTAGACAAGACATGGACTTGTATCAAGTGTCAAGTATCGTGAACAAAACAGATGGTGAAGTTTGTCGGATTAATTTGATCAATTAAATATTATTATGTGACCACATTAGCTTTGCATTAATCAGTAAATATCGTATCTTTATTATCGTAATGCATAGATTTTGCGTGTTAGTAAGAGCACACCACGTGAAGATGAAGACATTAAGCCCCTCAGAGAATGTAATTATGCAATGAGAAGAGTGAACTGGTAGGGGGGTGTTGATGGGGGGGGTGTTGAAGGGGGGGGGGTTGAAGTGGGGGGGTCTTGGGAGCAGGGAGGGGATGGGGCGGTGTGAAGGGTGGAGTGGGGGGGGGGGGAAATTATTAGGGAGGGGGGGGGGGTAGGGGGTTGGGGCTGTGGTCTCCTGAGACAACAGGTGACTCAAGACATATCACATCGTATAATGATCTGGTAATTATTGCTCTTTAAATACTCTTCCTTCACAGAGCGTTGGAGGTGTTTCAGGGATAATGACAGTGATTAACATCAGCACCGTTCTTGTTAATATCACCATCAACACTGTCACCATCAACACCCGTCATTGTCAACACTATTGGGCCAGGGACCGCCTCAAGGACATACAACAGTCGCACGTCAGAGAAGAGGTGGAGGGAGGGAATTATCTGGAGAAAGCGCCAAGCCATTACGACTATATAGTACTGGGAAGGGGTCAAGATAAGGATTTGCGATGGGACGGAGGGAAAGGAATGGTGCCCAACCACTTGGACGGTCGGGGATTGAACGCCGACCTGCATGAAGCGAGACCGTCCCGCCCAAATGGTTGTTGGAGGTGGAGGAATGTAACAAGTGGAGTCCCTCGAGAGACAGTTCTTGCTCCCCCAATTGTTGCTAATTGATGCTAATGACCTGCCTCCAGGGAGTGAGCTTCCATATGGTCACTTCTGAGCACTACACAACGCTAATGAGCAATGTAGAAACTGAGAACGGCACAATGTTCCAGGATGATCTTGATAAACTTTACGAGTGGGCAAAAATTGGTTACTGGAATTCAACCTCAACAAGTGTAAGCTAAGGAAGAAGGAGAAAGGAAAGAGGGAACCAGGAGGAGTCTGCACCATAAGGTAGCTACAGGAATTGGAAAGAGAGAAAAACATTGTGAGTGGGTTAATTCCAGCACTACCACCAGAGGCCCACATAAACAGGATAACATCAGCCGCATGTGGAATGCTAGAAAATATTACTTATAATACAAGTTATAGCAATTATTATGAGTTTAGTTGTTCACCCAGTAAATTGGTAGTGTGTTTGGGTCAGTTTTCCCTTACTCATGGGGGACTATGTCAGGCCCAGGCGGTCTGAATATCACGAGTGGGAGTCTCGCTCCACCACCAGTACAGAGGTCATAACGCTCCCTAACATTGGTATATTGTTTAGATCTTTAGACCAGGGCTCCTTGGTGGTAGTCTAAACTGCGGCCCCCACCACCACCACCACTACCACCAGTAGCAACACCCACCACCGGCCACCACCAGAACCACCACCAGCACCACCACCAGTAGCAACAACACCACCACCACCACCACCACACCCACCACCACCAGTAGCAACACCACCAGTAGCAACACCACCACCAGAACCACCACACCACCACCACCACCACCAGTAGCAACAACAACACCACCACCACCACTACCACCAGTAGCAACAACACCACCACCACCATCACCACTAGCACCACCACCATCACCACCACCACCAGCATCACCACCACCAGCATCACCACCCCAACATATTAACAAATGACTCATATCTGTGTCTCATCTTCCCTTGCCCTTGGTGAAGACGGCGGCGGCGTGGAGAGACGGGCAGCGGAGAGGAAGAGAAGGTTTATAAAGGAATAGGAACACGGAAGACGCGTGAAGAGTGGGGTCGATGGACGAGGGAAGGGAACTATCAGGGATGGAAGAGGAGACTAACACAATAAAGGAACACAGAGAAACTGATAACAAGGACAGGGACGGGAGGCTGGACGTCAAGGACAGGGACGGGAGGCTGGACGCTCTACAAGGACCGGGACGGGAGGCTGGACGTCCTACAAGGACAGGGACGGGAGGCTGGACGTCCTACAAGGACAGGGACGGGAGGCAGGACGTCCTACAAGGACAGGGACGGGAGGCAGGACGTCCTACAAGGACAGGGACGGAGGCAGGACGTCCTACAAGGTCAGGGACGGGAGCAGACGTCCTACAAGGACAGGGACGGGAGGCAGGACACCCTACAAGGACAGGGACGGGAGGCTGGACGTCCTACAAGGACAGGGACGGGAGGCAGGACGTCCTACAAGGTCAGGGACGGGAGGCAGGACGTCCTACAAGGTCAGGGACGGGAGGCAGGACGCCCTACAAGGACCGGGACGGGCAGGACGCCCTACAAGAACCGGGACGGGAGGCAGGACGTCCTACAAAACCGGGACGGGAGGCAGGACGCCCTACAAGGACCGGGACGGGAGGCAGGACGCCCTACAAGGACCGGGACGGGAGGCAGGACGCCCTACAAGGACCGGGACGGGAGGCAGGACGCCCTACAAGAACCGGGAGAGGACAACATGGCACGGACGTAAGATAGACACATGGAAGACATGACAGTTAGAACAGTAGACGTGGACACCCTTAAGGAGACCCCCCCCCCCCCCGTGCCTGCTGACTCACCACTTCCTCAGGTTGTGGCTTCACTACTTCCCCCTCCTCCCCCCTCCATCACACCCCCCCCCTTCCCGATCTCCCCCTTCACCTATCCCTCCCTCTCTCCCTCTCTTCGTCAACCTCTCACTAACACCCGACAACAACTGTCTTCCCGCCCTGCACTTGTGCCGCCCTGGCGGTCGTCACACTGCCCCTGTACCTGCCCCTGTCCCTGCACTTGTACCTGCCCTTGTACCTGTACCTGCCCCTGCCCTTGTACCTGTACCTGCCCCTGTACCTGCCTCTGCCCCTGCCCCTGCACCATGTACCAGGTCCTGTGACCCTCTCGCCACCATTGTCCTCCACAACACCCGCCCAGTAAGAACAACGGAGCACTGCAGGAGAACATTGTAACGAGAGGGTTGTGTGGTTTTAAAGTTCATCTTGAAAAACTTCAAAGTTTTAAGACTTGAACGAGAAAATAAATAAATAAATATATATTATATATATATATATATATATATATATATATATATATATATATATATACATTTTATATATATATTATATATATATATATATTATATATATATATAATATATCATTCGGACTCTGACCCCTTCTGACCAGGGGGTCAGAGTCCGAATGATGGAGCCTGTGTAACCAATTGTGCTATGATCTTCCAGTTCCACAAACTTCCACTTATGCTTTACTAAGAGTGCCATATTCCCCTGCATGTCTCTGTATCCATTCTTGCCTTATTACTTAGTATCCCCCCTGGACAAATTGCAGCTAAGATCATATATCGTTTATTTTAGTTATCATTATTGCAATTATATCGGGTTCTTTTTCACTAACCCTTTCTGTTATTTCCTTAGCTTTGTTTCTTACCTCATCAGCATTAGTGTACCATACCTTGAGACTCTTCTTGGATACTCTGATACCGTAATTCACAGAGCTCTTCCATCTGTTTGTTTCATAAAACATATTTAAATTTGTATTTGGTGAATACCTTCCCATAAAAAGAAAACCCAAAGAACAATTACACTTCCCCATTTATGACCCTTTCTCCCTTCCTAAACACACGTGACTGACTCTCACAGCCGGCACAATTAAAGGCAGGTGAATCAGCGTCGTAACTCAGGTAACCTAAATTGCCTCACAATGAGGTGACCCTTCACCTGCCCCACCAACACGCTGGCAAGGTCACCACTCTCTAGTCTCCCGCTCACCCCACACTCTTAATATATTTCATTCTCCAATATTCGTATTTAGTATTTGTGTCTGCAAAATTGAGCTATTAGTACTCTCTCTCTCTCACACACACATGAAAACAAAGGTGAGTACACACACACGCACAAGAGCCAGAGCTCAATCCCCGCAAGCACAACTAAGTACATACACACCACACACACCATAGCGTATAATGGAACGGAAAGGTATAACGGTATAATGAAGCATCATATAATGAAACGGACAGAGAGAAAGATCTAGGAATTGATATCACACCAAACCTGTCGCCTGAAGCCCACATAAAGAGAATTACGTCTGCGGCATATGCGAGGCTGGCTAACATCAGAACAGCCTTCAGGAATCTGTGTAAGGAATCATTCAGAATCTTGTACACCACATACGTAAGACCAATCCTGGAGTATGCGGCCTCAGCATGGAGCCAGTACATTGTCAAGGACAAGACGAAGCTGGAAAAAGTTCAGACGTATGCCACTAGACTAGTCCCAGAACTAAGAGGCATGAGTTACGAGGAAAGGCTGCGGGAAATGCACCTTACGACACTGGAAGACAGAAGAGTAAGGGGAGACATGATCACTACCTACAAAATCCTTAGGGAATTGACAGGGTAGACAAGGATAAACTATTCAACACTGGCGGTACGCGAACAAGGGGACACAGGTGGAAACTGAGTACCCACATGAGCCACAGGGACGTTAGAAAGAACTTTTTCAGTGTCAGAGTAGTTAACAGGTGGAATGCACTAGGCAGTGATGTGGTAGAGGCTGACTCCATACACAGTTTTAAATGTAGATATGATAGAGCCCGGTATGCTAAGGAATCTGTACACCAGTTGATTGACAGTTGAGAGGCGGGCCAAAAGAGCCAGAGCTCAACCCAGGCAAACACAACTAGGTGAGTACTAGGTGAGTACACACACACACACACACACACACACACACACACACACACGGGAGCCGGTGGCCGAGCGGACAGCACGCTGAACACGTGATCCTGTGGTCCCGGGTTCAATCCCGGGCGCCGGCGAGAAACGATGGGCAGAGTTTCTTTCACCCTATGCCCCTTTTACCTAGCAGTAAATAGGTACCTAGGAGTTAGTCAGCTGTCACGGGCTGCTTCATGGGTGTGTGTGTGTGTGTGTGTGTGTGGAAAAAAAATAGTAGTAGTAGTAGAAACAGTTGATTGACAGTTGAGAGGCGGGCCAAAAGAGCAGAGCTCAACCCCCGCAAACACAACTAGGTGAATACAACTAGGTGAATACACACACACACACATCTTTAGTCTCCGGCACTTCTTTCCCAGGAAGCAGCCCATAGCAGCTATCTAACTCCCAGGTACCATTTACTTCTAGGTGAACAGGAGCATAAGGGTGAAAGAAACTTTGCCCATTTGTTTCCGCCTCGGCCGGGGATCGAACCCGGGCCCTTAGGACTACGACCTAAGGGTAGTGTGTGTGTTTACTCACCTAGTTGTGCTTGCAGGGGTTGAGCTCTGCTCTTTCGGCCCGCCTCTCAACTGTCAATCAACTGTTACTACTAACTAATTTTTACACACACACACACACACACACACACACACACACACACACACACACACACACACACACACACACACACACAACCACACACACACACAGGAAGCAGCCCGTAACAGCTGTCTAACTCCCAGGTACCTATTTACTGCTAGGTAACAGGGGCATTCAGGGTGAGAAAAAAAAATTGCCTCTTTGTTTCCGCCTGGTCCGGGAATCGAACCCGGGTCACAGAATTACGAGTCCTGCGTGCTGCTGAAAAATTCTGAATTTCTCCAATAAGAATCCTTTAAGACGTATGGATGATTTTCGGTCTGAATTTCCTCCATAAGAACTCTTTAACTCCAAATGACCGTTTTTCCAAAAAACAAAACCACGACCGTAGAGTTTATTCTCAGTAAGAACTCTGACAAATTTTGAATTTCCTCCATAAGAAATCCTTAAGAGCACAAACAGGAATGGAAAAATTATGAGGAAACCCCACAGCTTAAACGGGACTGACAAAATTTACCTGGAACCCTAACCGCCTTAGCGGCCCTTTCTCCCCCCCCCCCCAAAAAAAAAAGTTCCGTTGGACTGTCTATTTTCCAGGATCCCCCAAAAAGTTCCGTTGGACTGTCTATTTTCCAGGATCCCCCAAAAAGTTCGTTGGACTGTCTATTTTCCAGGATCCCCCAAAAGAGTTCCACTGGAATGTCTATTTTCCAGGATCCCCCAAAAAGTTCCGTTGGACTGTCTATTTTCCAGGATCCCCCAAAAAGTTCCGTTGGACTGTCTATTTTCCAGGATCCCCCAAAAAGTTCCGTTGGACTGTCTATTTTCCAGGATCCCCCAAAAAGTTCCGTTGGACTGTCTATTTTCCAGGATCCCCAAAAGAGTTCCGCTGGACTGTCGGAGTTTGTCTTTGCTTGAGTTTGCCTGAAATTTCAGCGCCTACAGTATACTCACCAAACGAGTATACTGTTGTGCTGAACATAGTCCAGGACGAAATATTGATTGATCGATGAAGATTAAACCAACCAAGAGGTGGCACGGGCATGAATAGCCCGTAAGTGGTCGATTTTATAGAGTGAATGTGATCTTTAGTCGTGAAAGAATATACTGTGTGCTGTGCTCGCATTTAAATCGTCAGTCCTTACTATGTGGCTGCTATCGCGGGGGAGGATGTTGCTTGAGAGTATTTATGAGGGTTTCCAGCTGCTGGACATCTTTTTTGACCAGAAGAGTGGCAGTGTTGATGGCTTCAGGGTGGTTACCACAAGAGTCAGGGACTCTTAAAGCTCTTCTAAGGTCGTTGGTTGCTTCACATTCCAGGAGATAGTGAAGTAGTGGTTTTTCTGTGACAGTTTGGCAGAAGATGCATTCCCTCTGGGGGAGGTTCACCAATCTCCCAGTTGCATCTGTAACCTAGACGTAGTCTATATAACCCAACTGCTATTTCTTTGTAGATTCCTTTTGGGATATTTAACCTGTCTAACTTGGTGGCCTGAAGATACCATGTTGCAGAGGGCGAACCTTCTGCTACTCTCTGGTGTAGACGGGCTTTGTTGAGCTGTGTGTTTTTTGGTGATTATATTTTTCATGTACTCTAGGCTGGGTTGGTTTGTTTTATGTATCACTGGATGACGAGTTGCCAACTTAGCAATTTCATCGGCTTTCTCATTTAATGGGATTTCAACATGGGATGGGATCCAGTTTAGGGTTATGTTAAGTCTTTTGCCTTTAGCGACTGCTCCAAGAAACAAAATGGTGGTAATTATTTCCACGTTGTCTAATTTCCACTGTTGTTTTCCGAATATTTGAAGTGCAGCTTTTGAGTCTGTGTGTACGATTGCATTTGAGTGTTTTGTGCAATCACATATGCGAATGCCTGTTGTATGGCAAACAGCTCAGTTTTTTTTTCAGGGATATCCTGCGCGGGCCCTAAGCCTCTGGCTGGCCTACTAAGCGTTGCTTGTTTCTGTTTTACTTGGGCGGAGTATAAGTATTTATGACTCGTATGGTCGCTTCAGTAAGATTTTGCCATATGTGTTAAACAACTTCTGCTGTGTTGAATGTAAGTTGAAATCTTAATGGGTTTGTAACTGTGCACTGTGTTAGATAATGTTCCAGTGGTCTGTCGGGCATTTCTTGGGTCGGTGATACTGGTCCTCCCAGTCTCCAGTATGCCTGTACGCTGGCCGTGCGAAGAGCAGCGGCAGCACTCTCATATTGTGTCAACCGATCCGTCTGTGAAGATGTTGGTGGCTTCTGCTACTCTATACCTGAACCATACTCTATACCTGAACCAGACTCGGGAGTTGTTCTACTCCCCGAGTGAAGCTCGACTTGTGATAACAGTCGAACAGGCTGTTGCTTGGAGCGGCCCGCAATGCCACATATCCACCTTTTTAACTGTAACCAGGACTAAAGTAATCTCTCAGTGTATATACACCAAGAAGCGGGCTACACCTCTCTCTCTCTCTCTCTCTCTCTCTCTCTCTCTCTCTCTCTCTCTCTCTCTCTCTCTCTCTCTCTCTCTCTCTGTCTCTGTCTCTGTCTCTCTCTCTCTCTCTCTCTCTCTCTCTCTCTCTCTCTCTCTCTCTCTCTCTCTCTCTCTCTCTCCTTCTCTCGCTCTCTCCTCTCTCTTTTTATATATATATATATATATATATATATATATATATATATATATATATATATATATATAATATATAATATATACAATAAGAGAAACACGTAAGAAATCATTGCATTAAACTGACGATGGAAAGACGAGGCTCAAGAGCAATTCTCATTAACGCTCTGTGTGTTAGTAGCTTTGCAAGAAGGGAAAAACATCAGTGTTATGTACTCTCACAAACCCAATGTACCTTCTTGTATATATATACATAAATAAATAAAAGCGGTTGGAGGCAGCATAAGGCTGGTAGAGGGCGCGGGGCCCCGGGTGGGTAAACAGCCCTCCGTCAGTCCTAGAGGCTGAGGTGGTGGTGGTAGAGGGCGCGGGGCCCCGGGTGGGTAAACAGCCCTCCGTCAGTCCTAGAGGCTGAGGTGGTGGTAGAGGGCGCGGGGCCCCGGGTGGGTAGAACAGCCCTCCGCCAGTCCTGGAGGCTGAGGTGGTGGTGGTAGAGGGCGCGGGGCCCCGGGTGGGTAAACAGCCCTCCGTCAGTCCTAGAGGCTGAGGTGGTGGTGGTAGAGGGCGCGGGGCCCCGGGTGGGTAGAACAGCCCTCCGTCAGTCCTGGAGGCTGAGGTGGTGGTGGTAGAGGGCGCGGGCCCCCGGGTGGGTAAACAGCCCTCCGTCAGTCCTAGAGGCTGAGGGTGGTGGTGGTAGAGGGCGCGGGGCCCCGGGTGGGTAGAACAGCCCTCCGTCAGTCCTGGAGGCTGAGGTGGTGGTGGTAGAGGGCGCGGGCCCCCGGGTGGGTAAACAGCCCTCCGTCAGTCCTAGAGGCTGAGGTGGTGGTGGTAGAGGGCGCGGGGCCCCGGGTGGGTAGAACAGCCCTCCGTCAGTCCTGGAGGCTGAGGTGGTGGTAGAGGGCGCGGGGCCCCGGGTGGATAAACAGCCCTCCGTCAGTCGTGCCCTGACATGATTGGCAGCGTGGAGTGCCTCTTGTGCCTGGTCTGACACGAGGGCAAACACGATGATCTTTTCAGTGCAAGTCAGATGACTTTTTTGTCGCTATATACAATACAAAAACTGTTGTTACTGGTATAACATGTTTCAAACAGCAATCACAGTGCCATATTTGCGTTCGTTTTGGAATATTTATAACTAACATTTTTGGAGTAACAAAGCAGAATGGTGTAAAAACTGGTTAGGGGGGGGGGAAATATTGGCTATTTTCACCGATGTGTCATCCAGGGTGAGGTTAACCTACATTACACAAGGGGTAACGGGCCACCCGCTCTCCTTTCCCAGGGTGACCAACTATATTATCACACATGTGCACCCAAACGAATACACACACACACACACACACACACACACACACACACACACACACACACACACACACACACACACACACACACACACGCGCGCACACACACGCGCACACACACAGGTCTCCCAGCTGAGTGGTCAACGCTCGGTATTCGCAATTCCTATGGGCCGGGTTCGATTCCCGGCCAAGGCGGAAACAAATGGACAATTCTTTTACCCTGATGCGCCTGTTCACCTAGCAGGAAATAGGTACCTGAGAATTAGACAGCTGCTACAGGCTATGTGTGCGTATGTGTGTGTGCACGTCAGTTAGAAATATATGTAGTAGATATAATAGAGGAAAAATAGATTAGTTAGAAAGGCGAGGTCCGAGAGCTAATGTCTGCAGTTCTGCAGACACAAATAGTAATTACACACACACACATACACACCAAAAGGAGCCCAATGGGACAAATGAGCCATAGAGACATTAGAAAGAACCTTTTTAGTGTCAGTAGTTAACAGATAGCATGCATTTTTTTTCTACCACAGACGTGGCCACACATTTACAATGCTAATCAGCATTTATACAGTTGACCAGACCACACAGTAGAAGGTGAAGGGACGACGACGTTTCGGTCCCTCCTGGACCATTCTCAAGTCGACAATGGGCTTGAGAATGGTCCAGGACGGACCGAAACTTCGTCGTCCCTTCACCTTCTAGTGTGTGTGGTCTGGTCAACATACTTCAGCCACGTTATTGTGACTCATCGTTTGCACAACATTTATACATTTTCTTCTGTCCTCCATTGACAGGGTTAGAGATCTGTTAAACATATAGTTCAGTGATTTATTAAACAATCAACCACAGAAGGTGATTGTAGTGCTTTTAAAATGCTAAGCTAACATACAGACTTAAATACACAGATTTACGTCTGTCCTACATAAACAGTGTTTGAGGTGTCTTTTTACAGTGTCATTAATGTGCGTTTACAAAAGTGAAATGCAATTCTGAACAGCTTCCACATACCTTGTATACAAATACGCACATAAGCAGTGATATGGTTAAGGCTGACTCCATACAAAGTTTCAAGTGTAGATATGATAAGAGCCCAGTAGGGTCAAGAATCTGTACACGAGTTGATTGGCAGTTGAGAGGCAGGACCAAAGAGCCGAAGCTCAACCCACACAAGCACAACTATGTAAGTACAACTAGGTGAGTACACACATGGAATTCTTAATGCCAGCAGAATTTTCGTCAGACTGAGATGTTTGATGTGACAAGGATCTATTTATTATTATATATGAGTACCCACGAGCCTACCAAAGTCACTACCAAACTGGCCAGCCGCCTGCACCAGCCCTACAAACACTCAGAAGGGAAACCGCAGACCTGACGCTGACTCACAGGAACCACATCAGGGACTCTTGTGAGTCAAGCCAACCAATACAAGAGTGAACCTGGAACCTTCTGGCGCAAGATCAAGCAGCTCTTGGTATCGGCTAGTCCCAGCCTCACTCACCCAGTACACACACATTCTTAGAGGAAGATGGCGAGGAACAACAAACAAAAATAGAAGACCCACAGGAGCAGGCTGACCTCATGGGCGCAGTATGGACAGAGACACTCACGGCATCAAACAGCAGAGCCTTCAACAACTTACACTTCAACCGTGTCAACCAATGGACCACAGAGAACGCCGCCTCCCTCAACACCCCCTTGATAGACCTAACAACCCTCCAAAACGACCACCCCTCCCCTAACAAGTCCCATATCAATGGTAGAGATGAAAGGGGTCATTAAGAACATCCGCAATAAGGCCCCAAGTCCACCGGGGATAAAAAAAAAAAAGCAGATCCAACTCCTTCCATGCAACCTCCTGCACTCCATACTCAACATGTTCAACGCCATGCTGGCATCTGGCCACATACCCGTAGCCGTTAAAACGGCCAAGATGATATTTATTCCCAAACCGAACAAAGACCCCCACCTATTCTTCCTATTGTGTCCTATTCTTAGACACAATAGTTAAGTGTTTTGAAAAAAAAATGTCCATCGTCTCAACTACTACATGGAGTACAACAATCTCTTCACAGAAAAATAGTTCGGCTTTCGAGCACAATGGTCAACCCAGCACGCAATAAACATCATCTATGATGCTGTCAGCTGAATTCGCCAGCAAAAACAGGTCCCCCTGACTGCGACGAGAGATGTACACAAGGCCTTCGACAGCCTGTGGCACGACGACCTTGTGTACAAACTAGCGGATTTACCAGCCCAAAACTGGACACTCCTCAGACTGATCAGAAATTTCCTTAAGAACAGACAAGTTACTCCCAGCTTCACCGCGAAATCGGCAGCAGTCTTCACCTCAACAGTTGGAGTCCCCCAAGGGTCGTGCCTGAACCCGGCCCTCTTCAACATTTTCGTGAATGACCTGCCCCAACCGGAGTACAGGGACTCCATCATCGTCCACTTTGCTGACGACGTAACACACGTAATAACATCTAACCCAAGCATTCAAACAGCCAATCATGCGACTGTAACCCGTAAGGCGAACGTACAACTAGCCAGGACTGCTTTTTGCTTTGATGTCCAAAGAGCTTGGAAAGGATGTGGGAGGAAGAAGGATGGGGCGATGAAATTCTTGGAAGAGGATTTGGATGTGGAGAGCCAGGACTGCTAACTGGGAAAGGAAATGGAGGATCACCAATAACCCAGACAAGATCTAAATAAACACTTTAGCCTGTATGGCCTACAAAATCGAAGATGAGGAGGGGATAAGAATCAGGAATGAACCCATTGCCATCTTAAACTCTAACACAGTGCTTGGATACAACTTCAACAGGCTATTTAACTCCACCCAGTACGCCTCCCAGAAGACAACGATGGCTAAGGGTTCCCTGACGAGGCTCTTCCGCTTCAGGCAAGCCCCATCCCACATCGAGGTCCACCTGTACAGAATAATCATAAGGCCTAGCCTGGAGTATCTTTACATTTCCCTGAACTTCACCAACAAAACCAACATGCTGAAGATCCAACGGGTCCAAAACAAAGCACTCCGCTTTGCGGCGGGCCTGTCGTTGGCGGACAGTGTAATAACAAACCAGATCCATGAGACTCTCAACATGATGCCAAGGAACACCAGGCTCAGCTACCTGGCCAGAAGGCAGCTGTACCGCATGAACCACCTGTATGTCCCAGACCCCGAAGAACCCCACGAGGTAGTAAACAAAACCAGTGACTACGAGGTTCATGAACCACTACACACAACCACAAGAATCACTCTCCAACAAAATGTGATCAGACACATTCATGATCAGGCCTTTCCAAGACCTCAAATACTAAGGGCTCTCCCAGACGACCCAGATAAGTAGCCTATCCCGGACCCGATTTATACCTAAAACAACAATAATAAAATATTAATAATAATAAAAATAAATAAAATAAAATAAAAATACAGACAACCAATAACAAAAACCCCTTTTTTTGTGCTACGAGAAGAGTAACCACCGTGATGTTGCTAAGATTAATCTCCTGCAGCCAACTCCAGCGGCTCTAGCCAGGACACAAACACTGGCCCCCCCAGCCAATGTACTGGCAACCCAACATACCACATACCCAAACAAACGAACACACATACGCCAACCCATGGTGGACAGGCTACCGAACTTTCAGACCTCCTCTCTCTCTACACCCGCATCCTCTTCCAGAATTTCACTTCCCATCCCTCTCCCTCCCCATCCTTTCCAAACCCTTTGGACATCAAAGCTAAAGGCTCTATTTACCAAGCCCTTTGTGATGTTTAGTCTTCCATCGCTCACCATCCACACAACATTCTCTTAACTGATACATGTATTGAACCGGCCGCAGCTGTATCAGCTGACCATGTCCGCCATCAAACATCATTAACAGTCTACCCATTTGGCAAACAATGGGTATAAATTGGATAAGTTTAGATTTAGGAAAGACCTGGGTAAATACTGGTTCGGTAACAGGATTGTTGATTTCTGGAACAAATTACCGTGTAACAATAGAAATAGGATCCCTTGAATTGTTTCAAGCGTAGGTTAGACATATATATGAATGTGTTTGGGTGAACTTAAATAGGAGTTGCCTCGTATGGGCCAGTAGGCCTTCTGCAGTTACCTTCATTCGCATGTTCTTATGTTCTTATTCTCTCAGAGCCAGATAAACTGATATACACTATTGATATACTGCAACAATAATGTTGCAAGCAAAAACTATCAAATATTGGTAATAATTATCATCAAGAAAAACTCTGTGGTAAGCCGGGGGACGAGGATGGCAACAGTCGCGCAGTGAACAATGTAAGGGAGGACGAGCCCCTCTTGTCAGTGACAGTCAAGCACCTGGATGTAAGCGATTGAAACATCATTGTAACACCCAGGTAAATACAGGTGTCCTGTGCAGGCGATGAGTCACAATAACGTGGCTAAAGTATGATGACAAGACCATACACTAGAATGTGAAGGGACGACGACGTTTCGGTCCGTCCTGGACCATTCTCAATCGACTTGAGAATGATCCAGGACGGACCGAAACGTCGTCGTCCCTTCACATTCTAGTGTGTGGTCTTGTTATCACAGGTGTACTGTCTTGCCCACACCCGACAGGTCGGTACATATCCTGTATTACCAACACCCGACAGGTCGGTACATATCCTGTATTACCAACACCCGACAGGTCGGTACATATCCTGTATTACCAACACCCGACAGGTCGGTACATATCCTGTATTACCAACACCCGACAGGTCGGTACATATCCTGTATTACCAACACCCGACAGGTCGGTACACATCCTGTATTACCAACACCCGACAGGTCGGTACACATCCTGTATTACCAACACTCGACAGGTCGGTACACATCCTGTATTACCAACACCCGACAGGTCGGTACACATCCTGTATTACCAACACCAGACAGGTCGGTACATATCATGTATTACCAACACCCGACAGGTCGGTACATATCCTGTATTACCAACACCCGATAGGTCGGTACACATCCTGTATTACCAACACCCGACAGGTCGGGACACATCCTGTATTACCAACACCCGACAGGTCGGTACATATAATGTCTTGCCCACACCTGACAGGTCGGTACATATCCTGTATTACCAACACCCGACAGGTCGGTACATATAATGTCTTACCAACACCCGACAGGTCGGTACATATAATGGCTTGGCGCTTTCCCCTGATAATTCCCTCCCTTATCTGTATATTGAAGAGAATTATTCATATTTCAAACCCAAGACTCAAATTATTAACACAGGAACACGGGCGTCTCTCCTGCCTCCGCTTGCACTAGGCTTCCTTTTGGTGAGCCTAATACCTCATTGTTAATTATCGTAAATTAACCAATTTTAATTATTATCCCAAGACGAAAAATTAATTTTGTTAATAGATGTTGAAGAATCGCTTTAAGAATCTGAAAAAATGATAAATTTGTCTCGATTCCGGTACAGATTATTGAGAAATGATCGATGCTTCAGATTCTAGACACGGATTGATGTCGGCGTCGCTAGTAATGGTAGTGAGTGACTGCCACCACTCACAACATGGGCCATCATTTATTAACATTAACAGGCATCATTATTAACATCAACAGGCATCATTATTAACATCAACAGGCATCATTATTAACATCAACAGGCATCATTATTAACATCAACAGGCATCATTATTAACATCAACAGGCATCATTATTAACATCAATATAGACAGATGTAAGGAATAAATCCAAAGAAGCAATATACAATACGGAAGAACATTTCCAGATTATAATTAAGCGAATTGATTTGACAAGGAACTGAACTGAAGTACATCCTACCATCTATATAGAGCCTGTACTGCAGAAGAGAGGTACATCCTACCATCTATATAGAGCCTGTACTGCAGAAGAGAGGTACATCCTACCATCTATATAGAGCCTGTACTGCAGAAGAGAGGTACATCCTACCATCTATATAGAGCCTGTACTGCAGAAGAGAGGTACATCCTACCATCTATATACAACCTGTACTACAGAAGAGAGGTACATCCTACCATCTATATAGAGCCTGTACTGCAGAAGAGAGGTACATCCTACCATCTATATACAACCTGTACTGCAGAAGAGAGGTACATCCTACCATCTATATAGAGCCTGTACTGCAGAAGAGAGGTACATCCTACCATCTATATACAACCTGTACTACAGAAGAGAGGTACATCCTACCATCTATATACAACCTGTACTACAGAAGAGAAGTTTTCTACCACCCATCCGGGACCAAAACAATAAGACAAGACTTAACCCCACCATGGCTACTGAATTTTACATTTAGTCAAGTTTAATCAGCAGAACTATTCACATATTTTACATCATTATATAATGGAATGCAAAAAAAAAAAAAAAATAGCGGAATTCAGAGATAACTCCCACTCAATAAATGTGTAAGTACTCCATTCATAATTATCCACTACCAGGAACCTTAGCAAAGTATCCAAAATTTCCTGACTGCAGGGCTGTAGGTGCAGATATAGAGTTCAGTTTCTGAACCCATTATGTGCCTCTGTAACGTTTTGCACCACCACCCACGGAAAGGGTATGGGGTGCATAATAAATGACTAACTGTAACTGGCTACTGAAGTATGCAACAGAAATACTTTGTCACCCACTATCTAAAATTTGTAATAAGATGCTTGCAACAGGAAATCTAGAATTCAGAAAGACAAATGTTGTCCCAATATTCAAAAAATGGGATAGACGAAAAGCACTAAATTACAGACCAGAATCATTGATGAGTATTCTGTGTAAAGTGTTGGAGAACATAATCAGGATGAGAGTGATAAAGCATTTGGGGAGGACCAACAATGTGAAAAAGATTAGCATGGATTTAGAAAGGTAAAGTCATGCCTGACAAACTTAAATGAGTTCTATAAAAAGGTTACTAAAATAAGACAGACAACAAGGAGGCTGGGTAGACTGTATTCTCCTTAGCTTGTCAAAACGCATTTGACAATGTTCCTCAGGCAAGGCTGGTGTACAAGATGGAGAAGCAAGCTGGGAGAACTGTAGGATACAATGAACTGGGAAAGGGAGTATCTGAAGATACTCAGATAGTATCTGAAGATACCCAGAAAGTATCTGAAGATACTCAGATACTGAGTATCTGAAAATACTCAGATACTATCTGAAGATACTCTTGACTATTTTCTGACAGAAAATAGTCACAGTCAGCGGAGAGGTTAGAAGCTGGAGGACTACAACAAGTGGAGTCCCGTGAGGCTCAGTCCTGGGACCGCTGCTCTTCCTAATTTATGTGAACGACCTTCCCGAGGGAGTGTTCTCGCACGTATCAATGTTTCCAGATGGTGCAAAGCTGATGAGGAATGTAAACACAGAGGAGGAAGGACTACAAGAAGACCTTGACAAACTCCAGGAGTGGGTAAACAAATCGTTGTTGGAAGTGACTGGCAACAAGTGCAAGGTAATAAACAGGGAAAACGGAGACCAGCTGGGAAGCAGGGCTCCGTTCATGAAGCAGTTACATAAGTACTTACGAATTCACGAAGCAGTTACGCAAGTACTTACGAACGTGTACATCTTTCCTCAATCTTTGACGGCTTTGTTTACATTTATTAAACAGTTTACAAGCGTAAAAACTTCCCAATAAACTGTTGTTATTGTTATAAACAGCCCCCTGGTGCTTCGGAGCTCATTAACTGTTTAATAATTGTAAAGCCGCCAAAGATTGAGAAAAGATGTACAGGTTCGAAAGCGCTTGCGTAACTGCTTCGTGAATTTGGCCCCTGGAGGCACCTTCATCACAAGAAGGCAGCTACAGTGATCGGAGAGAAAAAGATTTGGGAGTGAGTATATTTTCAACAATAACTCCCGAGGCACACAAAGAGGCACACCCCCCCCCCCATATCTACTACATATAGGGCGCTGCCAAACATATAAACATCGTTTAGAAACATAAATCAGGACTCCTCCCAGGCAGTCTACACAACATTTGTTAGACCAGTACTAAAATACTGTGTTGAAGCATAAAGCCAACATTGAAAAAGGTACAAAGGTTTGCAAGAAGATTGGTGTCAGAGCTAAGAGGGTTCAGCGCTAAATCACAGATGATAAAAGAAATAGAAGGGGATATGATCACAACATACAAAATTTTGAGGGGATTATACAAGATCAATGATAGTTTCTTCAAATTGAGAGAAGGCCGGACAAGAGGACACGGGGATTTAAATGCTAAACACAAACAATTAGGGGATCAACTTACAAACACCAACTGGAGAAGATTGTTGGCACTTCTCGATGCATATGATGATGTTAAAATTATCAGTAAGAATCAACCAACGCAAATATATGGAGGAGTCCTAGATAGGTGCATTGGCTTTAACCTGTCACACACAACTCATGAGACTGATATTATGGATGACTTAATGTCTGACCATTTAGCCATAACAGCTAACATACACGTGGCTAATGTTGACCTACCTGGCACTAAGCTGAGTAGACGCAGGTTAACAGTAAGGGAAGAGCAAGAAAAATTCTTTATAGACAGCATAGAACATTGGTATAACAATTATGAGCCTGAGAATGTACAACAGTTTTATGATGACCTCATAAATAATACCTATGAGGCCATCAAAAATAGTGAGTCACGCCAAACAAAAAGAAGTACTGGTAAACAGGTCAGACACAACCAGTACTATGATGATGCTAAACTGAAAGAGCTTAAATCAATTTCTAGACAGACAGGTAAAGCATATAAGAACCTTAGAACTCCTCAAATGTTAAAACTGTTTCAGGCCGCGCTTGCAGCGGCAAGGGAGAGAATGACTGAACTGAGACAAAATAAATGGGAGGGGTTTGTTAGTGGACTTAACCTGCATACTCCCCTGGGCAAAGCCTGGAAAGGCATGAACAAAATTATTGGTAAAAATAGTAGACAAGTTTCACACCCAAACCCGCTACAGAAAGCCAATCAGTTAATTGCAAAATGGGCTCAGGTTTCCAGCCTTGGAATGTTACCAGCTAGCACTAGCGAGAAATTGCGGGAGAGGTCCACAGACAGAAATGCTTTCATAAATTTCATGTTGAGCAAGCAACATGATGAATGTGATGTTCCATATACAGATTATGAATTGGATGCAGCCCTCTCCAGGGGCAGGAGCACTGCTCCTGGTGAGGACGGTATCACCTATGATATTCTAAGAATCCTACATCGTGTACCCGGTAACCCATTATTAGAATTGTTTAATGCCAGCTAAGTCACTGGGCAGTTGCCTGTATCATGGACCACCAGTCTTACGGTACCTGTACCAAAGCTTGGACAACCTGATGCTTTCCGTCCCATCTCACTGACCAGTTGCATGAGCAAAACCTTTGAGAGAATGGTGCTCAATAGTATATTGTAAAGAGCACATGTCACCTGATATCAATGGTTTCACACATGGTAAAAGTGTACACAACTGTATCACAACCTTTCTTACTGTTCATGGAGATAAAAGGCACAAGTACACAACATTTCTTGATTTTAAAAATGCCTTTGATATTGCTAATAGGGAAGTGATTATGTATGAATTAGCGAGAATGGATATAGGGGGACATTTGTTACAATGGATACGAGGCTATCTTACCAACCGGAAGTCCTTTGCACTGTTCCAAGGCTACAAGAGTGAAACTAAAGTAATGCAACTAGGCACCCCACAAGGAGGAGTACTTAGTCCTACCTTGTTTAATGTTCTAATTAATGCTTTACTAAAATCAATCCCAACTAGTCCGGCAAACATCACTTTCAGCTATGCAGATGACATCCTTGTACATACTAAAACCCACCGCGAAATGCAAACAGTCTTAAATTGTATACATACAGCTTGTGAGAGCCTTGAAATAACTACCAAAGTTCTCAACATGCGGAAAGAATTAAATATACTTAGCATTCGAGATAGAATATTTGAAATTAATCTTATGATGGGACTAAAGCTGCTGCGTGATAACAAAAACAACATTGTGTCAGTTGCACTGTTAGAACACATACGAAATGGAACTAGCGAGTCTAAATGGATTCAAAGAACTGCCACTCATATTAAAATGATGGGACTGCACGATGTATATACAGATGAAAGAGTACAGCACTTCCTTCCACCCTGGCAGATAGTACCTTTTGATATCCTGACCCCTGCATACCCCACCAAGAAACTAATCACAAGCAACCCTCATGCTCAGCTTGCTGCTAAATTAAGCACCATAGAGCACATTCACAATATACAAGCTGAAAACAACATTGCACAGACCATATACACTGACGGATCACTCAATACAGCTATAGGGAGGGCAGGAAGTGCTGTTATTGCTCATCAGCCCGATGGCAGCACAATTCAAAGAAATATTCGAATTAGTAACTGGGCGTCCACAATGCAGGCCGAGTTGGTAGCGATACTGGTAGCACTCGAAATTATTGACAACACTGAAGTAGACAGCTTAATTATTTCTGACTCCCTATCCTCACTACGAGCAATAAACAGTTTGCAATCAAGTAATAACGTGCTTGTCTTGGAAGCTAGACGTAGATATGTAAGAATACTTAGCAAGATAGCAAGAGGGTAAATATAAAAATGTTGTGGATTCCTTCTCACATTGGCATGCAGGAACATGACAAAGTTGACGCCCTTGCTAAGGCTGCAGTAAATAAAGACAGTATTGAACGGAATCTTGAGTTATCAAATAGGTCCCTTAAAAGTGTCATTAGACGAGAACTCCTAGATGGATTTGAAGAAAGTAGAACAGTGCAAACTGGAACTAGTAGGTCCATTGTTCATCACAATGAAATGTGTGAAGTAAAACATGTGTATGGGGCAAGTAACAAAGTCAGTAGACTAACAGATGTTGTCACAGCTCGTATAAGACTTGGCTACAAGTATCTCTGGCAGTTCGGCTTGTATAGGGATCTAGATGAAGTAAAGTGTAAAGTGTGTGGACATAGGCAGGGACACACACTCGAACACTATATCTTGGATTGTTGTAAAATTGAGCCTTTTAGAGATAAGTCTAAGCTCACTCTGTATGATATGGCAACCTATCTTATTACCCTGGATAAATTACCTGAAATCCTTGCACTGTACCCACATTTTGCTTCCAGTAGATGAACGACATATGAGATTCAGAAACAAGTAGTGTATTGTGAGGACTAATAATAAACAGAAGCTCCCCTATGACTCTGTAATATCCCCATTGGCCAAACTATTATGTATTAACGATAAGACCTACCATTAATGTATGATGACTTACTGTAAATATGTAGCTCTTGTAATAGCACTTTCTCTGTAACTAGCTGACATTGTATCTATAAGGTGTGAAGGATTGAAGAAATTGTTTATGTAATAATCTAAGATGAGGTCTGATAAAGACCTTTTGTGCCCTCTGTAATGCTTTTGCGCTACCGCTCACAGGATGAGTATGGGGCGCACAATAAACTAGCCGCCTTCGGCGGCAACAATCAAATCAGGTGGAAGCTGGAAATGCAAATGAGCCGAAGCAATATAATTATTTCATTGTGTCGGGGGACAGGCAGCCAGTTAACATATGCAGTACATGTTAGGCTTATATCCAGGTCCCCCCCCCCACAAAATTTACTGAACCTCCCCATAATTAACCCCACAACAAGCTGACTAACTCCTGGACACCTATTTACTGCTAGGTGGACAGGGGCATTAGGTGATAGGAAACACGCCCAATCATTTCTGTCCCGCCCGGATTCGAAACCGGAATTCTCGATTGAGAGTCAAGAACGAATCCGACTGAACTACCGGGACCCCTGAAAGACATACGATAATACTGGTACCGTGTTCGGCTGGTCAACAAGTGGAAGAATAAGTTATGGAAGCCATCCAAAAAGTTTAAGAGCATATTCTAAAAAAAATTGAGGCTCAGAATAGTTGAATTGTAACGTAACGGTTACAACAAGGCAAGTAGGCGGGGCATGCAGAGCTAGAGTTCACTACTTCCTAGGCACTGGTAGGTAAGTACTACTGCCACTGTCATCAACCTCCCCCCCCCCACCACCACCATCACCATCATGGACATCCTCACAATCACCACTACAGTGTTGGTGGAGGTGATTGTGTAACACAGTGTAAGTGTAACTACGGTGTAACACTCCGGTGGTAGTGTTACAAAAATTATATTTGTCGCTGATGCTTCATCCCTACTTGATGCTTCTATTTGTCGCTTCAAGGGAACTTTCCCAGTTGTCGATACGCTGTGGGATTTCCAGGTAAATTTTCCCACTTTCAGCTAAGGTCTTAAAGGTTTCTTATGGGGGAAATTCACAGTCCCAGTTTCAGCTAAGTTCTTAAAGGTTTCTTATATGGGAAATTCACAGTCCCAGTTTCAGCTAAGTTCTTAAAGGTTTCTTATGTGGGAAATTCACAGTCCCAGTTTCAGCTAAGTTCTTAAAGGTTTCTTATGGGGGAAATTCACAGTCCCAGTTTCAGCTAAGTTCTTAAAGGTTTCTTATATGGGAAATTCACAGTCCCAGTTTCAGCTAAGTTCTTAAAGGTTTCTTATGTGGGAAATTCACAGTCCCAGTTTCAGCTAAGTTCTTAAAGGTTTCTTATGGGGGAAATTCACAGTCCCAGTTTCAGCTAAGTTCTTAAAGGTTTCTTATGTGGGAAATTCACAGTCCCAGTTTCAGCTAAGTTCTTAAAGGTTTCTTATGGGGGAAATTCGAGCCAAAAATCCCTAATTTGGAGTTAAAAAGAGTTCTTATGGGGGAAATTCGAGGCGAAAATCATTCATTCGTTCTTAAAGGTTTCTTATGGGAGAAATTCAATAGTTTTTCAGAGTTCAGTTTTATGAAAATTTTCAGAGTTCATATAATTATAAGAGTTTATTTAAGAGTATAAGACCGAAATTATTCAAAAAATAATTTTCAAAGAATATTGTCATAAAAGTTTTGTTAAGGAAAATAGACATCCTAGCAGCAAGTTTTAGTTTTTATATCCATTGACGGTTATTTCATAAGTAATTGACCGAAATAATTTCAAAGACCAATTTTAGACCAAAATTTGACAGAGACCAGTTTGTGCCAAAAATATTTAGAGTCCAGTTAACGACCGAAAATTATTCAAAGCCCATTTTCAGACCGATTTTCATCAGAGTCCGTTTAAAGACCAAAATTATTCAGAGTCCAGTTGTAGACTGAAATTCGTCAAAGCCCAGTATAAGATCGAAAATTAGTCAGAGTCCAGTTTATGCCCAAAAATCGCCAGAGTCCAGTTAAAGACCGAAATTAGTCAGAGACAACACGAAAAAGACAAAAAGAGGCATTTGAGGAGTGTGGCACTAAGTGATGGTTGTCGGTAGTGGTGGTGGCAGCAGTGGTGGTGGCAGCAGTGGTGGTGGCAGTGACAGTGGTGGCAGTAGCAGTGATTGTGGCGATGGTGAGGGTACTGGTAATAGGAGTAGTGGTTGTCATAATATACTGGTTATAATAATGAAAATATAGATTCTCAACGGGGTTATTGGTCTTGTATGTAACTGAGAGGAGACCTCAGTGGCGGCAGGTGGGAGGGGTTAAGGTGCAGGGGATGAGTAAGAGGGTAGGACTAACGGTGCAGCCTACACTACCTCGTAGCACCATACACGTACTGGTACTGGTGGTGGTGGTGGTGGTGGTGGTGGTGGAGGGGACCAGTAAGAGGGTAGAACTAACGGTGCAGCCTACACTACCTCGTAGCACCATACACGTACTGGTACTGGTGGTACTGGTAGTGGTGGTGGTGGAGGTACTGGTGGTGGTAGTGGTGGAAGGGACCAGTAAGAGGGTACCACTAACGGTGCAGCTACACTCCCTCGTAGCACCATACAAGTACTCACCTCACCTCTGGCACCCCAGCCAGCCTCTGGACGTCATACTAAACCTTATAAATAATGCCACGAGTGTTACCAAGGGTCATTGGGTTGATCCGCTTGACCTTTGACCCCCTGACCTTGGTCCACTGGCCTTGGTCCCCTGACCTTTGACCCCTGGCCTTGGTCCCCTGGCCTTGGTCCCCTGACCTTTGACCCCTGGCCTTGGACCCCTGGCCTTGGTCCCCTGGCCTTAGACCCCTGGCCTTGGACCCCTGGCCTTGGACCCCTGGCCTTGGACCCCTGGCCTTGGACCCCTAGCCTTAGACCCATGGCCTTGGTCCCCTGGCCTTGGACCCCTGGCCTTGGACCCCTGGCCTTGGTCCCCTGGCTTTGGACCCCTGGCCTTGGACCATGTCCAGTGTATCATGTCACTCTGGTGTTGGCATGATGGCTGGGGGCAGTGTGCTGCGTGTTCCCTCGTGTTCTGCACGTTGGTACAGTGTAATAATGTTGTGGTGGTTGGCTACTGATGTGTGGCTTGATGCTGTATGTATAATGCCTCGCTCATGTCCAGTGTTGTGCTGCCGCTATATCTGGCGGTTATTGGTGGTGTTGTTTGTGAGTATATCTCTGGTAATGGTCTGGTTATGTATAGAGATTATATCTTCCTGACTAGCGCCTTGCTGCTTGCACATTGTTAGGCGTCTTGAAAGGGATGTTATTGTCTTGCCTATATATTGAATTCGTTGGGGCCGACAGTCCCCAAGTGGGAATGTGAGGATATAGATAACATTCGTCTCTTTCAAGAGGGGAGGGGAGGGGGGTTGTGTGGTGTCAGGAGAGCTCTTGATGAGCAAGTTGGTAGTCTTGTTGCTCTTATGGTATGTAATTAGTTCAGTCTTGTGGTTGGTGTCAGTAAAGGTCACATTTCTATCAGTAAGGTTCTTCGCGACCCTCTCCTTCAGTCTGTGACCCGTGGAGAGGTTCCTGAAGAACATAGTAATAATTGAGACCATTAACGTAATGTTGTCTCTCATATTTGAGGTCGCATGGCGGCTTACCTTTCTCTAGATGACTTCCTCGACATAATAATGAATAATTCATTCTGTTAGGGACAGGTAGCCAGAGGACATTTATACAAGTTAGGTTTATATCGAGCCCCCCCCCCCACCTTCCCATAAAGGTCAAACTACTGACCGCCCAGGATGCAACACCGCAACAATCTGACCAACTCCTGGGTACCTACTTATTGCTAGGTGAACAGGTGCATTAGGTTATAGGAAATGAGCCTAACCATTTCCCCGCCCACGATTCGAACCGGGAATTCTCGACTGCGATTCGAGAACGAACCCGACGGTACTACCGGGACCCTTATTATCCATTAGAGTATCCGATGCTCTATGGGGTTAGAGTATCAGGATAGAGTATGGGATGCTCTAGTCCTGCTGAGCGTGTGTGTTACTGTAGCCTTGGCTAAAGTGGCGCTCTTCGTTAATATATATATATATATATATATATATATATATATATATATATATATATATATATATATATATATATATATATATATATATATATAGGGTGTACCCTATACACATATATATACATAGGCAAATGAAGCCTAAGTCGCTGGTCCAGGAGCTAGAGTTCACCCCCCCCCCTCCTCCCCATAAAAACAAGAGCACACTGACAAAATTTTTGCACAATTACATCCCCGCTCCTGTGGCAGGCAAGTCCACTACGGGCTCACCATACCCGGTGCTACTTACAACTTTTGCTTCCCAGTAGCTGACTCTCAAACATGACATAATTGTATATTCTGAGTCAGATGCGTCAACAGCCTTAAACCGCACATGATAACGCTTTACGGCTTTCTTCATGGCCTCGCCTAATATGGGGCACAAGTTTAGTTTGACTCACAACCAAAATGACATGGTACACCCTAGCAAGGTGAGGTACTGTGGTACACCCTAGTAAGGTGAGGTACTGTGGTACACCCTAGCAAGGTGAGGTACTATGGTACACCCTAGCAAGGTGAGGTACTGTGGTACACCCTAGCCAGGTGAGGTACTGTGGTACACACTAGTCAGGTGAGGTACTGTGGTACACCCTAGCCAGGTGAGGTACTGTGCTTCACCCTAGCCAGGTGAGGTACTGTGGTACACCCTAGCCAGGTGAGGTACTGTGGTACACCCTAGCCAGGTGAGGTACTGTGGTACACCCTAGCCAGGTGAGGTACTGTGGTACACCCTATCCAGGTGAGGTACTGTGGTACACCCTAGCCAGGTGAGGTACTGTGGTACACCCTAGCCAGGTGAGGTACTGTGGTACACCCTATCCAGGTGAGGTACTGTGGTACACCATAGCAAGGTGAGGTACTGTGGTACACCCTAGCCAGGTGAGGTACTGTGGTACACCCTAGCCAGGTGAGGTACTGTGGTACACCCTAGCCAGGTGAGGTACTGTGGTACACCATAGCAAGGTGAGGTACTGTGGTACACCCTAGCCAGGTGAGGTACTGTTGTACACCCTAGCCAGGTGAGGTACTGTGGTACACCCTAGCCAGGTGAGGTACTGTGGTACACCCTAGCAAGGTGAGGTACTGTGGTACACCCTAGTAAGGTGAGGTACTGTGGTACACCCTAGCAATGTGAGGTACTGTGGTACACCCTAGCAAGGTGAGGTACTGTGGTACACCCTAGCAAGGTGAGGTACTGTGGTACACCCTAGCAAGGTGAGGTACTATGGTACACCCTAGCAAGGTGAGGTACTGTGGTGCACCCTAGCAAAGTGAGGTACTGTGGTACACCCTAGCCAGGTGTGGGTGGTGGTGGAGCACCCTAGCAAGGTGAGGGTGGTGGTGGAGCACCCTAGCAAGGTAAAGGTGGTGGTGGTGGAGCACCCTAGCAAGGTGAGGGTGGTGGTGGAGCACCCTAGCAAGGTGAGAGTGGTGGGGCACCCTAGCAAGGTGAGGGGTGGTAGTGGAGCACCCTAGCAAGGTGAGGGTGGTGGTGGTGGTGGAGCACCCTAGCAAGGTGAGGGTGGTGGTGGAGTACCCTAGCAAGGTGAGGGTGGTGGTGTAGCACCCTAGCAAGGTGAGGGTGGTGGTGGTGCACCCTAGCAAGGTGAGGGTGGTGGTGGTGGAGCACCCTAGCAAGGTGAGGGTGGTGGTGGTGGAGCACCCTAGCAAGGTGAGGGTGGTGGTGGAGCACCCTAGCAAGGTGAGGGTGGTGGTGGTGGAGCACCCTAGCAAGGTGAGGGTGGTGGTGGTGGAGCACCCTAGCAAGGTGAGGGTGGTGGTGGTGGTGGTGGAGCACCCTAGCAAGGTGAGGGTGGTGGTGGTGGAGCACCCTAGCAAGGTGAGGGTGGTGGTGGTGGAGCACCCTAGCAAGGTGAGGGTGGTGGTGGAGCACCCTAGCAAGGTGAGGGTGGTGGTGGTGGTGGAGCACCCTAGCAAGGTGAGGGTGGTGGTGGTGGAGCACCCTAGCAAGGTGAGGGTGGTGGTGGTGGAGCACCCTAGCAAGGTGAGGGTGGTGGTGGTGGTGGAGCACCCTAGCAAGGTGAGGGTGGTGGTGGTGGAGCACCCTAGCAAGGTGAGGGTGGTGGTGGAGGAGCACCCTAGCAAGGTGAGGGTGGTGGTGGTGGAGCACCCTAGCAAGGTGAGGGTGGTGGTGGTGGTGGAGCACCCTAGCAAGGTGAGGGTGGTGGTGGTGGAGCACCCTAGCAAGGTGAGGGTGGTGGTGGTGGAGCACCCTAGCAAGGTGAGGGTGGTGGTGGAGGAGCACCCTAGCAAGGTGAGGGTGGTGGTGGAGCACCCTAGCAAGGTGAGGGTGGTGGTGGAGGAGCACCCTAGCAAGGTGAGGGTGGTGGTGGAGCACCCTAGCAAGGTGAGGGTGGTGGTGGAGCACCCTAGCAAGGTGGTGGTGGAGCACCCTAGCAAGGTGAGGGTGGTGGTGGTGGAGGAGCACCCTAGCCTCTCCCCCAGCGTTAGTCTGGTTATGACGTCACTCAGCTGCCACTGACGACAGTATAATTACCACTTGGTGTGCTTGTGAGTCACACTTACTGTTTACATGCACGAGACACTTGACAAGCGCCGGGAGCAGCATGTGCAGCAGGTCGTGTGTGGGGCCGCGGGAAGCCTCCTGCTCCACTCAACAGTCTGCTAAGTCACAACAAAAGCTCATTATAGACTCCCGTGTGTGCGGGTGTCAGAGTAAATACTTCATTACTGGGAATGATGAGAGACAATGTGAGCTGGGTTGGGTGCACGGCTTCTAAGCACTTGTATGATGGCTGCTGCTTTACACAAATACGGTCAAGAGAACACAGAAAATAGTTTAAATGTTCCTCTTAATATTAGGATTTTATATTCGATATAATTACATTATAGTTGTATTGGTAATGCCGAAGATTTTATAGGCGCAGCAGCTATTTTTTTGTCTATTTACTTAAGTTACCGATTCATAGTTAACTTACATATAAGCATAACGGCATTTAGGACACGTCAACCGTAGCCTCTAGTGAACATTATCACATAAGTCTTATTACTATTCTCGGGTAGACTCAAATAATTTTCGAATTACATATTTCACATTATTATCAATAATACTCAGTATTAATGTAACCAAATGTAGTAAAACCTAACCTAACTAATAAGTATTTATTTATTATTTTGGAATAACGAATACACTCACATCTGATAACAATGTTATAATTGTTATGATAATGAGTGATCATTTTTGCAATTATTAAGGTATGTAACATGATAACTAATTACTTTAGTCAGTCACTCATTCTGCACCCCATACCCATCCCGGGGGCGGTGGTGTAAAGGGTTACAGAGGCACCACCACCGCTCACGGAGTGGGTATGGGCACCACCACCGCCCACGGAGTGGGTATGGGCACCACCACCGCCCACGGAGTGGGTGTGGGCACCACCACCACCCACGGAATGGGTGTGGGCACCACCACCACCCACGGAATGGGTATGGGCACCACCACCGCCAACGGAGTGGGTATGGGCACCACCACTGCCCACAGAGTGGGTATGGGGGTGCAGAATAACAGAGTGTAAAATAGTTTTGTACTTAGTTAACATCTAGTATATCTTAATAATTACTATAATAATAACTAAATATATATTTAATCAAAGCTTTATAAACAAAATATATGTTTAGTAAGAGAACTTGAACGATGTTACCAGATGTGCGAGTATCCGTTATGATATGCTAGGTGACAGGGTGCTGGGGGTGACAAGGTGTTGGGGGGTGACAAAGTGCTGGGGGTGACAAGGTGTTGGGGGGTGACAAGGTGCTGGGGGGTGACAAGGTATTGGGGGGTGACAAGGTGCTGGGGGTGACAAGGTGCTGGGGGGTTACAAGGTGTTGGGGGGTGACAAGGTGCTGGGGGTGACAAGGTGTTGGGGGGTGACAAGGTGCTGGGGGTGACAAGGTGTTGGGGGGTGACAAGGTGCTGGGGGGTGACAAGGTGTTGGGGGTGACAAGGTGCTGGGGGTGACAAGGTGCTGGGGGGTGACAAGGTGCTGGGGGTGACAAGGTGCTGGGGGGTGACAAGGTGCTGGGGGTGACAAGGTGCTGAGGGTGACAAGGTGCTGCGGGGTGACAAGGTGCTGGGGGTGACAAGGTGTTGTGGGTGACAAGGTGCTGGGGGGTGACAAGGTGCTGGGGGTGACAAGGTGTTGCGGGGTGACAAGGTGCTGGGGGGTGACAAGGTGCTGGGGGTGACAAGGTGCTGCGGGGTGACAAGGTGCTGGGGGTGACAAGGTGTTGGGGGTGACAAGGTGTTGGGGGTGACAAGGTGCTGGGGGTGACACGGTGTTGGGGGGTGACAAGGTGCTGGGGGTGACAAGGTGTTGGGGTGACAAGGTGCTGGGGGGTGACAAGGTGCTGGGGGTGACAAGGTGTTGGGGGTGACAAGGTGCTGGGGGTGACAAGGTGTTGGGGGGTGACAAGGTGCTGGGGGTGACAAGGTGCTGGGGGGTGACAAGGTGCTGGGGGGTGACAAGGTGCTGGGGGGTGACAAGGTGCTGGGGGGTGACAAGGTGCTGGGGGTGACAAGGTGTTGGGGGGGTGACAATGTGCTGGGGGTGACAAGGTGTTGGGGGGTGACAAGGTGCTGGGGGTGACAAGGTGCTGGGGGGTGACAAGGTGCTGGGGGGTGACAAGGTGCTGGGGTGACAAGGTGCTGGGGTGACAAGGTGCGGGGGTGACAAGGTGCTGCGGGGGTGACAAGGTGCGGGGGTGACAAGGTGCTGAGGGGTGACAAGGTGCTGGGGGTGACAAGGTGCTGGGGGGTGACAAGGTGCAGGGGGGTGACAAGGTGCTGGGGGGTGACAAGGTGCTGAGGGGTGACAAGGTGCTGGGGGTGACAAGGTGGTGGGGGGTGACAAGGTGCTGGGGGGTGACAAGGTGCTGGGGGTGACTAGGTGCTGGGGGGTGACAAGGTGCTGAGGGGTGACAAGGTGCTGGGGGTGACAAGGTGCTGGGGGGTGACAAGGTGTTGGGGGGTGACAAGGTCCTGGGGTGACAAGGTGCTGGGGGTGACAAGGTGCTAGGGGGTGACAAAGTGCTGGGGGGTGACAAGGTGCTGGGGGGTGACAAAGTGCTGGGGGGTGACAAAGTGCTGGGGGGTGACAAAGTGCTGGGGGGTGACAAAGTGCTGGGGGTGACAAGGTGCTGGGGGTGACAAGGTGCTGGGGGGTGACAAGGTGCTGGGGGGTGACAAAGTGCTGGGGGGTGACAAAGTGCTGGGGGTGACAAGGAGCTGGGGGTGACAAGGTGCTGCGGGGTGACAAGGTGCTGGGGGGTGACAAGGTGCTGGGGTGACAAGGTGCTGGGGGGTGACAAGGTGCTGCGGGGTGACAAGGTGCTGCGGGGTGACAAGGTGCTGGGGGGTGACAAGGTGCTGCGGGGTGACAAGGTGCTGGGGGTGACAAGGTGCTGGGGGGTGACAAGGAGCCAGGAGGGGGTGGTGGAGGGTGACAAGGAGCCAGGAGGGGGTGGTGGAGGGTGACAAGGAGCCAGGAGGGGGTGGTGGAGGGTGACAAGGAGCCAGGAGGGGGTGGTGGAGGGTGACAAGGAGCCAGGAGGGGGTGGTGGAGGGTGACAAGGAGCCAGGAGGGGGTGGTGGAGGGTGACAAGGAGCCAGGAGGGGGTGGTGGAGGGTGACAAGGAGCCAGGAGGGGGTGGTGGAGGGTGACAAGGAGGAGCCAGGAGAGGGTGGTGGAGGGTGACCAGGAGCCAGGAGGGGGGGTGGTGGCGGTGGGTGCTGGGGGGGGGGGAGAGGTGAGGGTGTTCTCGGGGCAAGAGAGTGTTGAGTGTGACCTGGGGGTGGGGGGGGGGAGGACAGTGGTGCCAGCGTTACTGTCATGGACTAAAACAGCCGCAACACTGCCTGAGCCTCGCGCTAATTATTTCTTATTAATGCACATGGCAGTGGCGCTCCCATGACGTCACGGCCCCAGTGACAACATTGTGGGCACAAGAGCGGCTGGGTGAGGTCAGGGCACAAGAGCAGCTGGGTGAGGTCAGGGCACAAGAGCGGCTGGGTGAGGTCAGGATACAAGAGCAGCTGGGTGAGGTCAGGGCACAAGAGCAGCTGGGTGAGGTCAGGACACAAGAGCAGCTGGGTGAGGTCAGGGCACAAGAGCAGCTGGGTGAGGTCAGGGCACAAGAGCAGCTGGGTGAGGTCAGGGCACAAGAGCGGCTGGGTGAGGTCAGGACACAAGAGCAGCTGGGTGAGGTCAGGACACAAGAGCAGCTGGGTGAGGTCAGGGCACAAGAGCGGCTGGGTGAGGTCAGGACACAAGAGCAGCTGGGTGAGGTCAGGACACAAGAGCAGCTGGGTGAGGTCAGGGCACAAGAGCGGCTGGGTGAGGTCAGGGCACAACCTGGAACCCTGCGTAGCCTGGCGCGGGGTTCCAGTTATGACAGCAATTGACTGACAATTTGCTAACTTACCAGGATGTGTTGAGTCACACATTCAGTCCTTCCTCATAAACAAATGCCAAATGTTTATTAACCCAGCTATCAAACCTGCCGAGCTGTTAATGACATGAGAACACTGTGCACACGACTCACAACTGATGACGTTTACAATGTTCTTAAACGTTTCTTCGTTCAACGTTCTATATTGCTGTCCCAGTCCGACTTCATCAACGAAGGCCAAAGATCGTTAATCCAGCCGCCAAACCCCTTGTTTATGAATGAAACACGGTTCCCTCCAACCCGCCCTCGGGTCGAGTCCTTCCATCCTAGATAGGGGGAGGGGGACGTTGTGGGAAAGGGGGGCGGGAAGTCTGGTGGAGAGGGAGGGGAGAAGGGGGGAGGGGGTATCTTGGGGGAAGAAAGTTGGAGGAGGGAAACGGGAAAAGATTAAAGAGGGAAAGTGGGGGGGGGGGAGGGAGAGGGGGAATTAACTAGGGGGTACTCAGCGCAGCCGAGTAACGCTAATAACGTAACAACGTAATTATCCTACCAGCGTACACCACCTCTACAACACACAAGTGCTAAATAAACACAATTGTGTAGCAATAATCTCGAGCGTACTATTTCAGTGACATCTGGCACCCATTTTGTCGTACATCAACTCAAAATTAAGCTGGACATTCCATTCTGGGATATGCCCCGAAGGCTCGTCCTGATTGGCGGAGGAGTCGTGACGTCATGAACAAAGTGCTCAGTTGCTAATTTAATGCCTCCGAATTATTAAATGTATATTATTATAAGTAATACATTATACAATTCGGGCCTCTAGACGAAATATCAGTTGGTTCATGGTCAAATAAATGGCCTGAATGTCCAAACAATGAAGGATAAAATGGATCAACATTTCCACCGCTGGTCAACGCCATGATTGCCACAATGGCGTCAATTGTTTAATGAGAGTCGAGCCACGTCTTGAAGCCCCCAAGTCTTTCATGTCTCTCTTGCTTCTCCCTTCACACAGCAGCTGGACTTGGCAGAGCCACTCGCTGCCTCCATTACCTTACTTTACGGTGCTCAAGCGCAAGTGAGGTGCGATGAATGGCTCAGTTCAGCAGGAGTCCCACCAGCGAGCAGGTCCAGTTGGTACATAAACATGTCGCGGAGCTCCTGGTTAACTAGGTTGCTTGAGGCCTGCTCCTGAACACACTAGGCTACTTGAGTCCTGCTCCTCAACACACTAGGCTACTTGAGACCTGCTCCTGAACACACTAGGCTACTTGAGGCCTGCTCCTGAACACACTAGGCTACTTGAGGCCTGCTCCTGAACACACTAGGCTACTTGAGGCCTGCTCCTAGACACACTAGGCTACTGAGTCCTGCTCCTAGACACACTAGGCTACTTGAGTCCTGCTCCTAGACACACTAGGCTACTTGAGTCCTGCTCCTGAACACACTAGGCTACTTGAGGCCTGCTCCTGAACACACTCGGCTACTTGAGGCCTGCTCCTGAACACACTAGGCTACTTGAGGCCTGCTCCTGAACACACTAGGCTACTTGAGGCCTGCTCCTGAACACACTAGGCTACGTGAGTCCTGCTCCTGAACACACTAGGCTACTTGAGGCCTGCTCCTGAACACACTAGGCTACGTGAGTCCTGCTCCTGAACACACTAGGCTACTTGAGTCCTGCTCCTAGACACACTAGGCTACTTGAGGCCTGCTCCTGAACACACTAGGCTACTTGAGGCCTGCTCCTGAACACATTAGGCTACTTGAGTCCGTACGGTCCCTACGGTCTTAATACCTTCTGATGCATGTTTACTCCTAGACTAATAACCTCACAATCAATATTACTAATTTACGTAGTTCTACTTTCGGTTAGTAATAACCGAAAATAGTTAGTTAGTTTCGTAGTAATATTTTCGGTATTTTCGGTTTCAGTTTCGGTTAACATTTTATTTTTTCCAAAGAGATGCTACATATAACAGTTAAGTAATAACAGCCTTCCAATGTGCTCTTAAATTGAAGTGAATTGTTGTAGTAAAAGTAAAGTTACCCGGGGTATGAAGGGATGAATAGTCTGGTCAAAAATGTAAACTGTTCCATTGAGGAGCGAGGCTGAAGAGCGTATCAGTAAGAGCACTTGTAACACAACACTTTGTGCCACGAGGTACAAAGTCTCCAGCTTGGTGAAGGTGTCGCACCCAGCCTGGCCGCCCCTTTCACAGTACTGCACCAGTACTGCACCAGTACTGAACCAATACTGCACCAGTACTGAACCAGTACTGCACCAGTACTGCACCAGTACTGAACCAGTACTGCACCAGTACTGAACCAGTACTGAACCAGTACTGAACTAGTACTGAACCAGTACTGAACCAGTACTGAACCAGTACTGCACCAGTACTGAACCAGTACTGCACCAGTACTGCACCAGTACTGAACCAGTACTGCACCAGTACTGAACCAGTACTGCACCAGTACTGAACCAGTACTGCACCAGTACTGAACCAGTACTGCACCAGTACTGCACCAGTACTGAACCAGTACTGCACCAGTACTGCACATAGTAAGTAACTGCAGGCGAAGCAGTCATCCTACTAACTGCAATGCTGAATTATTTTATTCCTAAAGGGTTTTCTCCCACAAATATATATACCATTATCAAACTCCAATTTTGTTAGTAAATCCCAAAGTAACCCGTCCTCAACTCAAGTCCATTACATCCAGCGGTCGACCCCACAGACGCATTCATAAATGTTTACATGCTGTTCATTCAAAACAAGAATTTTCTCAAATATAAATTAATATTATAATATATTAGCATATTGTGCATATATAGGCATAAGTTAGGTTAGGTGTTTAGGTTCTGTTGGCGATTATTTGTATTTGTAGTACGTGGGTGAAGCATTTATAGCGTTGTGGTTCGAACCAGGAGCCAGGAGACTAACCAAGGCAGGAGACTAACCAAGGCGGGAGACTAACCAAGCCAGGAGACTAACCAAGGCAGGAGACTAACCAAGGCAGGAGACTAACCAAGGCGGGAGACTAACCAAGGCGGGAGACTAACCAAGGCGGGAGACTAACCAAGCCAGGAGACTAACCAAGGCGGGAGACTAACCAAGCCAGGAGACTAACCAAGGCAGGAGACTAACCAAGGCGGGAGACTAACCAAGGCGGGAGACTAACCAAGGCGGGAGACTAACCAAGGCGGGAGACTAACCAAGGCGGGAGACTAACCAAGGCGGGAGACTAACCAAGGTGGGAGACTAACCAAGGTGGGAGACTAACCAAGGTGGGAGACTAACCAAGGCAGGAGACTAACCAAGGCAGGAGACTAACCAAGGCAGGAGACTAACCAAGGCGGGAGACTAACCAAGGCGGGAGACTAACCAAGCCAGGAGACTAACCAAGGCAGGAGACTAACCAAGGCAGGAGACTAACCAAGGCGGGAGACTAACCAAGGCGGGAGACTAACCAAGGCGGGAGACTAACCAAGCCAGGAGACTAACCAAGGCGGGAGACTAACCAAGGCGGGAGACTAACCAAGGCGGGAGACTAACCAAGCCAGGAGACTAACCAAGGCGGGAGACTAACCAAGGCGGGAGACTAACCAAGGCGGGAGACTAACCAAGGCGGGAGACTAACCAAGGCAGGAGACTAACCAAGGCGGGAGACTAACCAAGGCGGGAGACTAACCAAGGTGGGAGACTAACCAAGGTGGGAGACTAACCAAGGTGGGAGACTAACCAAGGCAGGAGACTAACCAAGGCAGGAGACTAACCAAGGCAGGAGACTAACCAAGGTGGGAGACTAACCAAGGCAGGAGACTAACCAAGGCGGGAGACTAACCAAGCCAGGAGACTAACCAAGGCGGGAGACTAACCAAGGCGGGAGACTAACCAAGGCGGGAGACTAACCAAGGCGGGAGACTAACCAAGCCAGGAGACTAACCAAGGCGGGAGACTAACCAAGGCAGGAGACTAACCAAGGTGGGAGACTAACCAAGCCAGGAGACTAACCAAGGCAGGAGACTAACCAAGGCGGGAGACTAACCAAGGTGGGAGACTAACCAAGGTGGGAGACTAACCAAGCCAGGAGACTAACCAAGGCAGGAGACTAACCAAGGCAGGAGACTAACCAAGGCAGGAGACTAACCAAGGCAGGAGACTAACCAAGGCAGGAGACTAACCAAGGCAGGAGACTAACCAAGGTGGGAGACTAACCAAGGCGGGAGACTAACCAAGGCGGGAGACTAACCAAGACAGGAGAGTAACCAAGCCTCCTGCAATACTCCGCCACACACACATATTCAGTGACAGACACACTCAATTACACCTTCAGAAGGATTGCTACCTCAAACGCAACCATTAATTAATTCCCATCAAATATACAATTAAGCAATTTAACCAACAAGAATTATGAAGGTAAACATGCTGGCGTAGTTATGAAGCAGAGGATAAGAGACGGCGCCATATTCCTCAGGCGGGCAGTCAACGCTCAGTATAACTTGCTGGAAGGTCGGTGTGCAAAAATATTTCATGCAGGATAACAGATTTTTAGCTTACAGGAAACAGTGACTGTGGGGTATTTACTATTTGTATTTACTATTTGTGTTTGTAGAATCGAAGTTTTTAGCTCTTGGACCCCGCCTTTTCTAACCAATCTATTTTCCTCTATTATATCCACTACATATATTTCTCTCTAACACACACACACACACACACACATTTCAGAAACTTGTGTAAGGAATCTTTCAGAACCCTGTATACCACTTATGTAAGACCAATCCTGGAGTATGCAGCTCCAGCCTGGAGTCCATACCTAGTTAAACACAAGACAAAGTTAGAGAAGATTCAGCGGTATGCCACCAAGCTCGTCCCGGAACTGAGAGGATTGAGCTACGAGGAAAGGCTAAAGGAGCTGAACCTCACATCCCTGGAAAACAGAAGAGTAAGGGGAGACATGATAACCACCTACAAAATTCTCAGGGGAATTGACAGGGTGGACAAAGACAAACTCTTCAGCACGGGTGGGACACGAACAAGGGGACACAGGTGGAAACTTAGTACCCAGATGAGCCACAGAGACGTTAGAAAGAATTTTTTCAGTGTCAGAGTAGTTAATAAATGGAATGCACTAGGAAGTGATGTGGTGGAGGCTGACTCCATACACAGTTTCAAATGTAGGTATGATAGAGCCCAGTAGGCTCAGGAATCTGTACACCAGTTGATTGACAGTTGAGAGGCGGGACCAAAGAGCCAAAGCTCAACCCCCGCAAGCACAATTAGGTGAGTACAATTAGGTGAGTACATCCCCAGGAAGCAGCCCGTAACAGCTGTCTAACTCCCAGGTACCCATGCGCGCTGTCCACTCAGCTACCAGGTCCCTATGAGTGTGTGTGTGTGTGTGTGTAGGGGGGGGGGGGGGAAGATGGCCACTTCACCAAGGCTGGAGCAGGTACACGGTTGTTCAACGTCCTACCAGCGAGCATGAGAAATATTGCCGGAACAACCGTGGACATCTTCAAGAGGAAACTACATTGTTTCCTTCAAGGAGTACCGGACCAACCGGGCTGTGGTGGGTATGTGGGCCTGCGGGCCGCTCCAAGCAACAGCCTAGTGGACCAAACTCTCAAGTCAAGTCTGGCCTCGGGCCGGGCTTGGGGAGTAGAACTCCCAGAACCCCATCAACCAGGTACCAACCATGATTTACAAAGGTGTGATACAAACCGTTCAGCACATTTGTAAATAAGAGGCTGCAGCATGTTGAACATCCTCTTCATATTTGGTTTAATTAACATTAAAGAACACAAGAGTAGGGACTCTCATCTAACTTGAAGGCTAAGAAACAGTTGTGCCTCCCTCAGCTAATTTTAAGGCCACATACCCCCCCCCCATACTGTTCCCAGAACATAATCAGCTAATCTGTTTAGGCGACACCCTCGTATCCCCAACCTACATCGTGCACTTTATTTTTCAGACGCAAGAGGTGTTATCACAGTATTAACGCCCAGCCTGACGCCACAGGAAGCCAATCACCTTCGAGTGACTGCGACACCTGATACTTGAGTGAGGTGTGAGGTGGCCCTCATAATGTAGTGAAGCTGCCACTCAACTCAGGGCGGGAATTAATGTTAAGACACTCAAACCATGTTAATTTTATTATCGAATATTCCAGATGCGAGTAATTATTTCTCTCATAAAGATATACAAACGCAACTCTAGATTCAAAGTTAACATTCAGAATAAAGTTAAACTTTGGCTACTTTTGTCTACAGCCTAAGTGCTACATAGACTTCCTGACTTGGTGCCTTCTTTGTTAATTATTTCTACAATCTAGGCCCAATCACTTGGACTGGACGGTAGAGTGACGGTCTCGCTTCTTGCAGGTCGCCGTTCAATCCCCGAAAGTCCAAATGGTTAAGCACCATTCCTTTCCTCCATCCTGCCCTATATATCCTCATCCTCATCTTTTCTAAGTGCTATAGTCATAATGGCTAAACGCTTTCTCCTGATAATTACCTTGCCTTACTTGTTACAATCTAAATAGTTAAATTAACACATATAGTGAACACATAAAGTTAATACATATAGGTAACTCGTTGGTGTGGTGTAATTATTTCAATTATTTAATTTCCTTGTGTACAAGTTATCAATCACTGAATTTTGCACGGAGCGGCTTGGGGTCACCTCCGTGTGGTCTTCCGGGTGAGCGTCGACGATAAGGGGGAGGATAAGGTGAGCCTTGGTCAGCACCGTGCCCACAGCTGCTGCTGCTGAGCTTGTTAAAGGTCGGGGGGGGGGGGGGCATCCGGAGCTCCTGTGATAAACATACCAAACTTGATACCAACTGACCGGATGCTGTCGTCTATATTCATGGCCAGACTCTCTGCTACCACCACCGCCACCATCACACTACCACCATCGCTGCCCTCATTACTACCATCATCAGTGCCACAACCTCAACTACCACCGTCGGCATCATTACCACCACTATCGTCACCGTTACCACTATTGCCTCTACTATTATTGCTTCTATTGTTTACACCACCAGTACTGTTACAATTATCATCACTACCAGTACAACTATTCCTACTATTTATACCGCTACTATTATTATTAATTCACACTACCAGTACTACGACTACCACTACTGATAATAAACACGGCTCTACACACACACACACACACACACACACACACACACACACACACACATACAACTAGGTGAGAACACATTGAGAGCAGCGAACACACCACGTCACCATCCTACGCCACTTACAGGATGCCCGATGCCAGCTCCTTGTGTACGCTACTACACATGATGACTTGAACCATCTCTAACCTAATAACGTGCTATGTCAATCCAGGCGACCAAGGGAAAACAAAACACAGTTCAGAGATCATTAAGGTCGACAGGAGGCGGTTGAGTAACTTAACATCTGTGATGTACAAGAAGACGCCCTGGAGCGCGACAACTCCAAGCCACGAGTACGATAGCCAGCGTCGATTGTTTACATTTTATTTTAGGCTCACGCCAGTGCGTACGGTTCTGACTGACACTTGGGTGTGCTTCTGTCATTAGAAGTCATTGTAACGCACGCCTCGCCAGTGATTGCGATCAGGTTCGAGGCATGGGCAGGGAGGATTGACTGAGCACCAATCCTTCACTGTTCGTCCCTGTGCTCACCTTACTATTGTTATTTTTCAATATTTTCTTGGAGTCGTTTTTGGTGGAATGACGCCCAAGCCCCGGCGTGACCTGGGCACTTGGTCAGCCCTCTCGTCAAGTCCACATGCCCAGCCCGCCCTCCTTAGGTTTCCTAACGTCAAGAAAAACGTCAAATTAAAGTGCCCTTATCCTAACCTACCAGAGGACCCAAAACAGAAAACGTGACAGGACGTCAATTTTGCAACCCGCTTCCATTTCCTAGTACGACAATTTTTGGCCTTATGAAACGCATACGAGCGAAAAGCGACGCTCTTTGTAGGAGGACAGTTTGTAGCGCCCGCCATCCCTCCCAGTTAATAAATAATAGAAATATAAATAACAAAAACAAACAGCAATACTTAAAAAACACAAAAAAGGCAAAAGACGTCAGTGAAGATCTACTGGCTTAACACTGAAGCATTATATGTTGATCTACAGCATATACAACAGCTATTACAGTCACCACCTGTTCACG
>NC_091164.1:6196606-6326606 GCF_040958095.1 Procambarus clarkii
GCAGGAGAGATTGCTGAAATAGAGGGAGTTCAGAGAACATATACGGCACGCATAGACGAGATAAAACACCTAAATTATTGGGATCGTCTCAAAGCTCTCCAAATGCTAGAAAGAAGAGATATGAAATAATATACACGTGGAAAATACTGGAGGGCCAGGTCCCAAATCTACACAGAAAAATAACAACATACTGGAGTGAACGATATGGAAGAAACTGCAGAATAGAACCAGTGAAGAGCAGAGGTGCCATAGGCACAATCAGAGAACACTGTATAAACATCAGAGGTCCGCGGTTGTTCAACACCCTCCCAGCGAATATAAGAAATATTGCCGGAACAACCGTGGACATCTTCAAGAGGAAACTAGATTGTTTTCTTTAAGGAGTGCCGGACCAACCGGGCTGTGGTGGGTATGTGGGCCTGCGGGCCGCTCCAAGCAACAGCCTGGTGGACCAAACTCTCACAAATCAAGCGTGGCCTCGGGCCGGACTTGGGGAGTAGAAGAACTCCCAGAACCTCATCAAGCAGGTATCAGGAGTTGAAGCAGTATAAATAGATAACGTGAGAAGCATGCGCGAAATTAGGATAGATAAATATCACGAAAACATATATAATGCAAAAACTGGTATATCCCCAGATTACGGAGCGTGTACCGGTGTAACACAGGGAGGGTGATCTCGTCTTATCTTTCCTTCCTTTTCCCCCTCTACCCGTATTCTTACTTTTTATTCTCTACAAGGGACTCCAAAACTTTTACTAAAGCCGACTCCACGCCACGTGGTCCTAAGACGATTGACCGACTTAGGATTCTACAACCCGTATGAAGTGACCTAGGCTTTGAGTAAAACCCTAGAGTCGCCTCCGCCGCCACCACCAGACCAGTAACACTGAGCAATGATCGAGGTCTGAATCGATCATGCTAATTAACCAACCTTGGGGCTTGATCCCCACTATAACCGATACCCTTTAAGATCTTAAGTGTGGAATTAATTAAACGGGACTGATAACTTCCGATTTGGTGTTAGAATCGGCGCCCAATTCAACTCTGCCTCGTAGGGACCACGTGACCAGGACAAATTCATATACATATAACAAACACATGGAAATAATAAAAATGCAAATTATTAACTAATTAATTTATTAAAAGAAAAACTAAAACAAAATCTAAAGATGTTCACTCCCTACTTGACCTGAACGGCAATGAATTGACTACCCCTATAAGAACTCATAAAGCAACTCTACCTTGGGCGACCAGCTAGATGTTCGTGCTGTCGGGAGGCCGATGATGGTAAGGCCACCTGCCCGAGTTGTTTCTCAAACCACACTAATCTGTCCTCTCTCTGGTCTTCCCCAGACTAGAGCATTGTATTGTTTTGCATCGCTTACCAAGTTACTTAGCAAGGTTTAAGTTATAACAATTAACCTCTGTTGTACTTAATTGATCCAGATTGGTTGAATTATTTTAACTGAAGTTAAATTACACAAGCATCTAACGGCAGAGCTGTTCCCGATCACCAAATCACCATCCCGATCACCAAATCACTACACCACGGAGATCGCAGTCTCCGTGGTGTAGTGGTAAGACACTCGCCTGGCGTTCCGCGAGCGCTATGTCATGGGTTCGTATCCTGGCCGGGGAGGATTTACTGGGCGCAATTCCTTAACTGTAGCCTCTGTTTAACGCAACAGTAAAATGTGTACTTGGATGAAAAAACGATTCTTCGCGGCAGGGGATCGTATTCCAGGGACCATAGGATTAAGGACTTGCCCGAAACGCTACGCGTACTAGTGGCTGTACAAGAATGTAACAACTCTTGTATATATCTCAAAAAAAAAAAAAAAAAAAAAAAAAAAAAAAATGGCTATTTGACCTTTGAGAAATAGTGGACATGTCAACTCTGATGACCTATGACCGCCGGTCACTCCGCCTTACAACTTGGATCTGGTTCGTGATGTCACTGATGGTGACTTAACTCAAGTCTCCTAATAATTAGAATACTCTTGGTACTATAACCAGGAATATTATACAATACCATTTTAATACAAAATGAATAAAGGCTAATTTCTCTAAATAAGGGAATACTATAGAATGGTTCATTATACGCAACTATGAACAGAGACGCCCGCCATTTGTGACTCAGACCTGCTAATCCCCAGAGGAATGTGCGTTGGTGAGGTCAGGTCCCTACACGAAACTTCTGGAACCTTCTGGAATAATTCTTACAACAGCCTAGTTTGTTACACCGGCATACTGGTAACCAAGATGAACCAGAGTGTGAGGAAACAGATTAAGTGTACGCAGGATAGAGTCGAGTACAAGGTTGAGTGGCAGCCGTTGATGGAATAGGAAGTGTTTTGTTTTGATCGTATATGACAACTGACGAGTATCACAGTGACGCTCACCTACACCCGTGAAGCCCTGGGACACTGCTGCGGTGACGCTACAGCTGTGGGAGACCACTCAACCTGGCCAGCAGAACCTTGTTCCCATCATCAGCTAAGCTAGGCAGCCATTACATGATTATCCTTCTGTACCTTATAATTTTGTTAGGTTCATCCTCTAGAAAACGTTCATACCACGTTGTCAACTCCCACGATAACAATGGCGGTTTACATTCCCTGGGAGGAAGTCTTCAGGGTCGGCCTGGCGGGTGCATCACTCTCATAATATTATGTTACGGCTCATGGCTTCATTTTTGTGGCTCTGACACTACGTCTTGATCAAGAGTGAAGCTGTACACATTCTTCCTCTTGATCAAGGGTGAAGCTGCACACATTCTTCCTCTTGATGGGTCCGTCTAATTACCACAAGCTACCACAAACTACACAAACTTCAGAAAGCTTCCTGGCAATACGTTAGTAATGAATAAATATGATATATTAAGTTGGGCTGACCTAACCTAACCTAACCTATCCTAACCTATCCTAACCTAACCTAACCTAACCTAACCTAACCTAACTTAACCAAACCTAACCTAACCGAAGCTTGGATCGTCGACTTGATTTGGCGTCACCAGCTTTTTATTTTCGTCTAATTTCTTTATAAAAAGATACTTTTTCAGATTAAAATTATGTTTTTTCGTGTTGTACATTCAGCACCAACATTATAATGAGTAAATATATCATATTTATTCATTACTAACGTATTGCCAGGAAGCTTTCTGAAGTTTGTGGTAGCTTGTGGTAATTAGACGGACCGGTCTTGGGTAAGGGTGAAGCTGCACACATTCTTCATCTTGATCAAGGGTGAAGCTGCACACATTCTTCGTCTTGATCAAGGGTGAAGCTGCACACATTCTTCGTCTTGATCAAGGGTGAAGCTGTACACATTCTTCCTCTTGATCAAGGGTGAAGCTGCACACATTCTTCCTCTTGATCAAGGGTGAAGCTGTACACATTCTTCGTCTTGATCAAGGGTGAAGCTGCACACATTCTTCGTCTTGATCAAGGGTGAAGCTGTACACATTCTTCGTCTTGATCAAGGGTGTAGCTGCACACATTCTTCGTCTTGATCAAGGGTGAAGCTGTACACATTCTTCGTCTTGATCAAGGGTGAAGCTGTACACATTCTTCCTCTTGATCAAGGGTGAAGCTGCACACATTCTTCGTCTTGATCAAGGGTGAAGCTGCACACATTCTTCGTCTTGATCAAGGGTGAAGCTGCACACATTCTTCCTCTTGATCAAGGGTGAAGCTGCACACATTCTTCGTCTTGATCAAGGGTGAAGCTGCACACATTCTTCGTCTTGATCAAGGGTGAAGCTGTACACATTCTTCCTCTTGATCAAGGGTGAAGCTGCACACATTCTTCCTCTTGATCAAGGGTGAAGCTGTACACATTCTTCGTCTTGATCAAGGGTGAAGCTGTACACATTCTTCCTCTTGATCAAGGGTGAAGCTGCACACATTCTTCCTCTTGATCAAGGGTGAAGCTGTACACATTCTTCGTCTTGATCAAGGGTGAAGCTGTACACATTCTTCATCTTGATCAAGGGTGAAGCTGTACACATTCTTTGTCTTGATCAAGGGTGAAGCTGCACACATTCTTCGTCTTGATCAAGGGTGAAGCTGCACACATTCTTCGTCTTGATCAAGGGTGAAGCTGTACACATTCTTCATCTTAATCAAGGGTGAAGCTGCACACATTCTTCGTCTTGATCAAGGGTGAAGCTGCACACATTCTTCGTCTTGATCAAGGGTGAAGCTGCACACATTCTTCGTCTTGATCAAGGGTGAAGCTCCACACATTCTTCGTCTTGATCAAGGGTGAAGCTGTACACATTCTTCCTCTTGATCAAGGGTGAAGCTGCACACATTCTTCGTCTTGATCAAGGGTGAAGCTGCACACATTCTTCGTCTTGATCAAGGGTGAAGCTGCACACATTCTTCGTCTTGATCAAGGGTGAAGCTGCACACATTCTTCGTCTTGATCAAGGGTGAAGCTGTACACATTCTTCGCGCTCATATTAACATAAACTACGAATCAGTCCATTGTTGTGTTTATAATCACTACAACATATTCAGCGAGAGAGGAAAGTTGATATATCTGTTACAATATATCGGTAGGAATATGATTAATCCGGAAAATATGCTCTGGACCGATTAACCTTAAGTGACTGGTGTAACACGGGTAGGGTTTCTCTCTACTTATCTTCCTTTCTACTCCCCCTCTCTACCCGTATTCTTACTTTTTATTCTCTACAAGGGACTCCAAAACTTTTACCAAAGCCAACTCCACGCCACGTGGTCCTAAGACGATTGACCGACTTAGGATTCTACACCCAGTATGACGTGACCTAGGCTTTGAGCAAAACCCTAGAGTCGCCTCCGCCGCCACCACCAGACCAGTAACACAGCAATGATCGAGGTCTGGATCGATCATGCTAATTAAGCAACCTTGGGGCTTGATCCCCACTATAACCGATGACCTTGAGTGTGGAATAAATTACACGGTAATGATGAATTCCGATTCGATGTTAGAATCGGCGCCCAATCCACCTTTACCTCGTGTGGACCACGTGACCAGGACAAGTTCACATAACACATGGAAATAATAAAATGCAAATTATTAACTAATTAATTTATTAAAAGAAAAACTAAAACAAAATCTAAATATGTTCACTCCCTGTCACTTTAACACTCCCTACTTGACCTGAATGCAATGAGTTGACTAGTCCAATACATAACAATAGCAACTATACCTCTATGTTTTACCAGCTAAAGATGTTGGGCTGGTCTTGGGAGAGGTAAGATGGAGTGACCTCTCCCAGTTGCTCTTATGTCCACACTGATCTCTTCCTCGTCTGGTTTAGCCCAGACTAGAGCATTGTATTGTTCCGCATAGTCTACCCAGTTACTTAGCAAGGTTAAGTTATAACAATTAACCTCTGTTGTACTTAATTGATCCAGACTGGTTGAATTATTTTACTGAAATTAAATTACACAAACATCTAACGGCAGAGCTGTTCCCGATCCCCAAAATGGTTAATTGAACTTTGAGAAATAGTAGACATGTCAACCCTGATGACCTATGACCGCCGGTCACTCCGCCTTACAACTTAGATCTGATTCGTGACGTCACTGATGGTGACTTAATTCAATAATTAGAATACTCTTGATATTGTACCCAGCACTATTATACAATACAATTTTAATACAAAATGAATAAAGGCTAATTTCTCTAAATTACTGAATACTATAGGATGGTTCATTATACAAAACTATGAACAAAGATGCCCGCCATTTGTGACTCAGACCTGCTAATTCCCAGGGGGAATGTGTGTTTTTGAAGGTCAGGTCCCTACACGAAACTTCTGGAACCTTCTGGAATAATTCTTACAACAGCCTAGTTTGTTACACTGGGACCAGATTCACGAAAGCACTTACGAACCTGTACATCTTTTCTCAATCTTTGGCGGCTTTGTTTCCAATTATTAAACAGTTAATGAGCTCCGAAGCACCAGGAGGCTGTTTATAACAATAACAACAGTTGAATGGAACGTTTTCATGCTTGTAAACTGTTTAATAAATGTAACCAAAGCCGTCAAAGATTGAGGAAAGATGTACACGTTCGTAAGTGCTTTCGTGAATCTGGTCCGACGTTTATTAGGCTGCCAGGCTTGCTGGTGCACTAAACGCTCTCACGCTCTCCGTTTTTAACCAACCCGTCCTCTTAAAAATAACGTCACTTTTGGCTCGTATGCGCACTATGGCCAAATTTGGACGTAATTTGAAATGAAATCGACTCACAAAAGTGAGTCTTACTGTTCTACTATTTAGAGTTCTGTTCCGTTACTTTAGCAAATGAAAACGGGAAATAAGTTAAGGTTCATTAGGACTACAGCTATGGACGCCTTCAAACCTTCCACACGCTCCCGACTTTTGTTTTTGTATTTACGGATTGGATACAGTTTTTAGGATAATATGAAATATGAACATCGTCTTGAAATCAGTTAATTATACACATACATGAATACACAAACAATTTCATTAAAAAAACAAATTAACATTATTTTTTATAACTGAAGCAGGCAACACAACACAGGAGGGCGTGACGTCATTACGAAAAGTCTGTTCCCACCAGTATGTTATAATAATAATAATAATAATAATAATTTAATTACAAGAAGATACAATGGGTTGGTCACCTTCATAAGATTGGTACTTGTACATTGTTGCAAAGCTACTAACACGAATACCTTTTCGGGCCTTAATCTAACATATCAGGCAAGATAAATAGGCACATTGTAGCAAATTTTATATCAACAAATAACTACAATATAAATTGGCAGAGGTGATGACACTGATAAAGATATATGTCTTAAGTACTAATATTGAGGATAATACAAGGCACAGTGCGAGTTTGAAGCTCAAGGGAGGAAACCATGAGGATGAAATAAGATACTTTTTGGTTTTATTTTTGAACAGGGCATAAGTTGGAATTATTTTTGTAATTCATCAGGGGACTCAGTCCCCTCATCACACAGTTCATAATGAACCCTGCATATTTCTCTCATTAATTGTAGCTTCTACTTACAATTATTATTTACTTTATTATTAGTTATATAAACGAATATATTTATGGCATATTCTAAAAAAAAGGTCTTTCTCATGTTTAAAAAAAATGGCTTATTTGTGTTTTTTTTTTTAAATTTAAACTTCGTGTACGAACACGCGGTAACAGAGGAAAAATATGTCGATGGAGCACTAAAATAAGAGAATATTGCATTATTTGCTTTTCTTTATCATTTATTATTATATTTACCCACTTGTGTTTGACTACTGTGCAGATTATATCTGCGGGTACTGAGGGCGAAGTTAATATAACTACTGGCTGTAAAATATCTGTTGACGCCAGCCGTCACTCACACTCACACACACACACACACACACACACACACACACACACACACACACACACACACACACACACACACACACACACACACACACACACGGCACGGCACGGCGCCACTCCTCACGACCCTGGAAGACAGAAGAGTTAGGGGAGACATGATCGCTACCTATACAGTTCTCAGAGGAATAAAGAGAAAAAGATTATCTTTATCTACCCTATCAATAAAATTGACAGGGTAGATAGAGATACTGTTTAACACGGGTGGTACGCGAACAAGGGGACACAGATGGAGACTGAGTACCCAAATGAGCCACAGAGACGTTAGAAAGAACTTTTTCAGTGTCAGAGTAGTTAACAGGTGGAATGCATTAGGCAGTGATGTGGTGGAGGCTGACTCCATACACAGTTTCAAATGTAGATATGATAGAGCCCAGTAGGCTCAGGAACCTGTACACCAGTTGATTGACGGTTGAGAGGCGGGACCAAAGAGCCAGAGCTCAACCCCCGCAAGCACAACTAGGTGAGTACTCAGCCAGCCAAGGCGCTGGCTGGCTGAGTGGACGTCACGCTGAATAGGTAATCCTGTGGTCCGGGTTTCGATTCCCGGTGCCAGCGAGAAACAATGAAACATTTCTTTCACCCTGATGCCCCTGTTACCTAGCAGTAAATAGGTACCTGGGAGTTAGACAGCTGCTACGGGCTGCTTCCTGGATGTGTGTGTGTGTGTGTGTGGAGGAAAATAAATAAATAAAAATTAGTAGTTAGTAACAGTTATTGATTGACAGTTGAGAGGCGGGCCGAAAGAGCAGAGCTCAACTCCTGCAAGCACAACTAGGTGAATACTCTGTACAAAACCCCGCAATAATATCCATACAGTGCGCACCTCAGGAGGTGTTTGTTACGCTGCTACAGAACAAACTATACCCGTATCCCCCAATTACAGTAATTTACATATATCAATTTCAGTGTAGAGACTATAGAACATGCGGGTAGGGAGCCCCTTAACACCCCTATATCCTGCTGGAGCAAGTGCTTCTCACACCTACTACCACCACTTGCACCAATACATGTACACAACCACTTGGGCTGGACGGTAGGTCTCGCTTTATGCAGGTCGGCGTTCAATCCCCGACCGTCCAAGGGGTTGGGCACCATTCCTTCCCTCTGTCCCATCCCAAATCCTAATCCTGACCCCCTTCCAGTGCTATATAGTCGTAATGGCTTGGACCTTTCCCCTCATAATTAAAAAAAAAATGCACCAATACAACCATCGCAACACAGTATTCCGTTAAGCTCGTCCTGGCTCACTAAGCTGGTCCTGGCTCACTAAGCTGGTCCTGGCTCACTAAGCTGGTCCTGGCTCACTAAGCTGGCCCTGGCTCACTAAGCTGGCCCTGGCTCACTAAGCTGGCCCTGGCTCACTAAGCTGGCCCTGGCTCACTAAGCTGGCCCTGGCTCACTAAGCTGGCCCTGGCTCACTAAGCTGGCCCTGGCTCACTAAGCTGGCCCTGGCTCACTAAGCTGGCCCTGGCTCACTAAGCTGGCCCTGGCTCACTAAGCTGGCCCTGGCTCACTAAGCTGGCCCTGGCTCACTAAGCTGGCCCTGGCTCACTAAGCTGGCCCTGGCTCACTAAGCTGGCCCTGGCTCACTAAGCTGGCCCTGGCTCACTAAGCTGGCCCTGGCTCACTAAGCTGGCCCTGGCTCACTAAGCTGGCCCTGGCTTACTAAGCTGGCCCTGGCTCACTAAGCTGGCCCTGGCTCACCAAGCTGGTCCTGGCTCACCAAGCTGGCCCTGGCTCACCAAGCTGGCCCTGGCTCACTAAGCTGGCCCTGGCTCACCAAGCTGGCCCTGGCTCACCAAGCTGGCCCTGGCTCACCAAGCTGGTCCTGGCTCACCAAGCTGGCCCTGGCTCACCAAGCTGGTCCTGGCTCACCAAGCTGGTCCTGGCTCACCAAGCTGGTCCTGGCTCACCAAGCTGTTATCACTGCGAGCGATCTCTGAATTACACCTGCTGCACACCTGTCTCCGGGGTGTATTATTCCCCTTTCCTTGCGGGACAGGAAGCTTGTGTATACTGTATATATATATACTTTAGGCTTGTACTTTACTTTAGACTTACTTTACTTTACTTTACCGGTCTTTAGATTTTTCACACTAGAGATGCTATACCGATGATGATACTTTTCAAGACGCTAGTGCTCTCTCGAGTGGAGTACTGCTGCACAATGACAGCACTTTTCAAAGCTGGAGAAATTGCTGACCTAGAGAGCGTGCAGAGATCCTTTACTGCTAGAATCCACTCAGTAAAACATCTAAATTACTGGGACCGACTAAAGAGCCTAAATCTGTACTCCCTTGAGCGCAGGCGGGAGAGAGACACAATAATTTACACGTGGAAAATATTAGAGGGGCTGGTCCCAAACCTGCACACAGAAATAACATCACATGAGACCAGAAGACATGGCAGGATGTGCAGAATACCCCCGTTGAAAAGCAGAGGTGCAACAGGTACTCTGAGAGAGAACTCTATCAACATCAGAGGCCCGAGACTGTTCAACACGCTTCCACTACACATAAGGGGCATAACTGGCAAACCCCTCACAGTGTTCAAGAGAGAACTGGATAAGCACCTCCAGAGGATACCTGATCAACCAGGCTGTGACTCATACGTCAGGCTGCGAGCAGCCGCGTCTAACAGCCTGGTTGACCAGTCCAGCATCCAGGAGGCGTGGTCGACGACCGGGCCGCGGGGACACTAAGCCCCGGAAGCACCTCAAAGTAGCCTTGTATCCCAGTCCCCCCCCCCCCATAGGTAACCCTACTGACCCCGCCCCAGGAGGCAACCCCACAATACTCGCCTAACTCCCGGGTACCTTGCCTAACCGTTTTTGTCCTGTTCGAGCATCGAACCCCGGGGTCCCCGACTGTCATTTGAGCATTTACCAAGGTGTGTAAACTGTCATCCTCTTCTGTTGTGGCTGGTAGGTCAGCTGGTAGAGCGCTCGTCTCCCCTGCTGCAGGGATCGATATATATATATATATATATATATATATATATAACTGAAAACTCACACCCCAGAAGTGACTCGAACCCATACTCCCAGAAGCAACGCAACTGGTATGTACAAGACGCCTTAATCCACTTGACCATCACGACCGGACAAAATGAGGTGATAGCCGAGGCTATTTGAACCACCCCACCGCCGGCACTCGGATAGTAATCTTGGGCATAGCCTTTTACCAAATCACCTCATTCTTTGGGGCACACGTGAGGAACACAAATGCGAACAAGCCTGAATGGTCCCCAGGACAATATGCAACTGAAAACTCACACCCCAGAAGTGACTCGAACCCATACTCCCAGAAGCAACGCAACTGGTATGTACAAGACGCCTTAATCCACTTGACCATCACGACCGGACAAAATGAGGTGATAGCCGAGGCTATTTGAACCACCCCACCGCCGGCACTCGGATAGTAATCTTGGGCATAGCATTTTACCAAATCACCTCATTCTTTGGGGCACACGTGAGGAACACAAATGCGAACAAGCCTGAATGGTCCCCAGGACAATATGCAACTGAAAACTCACACCCCAGAAGTGACTCGAACCCATACTCCCAGAAGCAACGCAACTGGTATGTATTCCTCACGTGTGCCCCAAAGAATGAGGTGATTTGGTAAAATGCTATGCCCAAGATTACTATCCGAGTGCCGGCGGTGGGGTGGTTCAAATAGCCTCGGCTATCACCTCATTTTGTCCGGTCGTGATGGTCAAGTGGATTAAGGCGTCTTGTACATACCAGTTGCGTTGCTTCTGGGAGTATGGGTTCGAGTCACTTCTGGGGTGTGAGTTTTCAGTTGCATATTGTCCTGGGGACCATTCAGGCTTGTTCGCATTTGTGTTCCTCACGTGTGCCCCAAAGAATGAGGTGATTTGGTAAAATGCTATGCCCAAGATTACTATCCGAGTGCCGGCGGTGGGGTGGTTCAAATAGCCTCGGCTATCACCTCATTTTGTCCGGTCGTGATGGTCAAGTGGATTAAGGCGTCTTGTACATACCAGTTGCGTTGCTTCTGGGAGTATGGGTTCGAGTCACTTCTGGGGTGTGAGTTTTCAGTTGCATATTGTCCTGGGGACCATTCAGGCTTGTTCGCATTTGTGTTCCTCACGTGTGCCCCAAAGAATGAGGTGATTTGGTAAAATGCTATGCCCAAGATTACTATCCGAGTGCCGGCGGTGGGGTGGTTCAAATAGCCTCGGCTATCACCTCATTTTGTCCGGTCGTGATGGTCAAGTGGATTAAGGCGTCTTGTACATACCAGTTGCGTTGCTTCTGGGAGTATGGGTTCGAGTCACTTCTGGGGTGTGAGTTTTCAGTTGCATATTGTCCTGGGGACCATTCAGGCTTGTTCGCATATATATATATATATATATATATATATATATATATATGTATATATATATATATATATATATATATATATATATATATATATATATATATATATATATATATATATACATACACAGGGTACTCTGTCTCTCTTCCCCCCCCCCCCTCAGACTTCCAGCTATCTACCCTTCCTCCTCCCCCTCCTCTTCCTTGTTATCTCTCCCATTTCCCCCGTTCTCCACCTCACCCTCCTCCCAGCCCGTCCTCCTAAGGATACCCCAACGTCAAGAAAACTGTCAAATTAAAGTGACCTTATCCTAACCTACCAGAGAAGCCAAAACAGAAAACGTTTCCGTTTCCTAGTACGACAATTTTTGGCCGTATGAAACGCATACGAGCCAAAAGAAACGTTCTTTGTAGGACAGTTTGCTCCCTCTTGTTCCTCTCCCCTACTCTCCACCTATCTCCCTACCCTACCCACTATTCCCCTCACCCCCAACTCTCTGCCCTCCTCCACTCTCCCCTCAACAAATTATAGATTTTCCACAAGTTTTCAGAGTGAAATCGTCGTAGGATTTCACTCTAGAGCGCAAGCAAGACAGATTCAAAATAATTTACACATGTAAAATATAAGGTTCTAAATCTGCACGCGGAAATAACACCACATGAGACCAGGAGGCATGGCAGGATGTGCAGAATACCCCCGTTGAAGAGCAGAGGTGCAACAGGTACTCTGAGAGAGAACTCTATCAACATCAGAGGCCCGAGACTTTATTAACAATCTTCCTCTAAACATAAGGGACATAACTGGCAAACCTCTCACAGTGTTCAAGACAGAACTCGATAATCACCTCCAAATGACACCTTACAAACGGCACTGTGAACCATACATCTGGCTACAAGCAGCCGCATACAACAGCCTGGTTGACCAGACTACCAACCAGGAGGCCTGGTCAGAGACTGTTCTGCCAAGATATTGATCCTCGGTAGGAACCAATGCAAATTATACCGCAAGGTAGGCCTATCTTGAGATTATCTTGAGATTATTTCGGGGCTATTTTTTTTAATGTCCCGCGGCCCGGTCCTCGACCAGGCCTCCACCCCCTGGAAGCAGCCCGTGACAGCTGACTAACACCCAGGTACCTATTTTACTGCTAGGTAACAGGAGCATAGGGTGAAAGAAACTCTGCCCATTGTTTCTCGCCGGCGCCTGGGATCGAACCCAGGATCACAGGATCACAAGTCCAGCGTGTTGTCCGCTCGGCCGACTGGCTCCCGGTCTAGATAAAAGTTGTGGGAATAAAAAATGCAAGTTATCCCAATATGTTCTGTTATCATTCATATGGTGACACAGTCAGTGAATGTTCTGATGATTGTGTCACAACAGTATTACCAGTATGGATTAGTAGTAGGGGGGGGGGTGATACTGTGATTATAGTTCAGTCATCATGTATTAATGCCCCGAGCATGTATGGACTGATAATACCATGTATTAATGGCCCGAGCATGTATGGACTGATAATACCATGTATTAATGGCCCGAGCATGTATGGACTGATAATACCATGTATTAATGGCCCGAGCATTTATGGACTGATAATACCATGTATTAATGGCCCGAGCATGTATGGACTGATAATACCATGTATTAATGGCCCGAGCATGTATGGACTAATAATACCATGTATTAATGGCCCGATCATGTATGGACTGATAATACCATGTATTACTGCCCCGATCATGTATGGACTGATAATACCATGTATTACTGCCCCGATCATGTATGGACTGATAATACCATGTATTACTGCCCCGATCATGTATGGACTAATAATACCATGTATTACTGCCCCGATCATGTATGGACTGATAATACCATGTATTACTGCCCCGATCATGTATGGACTAATAATACCATGTATTACTGCCCCAAGGATATATGGACTGGGGGTTACGTACTGATAATATCAGTGAACACGCATCCATGATCAGTCACGGATACTATGAATAGGAAATGGAAGTTAGGCACTAATACGCGTGGATCGCTGGTCAGGGAACTTCTAATATTGTAGAAGGAGTATAAATCAGTGGACGAGTATTGAAAGTATACACATCTGCCATGTCTCATTATTTTGAGGCACACTGGATGTCAGGCGAGTGTTGACAAAGTCATCAAAAAGGTCGCCGACGCCACTAATAGCAGCATACCAGGCAAAGTTGGTCCCCCTCCCCGCTGGTTGATCAGTCCAGCAACCAGGAGGCCTGGTCGACGACCGGGCCGCGGGGGACGCTAAGCCCCGGAAGCACCTCAAGGTAACCTCAAGGTAGGTAACCCCCCCACTGTGGAGCTCTGCAACACGCCCTGCGATGTTGCTCTGTCATCCAGTTGGACCACACCGCCCACCTTTGACCAGCAGAACCTTCCAGAACCTTCCTGAGGTGAGACCTGGTGGCTAAGACCAGTGCAGGAGTCTGGTGAGAGGCCAGACACTCTCAGTCTGAGGTTCTGGTTCAAACACACCAGTTCTTACTCATCACTTGTATACACATTCTTAGATTTGTTTAATTAGGCAAGAACGAGAACTAGACGGAGGGAATTATCAGGGGAAAGCGCCAAGCCATTACGACTATATAGCACTGGGGAGGGACCAGGATAATGATTTGGGATGGGACGGGGGGGAAGAAATAGTGCCCAACCGCTTAGGAGGTCGGGGATTGAACGCCGACCTGCATGAAGCGAGACCGTCGCCCCACCGTCCAGCCCAAGGAGCGGGATATTTCACTACCCTCATCTTTATATGAAGCAACAACATGCAGTTGTAGGCCACTGGAGTCACCTGCAAGTATTGTTGTATTTATTGCCTTAAATTATCTCTCTCTTATTATTATTATTAACATCTTTATTGACAAAATTAATTACAATTTTGCCTAATCTGAGGATTTTGATAGTCTTATTAAATTGAGGTTAATGCTAGTATTCACTGTCACGCAGGACAGAGGGTCATACATAAGACAATAGGTCTAAACTGTAGGCTGAAGCACATATATATCACGGTTACAATCAATGTTTTAATGTGTGGATATGTGAAAACAACTTTCTATTGTGCACTGCCACACAAGGGCAGGGATGGGTTCATAAGTGATGCAGCTTAGAATATAAGTAGAAATTAGCTGCAGTATCTCTCTCTACCACTTTTTTGGAGTGACCCGACTTGGTCCAGGACGGACCAGAACGTTGTCGGGTGTTCCTTGCCAGATGTGGGGGGCGGGTGCCAACTCTACAGCCTCGTTATTGTGGCTCTTCGTCTGCAAAATTATGTCCACTTCAAGGCACAGTTGTGTTCCATTTTCTGTTTTTCAATACTCAGTTTATATTATCTTAAAAAAGTAAATATCTATTAAACAATAACATTCGAAAATTGTTTTAATGCATATACAAAAAAACAAAGTGAGATTCATACAAATGAAAAAATAGGACCCAATAGAGACTCGTTTACAAAAACCTTTTTATTCTAAGCACAACTTAGAGTCTGACTTATATTTTAAACTGATGTAATACTGTAAGATGTATCGAGCTCTTGAATGGTATGCGAGACTGAGTTAAGAACAGCTGCCTTCAGCGGCAATTTCGTTCGCGTCCCTACTCAGATATCTTAAATTCTTTCATGGTATTGTATTCCTTGTCGCAAGGTCAGTTTCATTGACATCCAACCCCAAGGCCATTAATCCAAGAGGCAATACTGGTTCACAACTGCTTGTCTAACCTCGCGCGACACGCATAGTTCTCTCTCTGCCTCCTCTCCTGCCATCATTCTTACTTGTGCCTCCACCTTCTCCTCACACACCCTGTCCTCACACACCCTGTCCTCACACACCCTGTCCTCACACACCCTGTCCTCACACTCTCTCCTCACACACCCTGTCCTCACACTCTCTCCTCACACACCCTGTCCTCACACACCCTGTCCTCACACACTCTGTCCTCACACACCCTGTCCTCACACACTCTCTCCTCACACACCCTGTCCTCACACACCCTGTCCTCACACACTCTGTCCTCACACACCCTGTCCTCACACACCCTGTCCTCACACACCCTGTCCTCACACACCCTGTCCTCACACTCTCTCCTCACACACCCTGTCCTCACACTCTCTCCTCACACACCCTGTCCTCACACACCCTGTCCTCACACACCCTGTCCTCACACACTCTGTCCTCACACACCCTGTCCTCACACCCTGTCCTCACACACCCTGTCCCCACACACCCTGTCCTCACACACTCTGTCCTCACACACCCTGTCCTCACACACCCTGTCCTCACACACTCTGTCCTCACACACCCTGTCCTCACACACCCTGTCCTCACACACCCTGTCCTCACACTGTCCTCACACACCCTGTCCTCACACACCCTGTCCTCACACACCCTGTCCTCACACACCCTGTCCTCACACCCTGTCCTCACACACCCTGTCCTCACACACCCTGTCCTCACACACTCTGTCCTCACACACCCTGTCCTCACACCCTGTCCTCACACACCCTGTCCCCACACACCCTGTCCCCACACCCCTGTCCTCACACACCCTGTCCTCACACACCCTGTCCCCACACACCCTGTCCTCACGCACTCTGTCCTCACACACCCTGTCCTCACACCCTGTCCTCACACACCCTGTCCCCACACACCCTGTCCTCACACACTCTGTCCTCACACACCCTGTCCTCACACACCCTGTCCTCACACACTCTGTCCTCACACACCCTGTCCTCACACACCCTGTCCTCACACACCCTGTCCTCACACACTCTGTCCTCACACACCCTGTCCTCACACACCCTGTCTTCACACACACTCTCCTCACACACTCTGTCCTCACACACCCTGTCCTCACACACTCTGTCCTCACACCCTGTCCCCACACACCCTGTCTTCACACACACTCTCCTCACACACTCTGTCCTCACACACCCTGTCCTCACACACTCTGTCCTCACACACCCTGTCCTCACACCCTGTCCTCACACACCCTGTCCTCACACTCTCTCCTCACACACCCTGTCCTCACACACCCTGTCCTCACACACCCTGTCCTCACACACCCTGTCCTCACACACCCTGTCCTCACACTCTCTCCTCACACACCCTGTCCTCACACACCCTGTCCTCACACACCCTGTCCTCACACACCCTGTCCTCACACTCTCTCCTCACACACCCTGTCCTCACACACCCTGTCCTCACACACCCTGTCCTCACCCACCCTGTCCTCACACTCTCTCCTCACACACCCTGTCCTCACACACCCTGTCCTCACACACTCTCTCCTCACACACCCTGTCCTCACACACCCTGTCCTCACACTCTCTCCTTACACACCCTGTCCTCACACACCCTGTCCTCACACACTCTCTCCTCACACACCCTGTCCTCACACACTCTCTCCTCACACACCCTGTCCTCACACACTGTCCTCACGGCTTGACTACTTACAAGTGTTAAAGTGTTGACCCCAGTGTTAAAAGCAGAATTCAGGAGCTGAATGCTAAGCTTGCAATTAGGATAGCCAGAGATCCCTATTACAATGATATTGCCAAGAAAACTCTGAGTTCTGTGCTGCTAACAGGAGGAAACAGGAGAAGCAAAAAATGGCATCACAGATCAGTCTGCTTCCTCGAAGAGCTTCACCTGCTTGAGCAAGCCCGTGAGCTCCTGCCTGTAGAGAGGTTACCTCTCTGGGAGGATGACTCATGCAAGATTATCATCAATGAAATGGCAACGAAAAAAATCCAACATAATACCACAAGAAATGAGGCACAAGTATCTCCAGGAAATTTATAAAGAAGCCGGAGATGAACTAGATCAAATCTACACTGACGGGTCATCTAATCCTGTCAATGGCAGGGCTGGTGCAGCATACACGGTAATTAAGGATAATACTTTCCAACGCAGAAATGAAGAAAAAGCGCGTATTGAGAACTATGCCTCTTCAACGCAAGCAGAGCTAACTGCCATTGTTATGGCGTTAAGATTCCTCGAAAGAAACATTAATGGTGCCGTGATCTGCACTGATTCAAAAGCAGCGCTTCAAATCCTAAGTAAAAATCTGGCAGAAAATCTTGGGAAAGGCACTGAAATTAAGATAGTTGTGAGAGTACTAACCAATCAGGGAAGAGTGATCAAGTTTCTGTGGATCCCCTCCCATGTTGGAATGTGGAAATGAACGAGCAGATGTGCTGGCTGCTGAAGGCGCTGAAGGAGGCCATATTGAATACTTCATACCCAAGACTCTACTACAAATTAGAGGTATTATCAGGCAACATCACCGTGACAAGGTAACTGAGGAAAGGAGGATAGAAGCACAAACCAGTGAATCTGTACGATGGTACAACATGGTTGCAGCTGGTAATCCCAATCGTTATGGCCGAAGAGGAGGAGGACGAGGGAGAGAATCAGTAATAGCGAGAATCCGTCTTGGACACAAATATCCATGGAGATTCGGAATGGAAACAACAGCTGATCAGCGAAGTTGCAGAATCTGTGGTGAGAGTGACGGACACCGCCTTGACCACTATCTACGTGAATGTGAACACCTGAGAGACATTAGGAATATGTGTAGAATAATGAACGCCACATTGTTTGAGTTAGGAAAACACTTTGTCAAATATTGATACTGTTCTTAAAATATTCCCCCATTTTGCACCCGCAAGATAACGTAAGCTTTTAAGGGTTGACAGATGTTAATCTTCTTGTTTGAGGAGCTGTTCACTTGAGACAGTTAAGCAGGTCCCAGCTGTGTCTGGGTACAAGTGACAGGATGAACAACCCAGCGGGTTTTCTTCCTATTGGGGAGTGTTGTACATGCTGCTATGGCGGTGTGTCCACTCACAGCATGAGTGGCGCTGCCCAATAAACTCGCCCCTCGGGGCAAAATTAAAAAAAAAAAAATTACAAGCCAACGAAGAATATTTTTATCTAGTTCTCTTGAGGTTATCTTGAGATGATTTCGGGGTTTTAGTGTCCCCGCGGCCCGGTCCTCGACCAGGCCTCCACCCCCCAAGAAGCAGCCCGTGAAAGCTGACTAACACCCAGGTACCTATTTTACTGCTAGGTAACAGGGGCATAGGGTGAAAGAAACTCTGCCCATTGTTTCTCGCCGACGCCCGGGGATTGAACTCGGGACCACAGGATCACAAGTCCAGCGTGCTGTCCGCTCGGCCGACCGGCTCCTCCTAGTTTATAAGTCATTTTCTTTAACTTCCCTCCATGTATAACAAATATTGCAGGAACACAAGTGGGGATCATCAAGAGGGAACTTGACAGGTTAGCGAGAATTAAGGATTCGAATCTCTGGCGGGAGAAAAATGGTTGGGTGTGTTTCCTATCACCAAAAGGCCTCTGTCCACCTAGCAGTAAATATGTACCCAGGAGTTAGCTTGTTGTGGGGGTTGCATCCTACCTGCTCGATGGGGTTCTGGGAGTTCTTCTACTCCCAAAGCCCGGCCCGAGGCCAGGCTTGACTTGTGAGAGTTTGGTCCACCAGGAGCGTGGAGCGGCCCGCAGGCCCACATACCCACCACAGCCCGGTTGGTCCGGCACTTCTTGAAGAACACAATCTAGTTTTCTCTAGAAGATGTCCACGGTTGTTCCGGCAATATTCCTTATGCACGCCGCTGGGAGGATATAGACCAACTCTCGAAACACACAACAGGTAAAAAAAACACACAACCATGAAGCCTAGGGTGAACAATAACAGGACGCCAATTCGCTGAGTACAGGAACATGGAGGAAGTGAGGAGTGTGGCGGGTGTGTTATTGCTCACTCTATACCCACAATCAGCCGTTCAGCTGCACGCTTCACCAACACAAAGCTTACGTGTAATTCTCTACATAAATATGACTATAATACACGTCGTCAGTCTTTATCTTGACCAATATTGTAAGTTAAAGTAGACAGGTCTTCAAAGATAAGCTCGATTATACCGCAGGAGGAACCCACACAATGCTGGGTGGTGCTCCACACTAGGCTGGGTGGAGCTCCACACTAGGCTGGGTGGTGCTCCACACAAGGCTGGGTGGAGCTCCACACAAGGCTGGGTGGAGCTCCACACAAGGCTGGGTGGAGCTCCACACAAGGCTGGGTGGAGCTCCACACAAGGCTGGGTGGAGCTCCACACAAGGCTGGGTGGAGCTCCACACAAGGCTGGGTGGAGCTCCACACAAGGCTGGGTGGAGCTCCACACAAGGCTGGGTGGAGCCCCACACAAGGCTGGGTGGAGCTCCACACAAGGCTGGGTGGAGCTCCACACAAGGCTGGGTGGGTGGAGAGCTCCGTAGCCAAGCTAATGCTATCTCAGATAACAATAAAAACAGCTCGAAGGCCCCGGCGATCAAGCCTAGCCTGAGCCAAGAGCACAAGGGAGTCCCTGAACCACTCAACAAGATAACCGCTCAACAAGATCTTCTGAGTTTTTAGACTGAATGAGACATGAGACACGTATGAGGGACACTGGACAACATGAGATACGTATGAGGGACACTGGACACCATGAGACACGTATGAGGGACACTGGACAACATGAGACACGTATGAGGGACACTGGACACCATGAGAACCCGACTTAGGTACCACTACAGGACCTCTGAGGTAGATAGGACCACTGTGGTAGACAGGACCACTGTGGTAGACAGGACCACTGAGGTAGACGGGACCACTGAGGTAGACAGGACCACTGTGGTAGACAGGACCACTGTGGTAGACAGGACCACTGAGGTAGACGGGACCACTGAGGTAGACAGGACCACTGAGGGAGACGGGACGGCGGGACAGGAGCCAGAATGTCTCCCTGCAAGGGACAGGTTCGGCGCCACATTTACTGCCTCATTTACCACTCATTTATTGCCGCTAAAAATAAACCGATGCTCCCCACTATATCCTCAAGCAAGTGTGAAACGATTGCTCTCCATATATTTCAATATACTGACCTTACGACAGTGTGAGAGTACAGGAAACCCAAAACCAAAAATGTTTTAGAAATGTTCAAAAATGTTCAAATGTTTGAAAAATGTTTTCAATTGGCTTAGGCCTGAAGATGCCATTTGTATTTGTCAGGAAACTGGTTTTAAACAAATATATATCTTATATATATAACATATATATAAGATATGTAAGTTATATATAAGTATATCTGGGTTAGAGCCTAATATTATCTGCTTAGATGGGAGGGTTAATTAAGCATATATATATTACACAACCATTCTCTAGAAATAGTACATGCATTTAGTAACTATTTGGTCGACTGTACCAATATGTGGTGATGGACCTCGAAAAGTTCACTGTGTGTACTTTGAACTTTTAGAGAGTCCGGACAAAAATAAAGCTAAGGTGTGTGTGTGTGTGTGTGTGTGTGTGTGTGTGTGTGTGTGTGTGTGTGTGTGTGTGTGTGTGTGTGTGTGTACTCACCTAATTGTGTTTGCGGAGGGGTGGGGTTGAGCTCTGGCTCTTTCGGCCCGCCTCTCACCTATCAATCAACTTTGTCTTTTTTTTCTTCACACGTACCGACACCCCCAGGCAGCAGCCCGTAGCAGCTGTCTAACTCCCAGGTACCAATTTATTGCTAAGTGAACAGGTGCATCAGAGTGAAAGAAACTCTGGCCATTTGTTTCCGCCATCCCCGGGGATGGATTTCCGGTCCCTAGGATTACGAATCCCGAGCGCTGTCCACTCAGCTACACCTGTGCATAGGTGTGTGTGTGGGAGGTGAAGAGTGTGCATACTATGGTGTGGGTGCAAACTTGTGCTTCTTATCAAGTTTTACAACCACTGCTGGCGAGAAGCTATGATATGCGCCATAGGGTTGTTAGTATCCTGGCAGCCTTGCTTGTTTGGTTGAGCAAGACTTAGAGTGTTATCACGAGTGTCACTCAAGTATCGTCAGTGATCCTTAAGGGTTTCCACGGTTATTGAAGAGTTCCCAATATGTCGACTTTATTACTAAGCTAGAGGATTTTGCCCACCATTTGTATGGCTGTTCGACCTGCTTCTTTATGTTCTTTTTTATCACCACTGCACGTGTTATTTTCTCTCTCTCTCTGCGTCCCTCCCACCCACACTAAGAGCTGCTTTAATCAAATTAACTTCACACGAACCGTCACGAAGATCAATTTGTGAAATGTCAACAGCAAGTGACAGGTTAAGTCAGAGGGACGGGATGATGATATACTGGAGCCCAGACGGGTGTCTCACATATGATATACTGGAGCCCAGACGGGTGTCTCACATATGATATACTGGAGCCCAGACGGGTGTCTCACATATGATATACTGGAGCCCAGACGGGTGTCTCACATATGATATACTGGAGCCCAGACGGGTGTCTCACATATGATATATTGGAGCCCAGACGGGTGTCTCACATATGATATACTGGAGCCCAGACGGGTGTCTCACATACACCCAGGCTCCACGCTCCACGCTCCCACCACACCTTTACTGTTCCACTCTACCCTAGGATGGGTTACCCTTAAACTGATGTAAGGAGCTGTACCCTAGGATGGGTTACCCTTAAACTGATGAATGGAGCTGTACCCTAGGATGGGTTACTCTTAAACTGATGTAAGGAGCTGTACCCTAGGATGGGTTACCCTTAAACTGATGTAAGGAGCTGTACCCTAGGATGGGTTACCCTTAAACTGATGAATGGAGCTGTACCCTAGGATGGGTTACCCTTAAACTGATGTAAGGAGCTGTACCCTAGGATGGGTTACCCTTAAACTGACGTAAGAAGCTGTACCCTAGGATGGGTTACCCTTAAACTGACGTAAGGAGCTGTACCCTAGGATGGGTTACCCTTAAACTGACGTAAGGAGCTGTACCCTAGGATGGGTTACCCTTAAACTGATGTAAGGAGCTGTACCCTAGGGTGGGTTACTCTTAAACTTATATAAGGCACTTTACCAAAACGTTCTTTGTTAAAAAGAGTGATCTTCTATATAATTTTATATCACCTCAGTAATACTCTCCTATGTTGCCAGATGTTTTCGAATAAAAATATTTAGTAATTTTAATGATTAACTGTAAATAGTGTTGATGTATATGGTAACAAATTCTGTAACTGGTATAAACAGTTCTTTAATACGATTATCAAAACGAATTTAGAGTTCTCGGAGCCCGTCATTGGTCCCTCGACCGGACGCAGGATGACTAGGTCTAATTGTAACATGCTTGTCTCTGACGCGACAGACATTCTGTATATACAATTAATAAAGGAGTTCAGAATCAAATTATTGTGACTTCCCTCATGCATAGGCCTCCTAGAACATGGTAAAGTTGATGCTGTTGACAAACCAGCTTGCAGTAAACAAATAATACTTAACATAATCTTAGGCTATCATAACAGAATTGTGTGTCATTAGATGAGAACTCTTGATGACTTTGATGAAAACAAGAGTGCAAACAAGAACTAGCAGATCCATTGTTTATCACACTGAAACGCGTCAAACAAAATACTTGGATGGGACAAGTGACAAAATCAGTTGAGAGCTCCAGCATAACTTGGCTAGAGGTATTTATGGCCATTGGGCTTGTGTTGGAATCTAGATGATAGAGTGTAGTGTGTGAGCAGAGGGAGGGAGGGAGGGAGGGCCACGCTGTGGAGAATTACGACTTCCTACAACATGACCCCGCTAATTGCTGCTAGGTAACCACGGACGAACACTTGAAGCCAGAATGATCCTTTGGTCAAACAAATTCAAATCAGTTTATTGAGGTATAAATACACACAAAGAGATGAGGTGGCTCAAGCTATTCTCACCTCGTTCAGTACGTTTATATATATATATATATATATATATATATATATATATATATATATATATATATATATATATATATATATATATATATATATATATATATATATCAAACAATAAGCACATACCGAACATTCTGAATGATAAACATATACATTTCTTCCCTTACACATGCAGTGTTACCACACAAATACTTGCATGACTGTACACACACTGGGTCAATCTTTCCTGGTTTGGGGAGGTAGTGTGTGTACCCACCTCACATAATTGTACTTGCAGGGGTTGAGCTTCGGCTCTTTGGTCCCGCCTCTCAACTCTGTATTTACTATGTGTCTGTAGAATCGAGCTATTAGAATTGGACCCCGCCTTTCTAACCAATCTATTTTCCTCATTACATCTACTACATATATTTCTCTAACACATGCTCACACACACACACATCCCAGGAAGCAGCTTGTAGCAGTGGTCTAGCTCCCAGGTATCTATTTACTGTTAGGTGAAGAGGTGCATCAGTGTGAAATAACGCGCGCGCGCGTGTGTGTGTGTGTGTGTGTGTGTGTGTGTGTGTGTGTGTGTGTGTGTGTGTGTGTGTGTGTGTGTGTGTGTGTGTGTGTGTGTGCGCGCGCGCGTGTATTCACCTAGTTGTGTTTGCTGGGGTTGAGCTCTATTCTTTCGGCCCGCCTCTCAACTGTTATTAACTACTAACTAATTTTTCACACACACACACACACAGGAAGCAGCTCATAACAGCTGTCTATCTCCCAGATACCTATTTACTGCTAGGCAACAGGGGTACCAGGGTGAAAGAAACTCTACCCATTGTTTCTCGCCGGCGCCGGGAATTCAACTCGGACCACAGGATTATGTGTCCAGCGCGCTATCCACACAACCACCGGTGTGTGTGTGTGTGTGTGTGTGTGTGTGTGTGTGTGTGTGTGTGTGTGTGTGTGTGTGTGTGTGTGTGTGTGTAATTACCTAAGTGTAGTTACAGGATGAGAGCTACGCTCGTGGTGTCCCGTCTTCCCAGCAAAAAAATGAATCAAATATATCAAATGAATCCCTTGTGGATTTGTTCATTTGATATATCACGTTATCTTGATTTCTGCGTGTATGAGGATAGTGTTTTGGAGAGGTGAGAGGGATTCGGTAGAGGAGTATTTTTTTATTATTATTTTCTACCACAGACGTGGCTACACAAATCCACAAGGGCAGTGCCGAAGATTCGAACCTGCGTCTGGGAGCATCCCAGACACTGCCTTAATCGACTGTGTGTGGTGGCCACACACAGTGGTGGCTGTGTGTGTGTGTGTGTTTTAGATCCTACAATGCAAAGTTGTCGTTTCAAATGCCAAAGGTTCCAGGTGCGAATCCCACGGCAGGCTAGAGAAGGTTCCTTTCACCTGATACCTCTATTCGCCTAGCAGTAAATAGATGGTAGTTAGATATCTGTGGTGGATTGCATCCTGTCGAAGTTCGGTATAGTGTGCCTGGGGTGGGGGGGGAGGTTCGATAAACCTCACAGGATTACTGCCCCTGACAACACAGACATAAAACTACCAGAATAAGCAGCTTATCTTACCTTCAAGAATGTCCTGTAGATCTTTACTGATGATCATCTTGGCGGCCGCCAGGTGCGAGCTATAATACACAGCGGCCCGGTGTCCCTTGTCCAGTCTTCTTCAGCGATCAACCTGTCTTTTGGTGCTGCCAATTTTCTCAGGTGTTGTCAGGGCTCCTGTGTGTTGTCAGGGCTCCTGTGTGTTGTCAGGGCTCCTGTGTGTTGTCAGGGCTCCGTAATGTTGTCAGGGCTCCTGTGTGTTGTCAGGGCTCCGTAATGTTGTCAGGGCTCCTGTGTGTTGTCAGGGCTCCTGTGTGTTGTCAGGGCTACTGTGTGTTGTTAGGGCTCCTGTGTGTTGTCAGGGCTCCTGTGTGTTGTTAGGGCTCCTGTGTGTTGTCAGGGCTCCTGTGTGTTGTCAGGGCTCCTGTGTGTTGTCAGGGCTCATGTGTGTTGCCAGGGCTCCTGTGTGTTGTCAGGGCTCCTGTGTGTTGTCAGGGCTCCGTAATGTTGTCAGGGCTCCTGTGTGTTGTCAGGGCTCCTGTGTGTTGTCAGGGCTCCTATGTGTTGTCAGGGCTCCTGTGTGTTGTTAGGGCTCCTGTGTGTTGTCAGGGCTCCTGTGTGTTGTCAGGGCTCCTGTGTGTTGTCAGGGCTCCTGTGTGTTGTCAGGGCTCCGTAATGTTGTCAGGGCTCCTGTGTGTTGTCAGGGCTCCTGTGTGTTGTCAGAGATCCTGTGTGTTGTCAGGGCTCCTGTGTGTTGTCAGGGATCCTGTGTGTTGTCAGGGCTCCTGTGTGTTGTCAGGGCTCCGTAATGTTGTCAGGGATCCTGTGTGTTGTCAGGGCTCCTGTGTGTTGTCAGGGCTCCTGTGTGTTGTCAGGGCTCCTGTGTGTTTTCAGGGCTCCTGTGTGTTATCAGGGCTCCTGTGTGTTGTCAGGGCTCCTGTGTGTTATCAGGGCTCCTGTGTTGTCAGGGCTCCTGTGTGTTGTCAGGGCTCCTGTGTATTTTCAGGGCTCCTGTGTGTTATCAGGGCTCCTGTGTTGTCAGGGCTCCGTAATGTTGTCAGGGCTCCTGTGTGTTGTCAGGGCTCCGTAATGTTGTCAGGGCTCCGTAATGTTGTCAGGGCTCCTGTGTGTTGTCAGGACTCCTGTGTGTTGTCAGGGCTCCTGTGTGTTGTCAGGGCTCCTGTGTGTTGTCAGGGCTCCTGTGTGTTGTCAGGGCTCCTGTGTGTTGTCAGGGCTTCGTAATGTTGTCAGGGCTCCTGTGTGTTGTCAGGGCTCCTGTGTGTTATCAAGGCTCCGTAATGTTGTCAGGTCTCTCTAGTGGTGCCAGGGCTCCTGTGTGTTATCAGGGCTCCTGTGTGTTGTCAGGGCTTCGTAATGTTGTCAGGGCCCCTGTGTGTTGGCAGGGCCCCTGTGTGTTGCCGGGGCTCCTGTGTGTTGGCAGGGCTCCTGTGTGTTGGCAGGGCTCCTGTGTGTTGGCAGGGCTCCTGTATATTGTCAGGGCTCCTGTGTGTTGGCAGGGCTCAGTAATGTTGCCAGGGCTCCTGTGTGTTGGCAGGGCTCCTGTATGTTGTCAGGGCTCCTGTGTGTTGGCAGGGCTCAGTAATGTTTTCAGGGTTCCCTAGTGTTGTCAGGGGTTCCCTAGTGTTGTCAGGGCTCCCTAGTGTTGTCAGGGCTCCCTAGTGTTGTCAGGAGTACTTCGGTTATTGCCGGAATTCTTTGCTGTTGTCAGGGTTTATTTAAGTTTTGTTCAATCTCCGTCAAGTTCTGCCCGCGGCCCTTAGTTTGTTAGTGCGACCATCAGTGTCTTGAGCTTCTTAAAGGTGCCAGTTTTAAGCACAACTGAAGAGCACAGTCGGCACCAAGTGTTTATAATGGAATTAGCATGGGCTTAAAACAGTGTTTATAATGGAATTAGCATGGGCTTAAAACAGTGTTTATAATGGAATTAGCATGGGCTTAAAACAAAATTGTCACTAGCTCTGTTGAGCGTTATCACAAGTGTCACTCAAGTATCGTCAGTGATCCTTAAGTGTTACGGTGGTGTCAGTGGGGAGGTGTAGGTGGTGTCAGTAGGGGTGTAGGTGGTGTCTCCGTCATTGTCTCAATTCTTCACTTCCTGGCGCACATTAGTCGTGGCGTTGTTAGTGATGCCTCTACACCACTTCTCCCACGTTTTATTGACTTTAATTCATACATGATCTCTTTCCTCTAGATTACCATTTATCAGAACAGTTCTTTAATTATATTCTGTAGCTTTTGTTATGTAACTACATTGGTTTAATGCTGCGTATTCGCAGTTAGTAAAATGAGACACGATTTTAAGTCACTCAGTGAATGTTTAAATTTCCACACAAACAAACGTCCACTGAATTTAATGTCACTAATAATGACCACGAAAACGTTCCAAATTCCAGAGTATTCTCAGAGCAAGGGTCGGTGGCTAGGGTGCGACAACCTCCCGTCTTGGCGTTCGACTCGCAACTAAACTCGACACCCTCTTCTCTCCTGGAGTCGCTCGCGGTTGCTACCTACTCACTTTTCTTACTATACTTCTACGCATTGCTTCAAGTCCGACACCTACCGGTGCAACTGTCGAATTACCGGGATAGAGTCCACTTTGAAATGCATGCGTGTTCTGTGTGATCGGGTATTATTATAACCTATAGAAGTAATTATTAAGAATGGCAGTGTAGGCGAGGACTGCGTGTGACAATAATTTACTCCCGCAAAGATTCGTAATATTATGCGGGCGCCTCTCCTTTCCTAGTTCTATTTTCGCAATTGTCTCCACTATCTGCTAAGGTATTTCCTACGCATTTCTGAATGGTATGATTACAAAGTCAGTGCAGAGTGCGAACATTTTTATATTATGGTTGTTGAATTTAAAGTCTAGATTTAACAACTAGGCAACTGGTATTTATAGCTTACATTAATTTGCTATGGCAATTAAGCTTAGGTACACAGCAATGTGTTATGCGTTATTTGAGGGATTGCAGTGTAGGTCAAGAGGTATGAAACCATCTATATCCCCTGTATAAACAACATTAAGACACAGAGCAAGAGTTTCAGTCTCATTTGTATGGATACCATCTCACGTAGGCATTGTCCAGCATGATGACGCGGACAAGGCAGCTAAAACTGCATGTGACAAGCCTGTACAGGCAGCATTAAACATCCACTAGACAGTGTGACATTGTAATTGCCAGAATTAGGCTGGGATATCGATATCTATGGCAGGTAACTGAAGGTAACGAATCCTCCAGTGGTGAACATTCCAATTGTAAACTAAGTGAACAAGAACTGGGACATACTCTCCAACACTACTATATCTGTGATGGCCCTGTTATCAGTGACTTCAGACCTAATGGTATGAGGTACTTTGAACTCTGTAACTACTTCATTCACCCACGAATACTGGAAGATATTCTTGTGCTGTACCCAGAGTTTGCTAGTGTAGGCTAATAGATCAGCCTCCTATTTTCCTGTTCTCTCCTGATACCATGTATGAATCAGGAGAGATACCATGAATGTGCTAACCGTCTTGTGATATGGGGGGATATTAGATGAGCTTATAGCCAATTTTTTTATCTACAATGTAATTCTTCATATCGAATAGGATAGCGGCAATTACTATGCATACCTAAGATTATTAATAAAACAATATCTATACCCCATCTCCAGGATGGTTAATCATACGAGGAATCAAAGGAAAAAAAAGGAAAGAGAAGCGAATGTAGTTTCCCATGTTAAAGAGCAAACTTTAAGTAGAATACGAGAATATCTTATAATATCCGCGAGTGAAAGAAATATAGCAACAATTAAAGCTCCTGTGAGTGTCTCATATTATTTTGGTATAACATAATTTATTACACAGCACTCACAGTTTACATGATTTTGGTTTTTACTATTAGCAAGCTTAGGTACACACAGCAATGTGCTGATACACGATTTTATTTGAAATTTCATTTATATGTAATATTACAAAGAGTAGATCAAATGAGGAGTCATTTCCAGCAGTAACCTACAACAAGTACTAATAGAACAGCAGGAGGATGTTTGTACTAGTAGTCTCATCCACACTGGAGGATGTTTGTACTAGTAGTCTCATCCACACTGGAGGATGTTTGTACTAGTAGCCTCATCCACACTGGAGGATGTTTGTACTAGTAGCCTCATCCACACTGGAGGATGTTTGTACTAGTAGCCTCATCCACACTGGAGGATGTTTGTACTAGTAGCCTCATCCACACTGGAGGATGTTTGTACTAGTAGCCTCATCCACACTGGAGGATGTTTGTACTAGTAGCCTCATCCACACTGGAGGATGTTTGTACTAGTAGCCTCATCCACACTGGAGGATGTTTGTACTAGTAGTCTCATCCACACTGGAGGATGTTTGTACTAGTAGTCTCATCCACACTGGAGGATGTTTGTACTAGTAGCCTCATCCACACTGGAGGATGTTTGTACTAGTAGCCTCATCCACACTGGAGGATGTTTGTACTAGTAGTCTCATCCACACTGGAGGATGTTTGTACTAGTAGTCTCATCCACACTGGAGGATGTTTGTACTAGTAGCCTCATCCACACAGGAGGATGTTTGTACTAGTAGTCTCATCCACACTGGAGGATGTTTGTACTAGTAGTCTCATCCACACTGGAGGATGTTTGTACTAGTAGCCTCATCCACACTGGAGGATGTTTGTACTAGTAGCCTCATCCACACTGGAGGATGTTTGTACTAGTAGTCTCATCCACACTGGAGGATGTTTGTACTAGTAGCCTCATCCACACTGGAGGATGTTTTTACTAGTAGCCTCATCCACACTGGAGGATGTTTGTACTAGTAGCCTCATCCACACTGGAGGATGTTTGTACTAGTAGTCTCATCCACACTGGAGGATGTTTGTACTAGTAGCCTCATCCACACTGAAGGATGTTTGTACTAGTAGTCTCATCTACACTGAAGGATGTTTGTACTAGTAGTCTCATCCACACTGGAGGATGTTTGTACTAGTAGTCTCATCCACACTGGAGGATGTTTGTACTAGTAGCCTCATCTACACTGAAGGATGTTTGTACTAGTAGCCTCATCCACACTGGAGGATGTTTGTACTAGTAGTCTCATCTACACTGAAGGATGTTTGTACTAGTAGTCTCATCTACACTGAAGGATGTTTGTACTAGTAGTCTCATCCACACTGGAGGATGTTTGTACTAGTAGTCTCATCTACACTGGAGGATGTTTGTACTAGTAGTCTCATCTACACTGAAGGATGTTTGTACTAGTAGCCTCATCCACACTGAAGGATGTTTGTACTAGTAGCCTCATCCACACTGGAGGATGTTTGTACTAGTAGCCTCATCCACACTGGAGGATATTTGCACTAGTAGCCTCATCTACACTGGAGGATGTTAGTACCAGTATCCTCATCAACACAGGAGGATGTTTGTACTAGTAGCCACATCCACACTGGAGGATGTTTGTACTAGTAGCTTCATCCACACTGGAGGATGTTTGTACTAGTAGCCTCATCCACACTAGAGGATGTATGTACTAGTAGCCTCACCCACACTAGAGGATGTTTATACTAAGCCTCATCCACACTGGAGGATGTTTGTACTAGTAGCCTCATCCACACTGGAGGATGTTTGTACTAGTAGCCTCATCCACACTGGAGGATGTTTGCACTAGTAGCCTCATCTACACTGGAGGATGTTTGTACTAGTAGCCTCATCCACACTGGAGGATGTTTGCACTAGTAGCCTCATCTACACTGGAGGATGTTTGTACTAGTAGCCTCATCCACACTGGAGGATGTTTGTACTAGTAGTGTCATCTACACTGGAGGATGTTTGTACTAGTAGCCTCATCTACACTGGAGGATGTTTGTACTAGTAGCCTCATCCACACTGGAGGATGTTTGTACTAGTAGCCTCATCCACACTGGAGGATGTTTGTACTAGTAGTCTCATCCACACTGGAGGATGTTTGTACTGGTAGTCTCATCTACACTGAAGGATGTTTGTACTAGTAGTCTCATCCACACTGGAGGATGTTTGTACTAGTAGTCTCATCCACACTGGAGGATGTTTGTACTAGTAGTCTCATCCACACTGGAGGATGTTTGTACTAGTAGTCTCATCTACACTGAAGGATGTTTGTACTAGTAGCCTCATCCACACTGAAGGATGTTTGTACTATGAGCCTCATCCACACTGGAGGATGTTTGTACTAGTAGCCTCATCCACACTGGAGGATGTTTGCACTAGTAGCCTCATCTACACTGGAGGATGTTTGCACTAGTAGCCTCATCCACACTGGAGGATGTTTGTACTAGTAGCCTCATCCACACTGGAGGATGTTTGTACTAGTAGCTTCATCCACACTGGAGGATGTTTGTACTAGTAGCCTCATCCACACTGGAGGATGTTTGTACTAGTAGCCTCACCCACACTAGAGGATGTTTATACTAAGCCTCATCCACACTGGAGGATGTTTGTACTAGTAGCCTCATCCACACTGGAGGATGTTTGTACTAGTAGCCTCATCCACACTGGAGGATGTTTGCACTAGTAGCCTCATCTACACTGGAGGATGTTTGTACTAGTAGCCTCATCCACACTGGAGGATGTTTGCACTAGTAGCCTCATCTACACTGGAGGATGTTTGTACTAGTAGCCTCATCCACACTGGAGGATGTTTGTACTAGTAGCCTCATCTACACTGGAGGATGTTTGTACTAGTAGCCTCATCCACACTGGAGGATGTTTGTACTAGTAGCCTCATCCACACTGGAGGATGTTTCTACTAGTAGCCTCATCCACACTGGAGGATGTTTGCACTAGTAGCCTCATCTACACTGGAGGATGTTTGTACTAGTAGCCTCATCCACACTGGAGGATGTTTGTACTAGTAGCCTCATCCACACTGGAGGATGTTTGTACTAGTAGCCTCATCCACACTGGAGGATGTTTGTACTAGTAGCCTCATCCACACTGGAGGATGTTTGTACTAGTAGCCTCATCCACACTGGAGGATGTTTGCACTAGTAGCCTCATCTACACTGGAGGATGTTTGCACTAGTAGCCTCATCCACACTGGAGGATGTTTATACTAGTAGCCTCATCTACACTGGAGGATGTTTGCACTAGTAGCCTCATCCACACTGGAGGATGTTTATACTAGTAGCCTCATCTACACTGGAGGATGTTTGCACTAGTAGCCTCATCCACACTGGAGGATGTTTGTACTAGTAGCCTCATCCACACTGGAGGATGTTTGTACTAGTAGCCTCATCCACACTGGAGGATGTTTGCACTAGTAGCCTCATCCACACCGGAGGATGTTTATACTAGTAGCCTCATCTACACTGGAGGATGTTTAATGTTGTTAAAGATTTAGCTACTCAGGACGAAGTGTCCATGTAGCACGGGCTATGGTGAGCCCGTAAAGAGTCGTTTGGACGATGTTTAATGCTGACTGGACATATTAGAGTTCTCCGTTCTAAACGTACTATAACTGTATTAACTAGTGCTCGATTAATAGGTTTAAAGTAGAATAGTTAGGTTTGTGCTAACTATTAGGCTAGTCACAGGCCTGTGACTAACTATTAGGCTAGTCACAGGCCTGTGCTAACTATTAGGCTAGTCACAGGCCTGTGACTAACAGCAAGTTAGTCATAGTTTAATAACTCGTATTTATCATATATCTCCAACCCGTTCTCGCATACAAAGATCCAAGCTCTTTAATCCAGCCGCCAAACCTCCTGTTTATGAATGAAAAGCGGTTTACGCAGGACTCACAACTGATGACGTCCGAACACTTCCGGAACCAGTGCTTCGCTCACGTCCTCTATTCGAACCACAATTCTATAAATGCTTCACCCATGAACTTATAAATACAAATAATTACTAACAGAACCTAAACACCTAACCTAACCTAACCTACGCCTAACTATACATACAATTTTTATGTATAAGAATATTAATTTATATATGAGAATAAACCAATTTTTAATGCACAGTTAGTTAAAATTGATGAATGCGTCTGGGGAGGACGGGCGCTGCTTTAAACAGCCTGGTGTGAGACCACAACCCGTTCTCACGGGTTGTATTAAAGAGATTGGATCTTTGTATGCATGAACGAATTACATTTACCAACCCGTCCTCGACTCAAATCCATTACATTCAGCGGTCGACCCCACAGACGCATTCATAAAATTTAACATGCTGTTTATTCAAAACGGGAATTTTCTCAAGTATAAATTAGTATTATAATATATTAGCATATTGTGTATATATAGGCATAGGATAGGTTAGGTTAGGTGTTTAGGTTCTGCTGGCGATTATTTGTATTTGTAGTACGTGGGTGAAGCATTTATAGCGTTGTGATTCAAACAAAATTCGTCAGTGAAGCACTTGTTGTGAGTCGTGTGTAAACCGCTTTTCATTCATAAACAGGGGGTTTGGCGGGTGCATGGAATCACTTTTGGATCTTTGTTTGGAGGACGGGCTGCACGAGCCCTTGTGGTGACTGCCATTCAAAGTTGGAGGGCCCTGAGCAAGCGACTCAGTATTCAGCCCGTCCTCCAAACAAAGATCCAAAAGTGATTCCATGCACCCGCCAAACCCCCTGTTTATGAATGAAAAGCGGTTTACACACGACTCACAACAAGTTCTTCACTGACGAATTTTGTTCGAATCACAACGCTATAAATGCTTCACCCACGTACTACAAATACAAATAATCGCCAGCAGAACCTAAACACCTAACCTAACCTATCCTATGCCTATATATACACAATATGCTAATATATTATACTACTAATTTATATTTGAGAAAATTCCCGTTTTGAATAAACAGCATGTTAAATTTTATGAATGCGTCTGTGGGGTCGACCGCTGAATGTAATGGACTTGAGTCGAGGACGGGTTGCAGTATTGGTGTTGATCATGTCCAGGTCTTTGTCTTTGGCTGATGTCCTTGAGGCAGTCCTTGAATCCTTTCGATCATTCAATCAAATCAATCAAATGTTTATTCAGGTAAAAGTACATACATAGAAGATTAGTTACAAACATAATGTTGGATTTATAAATAGAGCTAGTACATACAATACCTAAAGCCACTAGTACGCATAGCGTTTCGGGCAAGGTGAGGTGGGGTTTCTTTCTTTCTTCTGCCCACACAACAGAACGCGTGCCCTGGTACAATTCTCCATACAACAGGTGTTTAGGCACTCGGCTGTCAGGCATTCTGACAACTTGGCCTGAGTTTTCTGTAGGAGGGTGCAGACGCTGGAAATACCAACCCCATCCAGGACTTCTGTGTCCGGGATTTTGTCCTGCCACTTGATGTTGAGGAGTCTGCTGAGACAGCTCAAGTGAAAGTGCTTTAACTGTTTGTCGTGACTCTTGTAGACAGTCCAGGTCTCGCTGGCGAAGAGAAGGGTGATGAACACCACTGTATGGTAGACCTTCAGTTTGGTGGTAAGGCTGAGGGCCCTCCTCTCCTAGAATCTCACGGAATCTTCCAAAGGCATCACTGGTCTTGATGATCCTGTTCTTGACTTCTGTATCTATGCTCACCACTCTTGAGAGTATGGTGCCAAGATAGGTGAAATTGTCAACTGCCTGCAGGTTCTGCCCCTTGACAATGATGTACGGTTCCTGGTAGGGTATTCTGGGCGCGGGTTAGTATATGACTTGTCCTTTTAGTGCGGATGATGAAACCGAAGTTGTCGCAGACTCGTGAGAAGCAGTCCATTTCGTACTGCGTCATTTGCTCTGTGCTGGCATTGAGGACGCAGTCATTAGCGGACAGAAAGTCTCTTGTGACAGTTTTCTTCACCTATGTAACAGCCTGTAGGAGCCCGAGGTTGAACAGCCCACCGTCAGTCCTGTATTGGAAGGGTATCCCATCCTGGCAATCACGGTAGACATCAGTGAGCATGGCCAAGAATACCAAGCCACCATGGTGTTCGGGCAAGAACGCAGCCCTGCTTCACACTGTTCGTCACTGGGATGGTTTTTAACTAGTCTCCATCGTCCAGTACTTTCACCATCATGGAACTGCCGGACAATCGCAGTGAATTTGCCGGGACAGCCAAAATTCTCCATTATCTTCCTCAAGCCAAATAATGGAGAATTTTCCATTATCTGCCTGAATTCTCCCGTCCCATCCCAAATCTTAATCCTGACCCCTTCCCAGTGCTATATAGTCGTAATGGCTTGGCGTTTTTTCCTGATAGTTCCCTTCCCTTCTACAAGCCATCTCTATTGACCGTAACAAAGGCCATGGTCAAGTCGACGAAGGTCACGAAAAGGTCGTTATGGTGTTCTTGGTACTTTTCTTGGAGCTGGCGTGCAGCAAAAATCATATATATAGTTCCGCGTTCTGCGCGAAGCCACATTGGCTTTCTGGAAGACCCTGCTCGAGGTGCTTAAAGGTTGAAGGTGAAGGTTGAGTAGGATATGGGCCAAAATCTTCCCAGCAATGGGCAGGTGTGAAATACCTCGGTGATTATCGCAAGACTGCCGGTTGCCTTTCCTCTTGTAGCTGTGAACTACACACAGAGATCACACTAACGTGATGCATCAAATGAACAAATCCACAAGGGCCGTGACGAGGATTCGAACCTGCCCTTGGATCCTCGTCACGGCCTTTGTGGATTTCTTCATTTGATGCATCACGTTAGTGTGATCTCTGTGTGTAATGATGTAAGGGCGAAGAGGGAGAACGGCCTATTGACATAGCTCGGGTGCAGGGGGAATCTGGGATGCTCCCGGACGCAGGTTCGAATCCTCGGCACGGCCCTTGTGGATTTGTCCAGCATAGATGCTTCCCTTCATTCCACATGGATTGTGAGACCTTCCCTTCATTCCACATGGACTGGAAGTTTTGTCAGTTTCTGCATCATGGCCGTTTTGTGGCTTCAGCAGGAATTTTATCTGATCCTGGCGCTTTGGCACAGGAAAGCTGGTTGATGCCTTCCTGACTACTTCTGTGGGAGGTTTATCAAGGTCCTGGTTGGTCTCCACTTAAGGTAGGCGAGCAATGACCTCATCGTTGATTGCAGCAGGGCGGTTAAGGTCCTGATCAAAGTGTTCAACCCATCTGTTGAAGACCTGCTTCTTGTTTGCCAGCTGCTAAGTCCCATCTACACTGAGGAGGGAAGCAGAGTCAGATGACGGTGGTCCATATATAGCTTTCAGAGCGTCATAGAAACACTTGACGTCATGACTGCGTAACCTCGGATGTCATCGGCTTCTTGCTAAACCATGCATCCTACATCTCACCAGTTTCCTATGCAGCATTCTTCGGGCACTTACCAAGGCATCTTTCTTCTCTTGTGATTGGGGTCATTCTGATGTGCACGGAACAGGTGTTTTATTTTTACAGCAATAACTATCACCATCGTTCTCGTCGAACCAGTCTTGGTTTCTGCGAGTTTCTACCGTAACCTAACTAATGCCTAAATATGTACAATATGCTAATATATAATACTACTAATAATTTACATTTGAGAAAATTCAGATTTTGAATGAACAGCGTGTTTTGGGGTCGACCACTAAGGTCGACCCCAAAAATGGAGTGAAGATGATGGAGATGGAGCAAAATAGATGGAGTGAATATAGACCGAAGACGGGTTGCATAAACGATATATGAGATTAAGAAACAAGTAGTGTATTGTGAAGACTAAAAATAAACAGCAGCTCCCCAATGATTATAATATCTCCATTGCTCAAACAATTATGCATTAGCAATAAAACCTACCATTAATATATAATGACTTACTGTAAATATATAGCTCTTGAAATAGAACATTCTCTGTAACTAGCTGACATTGTAACTATAGCGTATGTAGGAGAGATGAAATTGTTTATGTAATAATCTATGATGAGGTCTGATAAAGACCATTTATGCCCTATGTACAGGTAATGCTTTTCGCGCTACTGCTCACAGAATGAGTATGGGGTGCACAATAAACAATCACAAAGCTAGCTCAGACGATTCAAAACCGAAAAGTATGGAGTTCGATTCCAGTGGAAGGATTGAGCGAGAGGAATGACAGTTGCAAGTACACCATATTTCAATAACAAATTGTGTACAATTCGTGAACATTGAAACTTTAGTATTTGTTAAAGCTATACACACTATTAACGTGCTCTCAGTGGAAGACACTTGTAAAGTTCCCAAGACTTTACTGGTCATTACTTGTTATCCTGGAGGGATATAAAGCTTTAGCTTCCACCTGTAATTTACCTGAGGGGCACCAGCCCTGAGTGGTGACCCTCCAAGGCACCAGCCCTGAGTGGTGACCCTCCAAGGCACCAGCCCTGAGTGGTGACCCTCCAAGGCACCAGCCCTGAGTGGTGACCCTCCAAGGCACCAGCCCTGAGTGGTGACCTTCCAAGGCACCAGCCCTGAGTGGTGACCCTCCAAGGCACCAGCCCTGAGTGGTGACCCTCCAAGGCACCAGCCCTGAGTGGTGACCCTCCAAGGCACCAGCCCTGAGTGGTGACCCTCCAAGGCACCAGCTCCGAGTGGTGACCCTCCAAGGCACCAGCTCTGAGTGGTGACCCTCCAAGGCACCAGCCCTGGATGGTGACCCTCCAAGGCACCAGCTCTGAGTGGTGACCCTCCAAGGCACCAGCTCTGAGTGGTGACCCTCCAAGGCACCAGCCCTGGATGGTGACCCTCCAAGGCACCAGCTCTGAGTGGTGACCCTCCAAGGCACCAGCTCTGAGTGGTGACCCTCCAAGGCACCAGCTCTGAGTGGTGACCCTCCAAGGCACCAGCCCTGGGTGGTGACCCTCCAAGGCACCAGTCCTGGGTGGTGACCCTCCAAGGCACCAGCCCTGGGTGGTGACCCTCCAAGGCACCAGCCCTGAGTGGTGACCCTCCAAGGCACCAGCCCTGAGTGGTGACCCTCCAAGGCACCAGCCCTGAGTGGTGACCCTCCAAGGCACCAGCCCTGAGTGGTGACCTTCCAAGGCACCAGCCCTGAGTGGTGACCCTCCAAGGCACCAGCCCTGAGTGGTGACCCTCCAAGGCACCAGCCCTGAGTGGTGACCCTCCAAGGCACCAGCCCTGAGTGGTGACCCTCCAAGGCACCAGCCCTGAGTGGTGACCCTCCAAGGCACCAGCTCCGAGTGGTGACCCTCCAAGGCACCAGCTCTGAGTGGTGACCCTCCAAGGCACCAGCCCTGGATGGTGACCCTCCAAGGCACCAGCTCTGAGTGGTGACCCTCCAAGGCACCAGCTCTGAGTGGTGACCCTCCAAGGCACCAGCCCTGGATGGTGACCCTCCAAGGCACCAGCTCTGAGTGGTGACCCTCCAAGGCACCAGCTCTGAGTGGTGACCCTCCAAGGCACCAGCTCTGAGTGGTGACCCTCCAAGGCACCAGCCCTGGGTGGTGACCCTCCAAGGCACCAGTCCTGGGTGGTGACCCTCCAAGGCACCAGCCCTGGGTGGTGACCCTCCAAGGCACCAGCTCTGAGTGGTGACCCTCCAAGGCACCAGCTCTGAGTGGTGACCCTCCAAGGCACCAGCCCTGGGTGGTGACCCTCCAAGGCACCAGCTCTGAGTGGTGACCCTCCAAGGCACCAGCTCTGAGTGGTGACCCTCCAAGGCACCAGCCCTGGGTGGTGACCCTCCAAGGCACCAGCCCTGAGTGGTGACCCTCCAAGGCACCAGCCCTGAGTGGTGACCCTCCAAGGCACCAGCCCTGGGTGGTGACCCTCCAAGGCACCAGCCAGCAAACATACAACGTAACTGTCCCTATTTTTCGCCTGTTACAACGTGTAATAGTTACATCTTGTTATAACGTTTTTAGGACGTATTGGAACGTTCTTACAACGTGTTAAACTTGTCGAACGTTGCAGCAACGTCGTAGTTTCGTCGTGTGCTTGGCGGGCAGTGACCTTGACGAAGAAAGCCGAGGACTGTTTCCCGACATTTTAAATTATAGCAGTGACCTTGACGAAGAAAGCCGAGGACTGTTTCCCGACATTTTAAATTATAGCACTATCTTTACATGTATGGCCCGGGCATTAAGTAACTATCAAAAGAAGGCACCAAGCCGGGAAGACTATAATAGCACCATCTGTGTTGCTGCAGACCCGAAAGGCACTAAATATTACTCTGGACGCCAACACGAGAACAAAAGTAATGTGACCACGATGTACTTCACAATGTCAGTAACAATTGCAGTTGGGGTGGACATTAGGTGGTAGGACTTACGCACGCGCACAGAGGAGGGGGGGGGGGGGGGAGAAAGAAAAAAATAAAGAAGTTAGGAAGGATTGGGAGGGAGGCGGAGAGAGAGAGAGAGAGAGAGGGGGGGGGAAAGAGATAAGAATTACTCAAATTCAAAATGATTTTTTTTCATATTATGACCGTAGAGTTTTTAATAAGAACACAGCGACTACTTTTTCTCGGAATTTTCTTTATAAGAACTCTCTAACAAACTCCAATGAACATATGATTTTGGAATTATTTTTCCTAAAACTAGACTTTAAATATTTTCCTAATCTGGTCTCTGAAAAATTTCAGTCTTAAACTGGACTGAAAAATTAGGTCTCAAATCGATGAAGCGCTAGAAGTAACCTTTCTAGGAGGGACCTTGGGACCTGAGAGTGAAGCGTTAGCGGCAACTTCCCCCCTTCCCCCCAAAAAATCCGCTAAATTCAACTTCAGGTAGAAAATGTTAACATTAGCAATAAAAATTATGGAAAGTTCCATAGACAGAAAACTGAACTTTAGCATCCACATACAACACGAGAGAGAGAGAGAGAGAGAGAGAGAGAGAGAGAGAGAGAGAGAGAGAGAGAGAGAGAGAGAGAGAGAGAGAGAGAGAGAGAGAGAGAGAGAGAGAGAGAGAGAGAGAGAGAGAGAGAGAGAGAGAGAGAGAGAGAGAGAGAGAGAGAGAGAGAGAGAGAGAGAGAGAGAGAGAGAGAGAGAGAGAGAGAGAGAGAGAGAGAGAGAGAGAGAGAGAGAGAGAGAGAGAGAGAGAGAGAGAGAGAGAGAGAGAGAGAGAGAGAGAGAGAGAGAGAGAGAGAGAGAGAGAGAGAGAGAGAGAGAGAGAGAGAGAGAGAGAGAGAGAGAGAGAGAGAGAGAGAGAGAGAGAGAGAGAGAGAGAGAGAGAGAGAGAGAGAGAGAGAGAGAGAGAGAGAGAGAGAGAGAGAGAGAGAGAGAGAGAGAGAGAGAGAGAGAGAGAGAGAGAGAGAGAGAGAGAGAGAGAGAGAGAGAGAGAGAGAGAGAGAGAGAGAGAGAGAGAGAGAGAGAGAGAGAGAGAGAGAGAGAGAGAGAGAGAGAGAGAGAGAGAGAGAGAGAGAGAGAGAGAGAGAGAGAGAGAGAGGAGAGAGAGAGAGGAGAGAGAGAGAGAGAGAGAGAGAGAGAGAGAGAGAGAGAGAGAGAGAGAGAGAGAGAGAGAGAGAGAGAGAGGGGGGGGGGGGGGGGGGGGGGATAGGTGAAAGAAGAGGTGGTGGTGGTATGAGAGGCATAATTGGGAGGGAATCGGGGGGGGGGGTGAAGGGGCATAATTCAAACAAGTTTTGGCACAATGGTAGTCCAGGGAGCATAGGTGTGGTTTCTAGAAGCATAGATAGGAAGGGACATGAACCTAGTCATGGGAGGACACAACAGCACACTGTGAATGGGTACAAGAATGAGGGCTCTGAGGTGAGACTATGTCAATAATTTTGAGAGGAGTCGATTGAGAAACGTAAATGAGCAGTGTGAACATAAGCGATGTAGATGAAGAGGTCCAGCTATCACAAGACACCTTGCCTTGAAAGAGAGAATGCTGTCCTTGTGCTTGAGGTGCACTACAACCTGCAATAATAATATGGTCATTAGCACAAGCAATGCAGCAAACCAGTAAGGTTGCGCAAGTTGATTTTTTTATGTATGGACACATCACAAAGTAAACAGCATCATATTTCTGCAAGGAGAAAGCAGGAATACCAATTATGACACTGGTATCTCCGTTTGTGAGGGAGGAATACGATCCCTTTTCCCCACTTTGTTTCCTGTACTTGAAAGACAGGAAACAAAGGGTCATAGTCAGAGAAGATATGTCAGGCTGTAGAGGAGTGGTAGGTGGTGTTCCACAGGGCTCTGTCCTAGGACCATTGCTGTATTTATGTAAATGACTTCACAGAGGAAGTGAACTTGTATATGTGATGTGTGTGCAGATGTGCAGTGTTAATGAGTAAGAACTGAATTGGACTGTAAGGTGCTGCAAGAACACCTTAACAAACTTCAGGAGTGGGCAAATAAATGGCTACTGGAATTCACTCCAAACAAGTGCAGTGAAAATGGGTTAGAGAGATAGTATACTTGTATTTTTAACTATACCGTAAGGGGAAGGCATATACAAGAAACAATAAGAGAAAGATTTGGGAGTAAACATAATTCCAATACTAACACCAGAAGCTCTTGTGAACAGGATAACATCAGCAACATATGGGAAGTTAGCAAACACAGCAAGAATGTCATTCAAGAATCTAAACAAGGAGGCATTAATGTCCAAAGACACTGCCTATGTGGAACTATTACTAGAGAATGCAGCTCCAGCATGGAACCCACACCTTGTAAAGCATAAACAGAAACTTGAGAGAGTTCATAATTTTGCAGCTAGATTAGTATCAGAATTGAGAGGCCTCAGCTATGAGGACAGGGTGAGAAAACTCAGCCTCACAACTTTAGAGAAGAAACAGATTGATCTACTACATGATCTTGAGGGGAATAGATAAAGGAAGCCTCTTTAAATCAGAGAGGTTGGACAAGAGGACACAAGTGGGAGCTGGACATGCAACAGAGTCCAAGAGTTGTAAGGAAGTTCTCGGTCCATGTACAGATGGAAGGCAAGTGGAATGCATTGAAGGAACTAAGTACTTATCAAAAGAAGACACCAAGCCGGGACGACTATGTAGCAGCATCAAATGTGCAGAATATTCAAAAGGCGGTAAATATTACTAAGGATGCCAAAAAGAGAACAAAAGTGCATAAGGCGAACGATATCATAGGTAACCGATTCATCAAGGATTCTATCGAGGGACAAGTGACCGTGAGGGATGGTCGGGAAGCAAGACACGTGCACGTCCTAAAGTCCAGACATTCAACAAGGATATGCACGACTAAGAGGGACAGTTCAGTCTGGACAATAAGGAGAAGTGTGGCGTTCCATTAAGTGCCGGTGAAGTAAATGTGTATGGCCAATGCGCATCCTTGCTAGAGCCGTGTACGGAGGTAGGAGGAAGACCAAAGGGGACACATTACCCTTAGGAGCATGCACTATTACCAGGAACAGAAGACCAATGACCCCTGCCAATGGGAAATGATTGAGGAATAACTGGATAGAAATCGGAATAAGGAACACCTTTACGGGAGATGGGACAAGTGCAGATAGCCTCCTTAGCAACAGCATCCCCATTGAAGGAAGAGGTTGTTAAATAGCCAATTCCATACACAACTTTAAATTAAATACTATGAAAACAATGTTGAGGGGGTTAGTGCATCAGGTATGAAAAGCTAGGACGTAGGGTATAAAGAGTTAAGAGCTCACTAGCCCTGTAATCATTGATAGATAAGCACAGGGGTATCTAGCATGCCTACCTGCCAATTGAGCACCCATGGAAATCTATCCATTCCCGAGACTGGCACTGTCCGTGGCAGAAGAAAACATTCGAGGCAATGGACTAAAGTAGGGCAGATGGAGATCAACAAAATTAAATGCGTGTCATTATAATTAAGATAAAAACGTTTGGACCTTATAGGTGGACCAAAGAATCATATGTGGTAGCATGCAAAAATTATATAATGCTGTCATTACAATCACTCACTGAAGAATTCTTAAGAACGAAGTGCCGGGGGATATAAGAGAAGATCACAGGGGCTACTTTCTAGGAAGTAAGGTTGCCCAGAGGGACATATCTTGGTTGCTCGCTACAATTTTCTTAAGATGAATCATGAGTAAGCATAAAATGAGAGAATGCTTCTGTGGAACTAGACGAGGGGAAGGTATGAGGGATCTTTATCCTCGGTGGTAACAGGGAGAGCACATGCAGGTAATTATTAGTGTAAATGGTAACACATGATCCCAAGCCCAGCTAACAGATGATTCAGACAGGCCCCATTAAACGTTCCAATAACTCTCATTCCTCCACTCAAGAAATTACCCTTCAGAAGCCACAGTCACTGGGTTGGCTCAACTTCTGAATATAAGGAAACGGAGAAATCATGGGTCTCTGTGCACGGCAAACACACGGGGCTGTAAGGCAAGCTTTGATCCTGCTCCCTTGGCAGGTAGCGAGGCATGGAAGACTATCAGGCCCTTACCAATAGTCTGCTGGTATCAAACAAATCTTTAATGTACCATCATTGTAGCAAGGAAACTGTTAAAGGGGATGGACAGTAGAACTATGAAAATTGTCCAAGGTAATCGAAGAAGACATTAAAAAAAAGGCATCAGTGATATTGATAGATAGACAAACTTTAATTATTAAAAATTAATTGAAATAAACTTTAATTTTTTTTAATTTTTTATTCATGGTAAAATCTGATCTGTACACAGTACACAATATCTAAGTAGTTATCAGCCAGAGGCTGGGAACCCAATTGAAACAAGTGCAACCTTGCAGTGTATCAGGGTTTTCTTGAAACCCTATTAACCAAGTCGAACAATTATATTAATTTTGCTTAGTTTAAATAAATTTGTCTATCCATTCAGCTCAGTTTTTCAATAATGCTTGTACACTTCCTCTAGCATGAGGCATATTTTCCATTATCATGCTTAAAACAATAGGGTTCACATCGTTCTATTTGAAAAAGGTGTGAACATTATCAATTACATTTCATTAATATTTTGACTAAGCTTTCCAGCATATCCACAACCATGTTGATAAAAGCTCCACCACTTCAATCTGACACTGTAACTTGAGCACCATCATAGCACTCGTTCACATTCAATTCTCCTTTCATTCATGAAAAATAGTGTTCAGTTATACTTTTTAAACTTGCAACATTTTAGTTCATAACAATAATTACATAATTCACAGAGAACTCTGAACATGTGGATTTCTTATCAGAACCATATGGATACAGTTGAATAATTCCCTTATTCACAAAAATAAATAATGTAAGTTTTATGAGGTAAAACCTTATGAACAAAAATGCAAAGGAACTGATGGAAAAAAAAAAAAAGTGCACAAGACTACATACACTAGCATGAAACTAATGTTGATGCAAAGTCACACGCGATGACATGGTACGCAGACGAGATATAAGCAGCAACGAGAAGAGCTCCTGCGCCAATCACCCATAACCTGAGTTGTATCATAAACGATTCTGAGCAGAAGGCAAGTTGTTACTAATAGTTGCGGCACCGGTGGCTACCAGTCTAGACTGCCTGACATTTGCACATTGCAGGAAGGCTGTGGAGCAGTGGCATTATGGACAAGACAGAAAACAGCAGTAAGGCACAACAAGCAGCTCACATCTGCTTGTATAAGAGAGACCTGCAAAACACCGGTTCTTGCACTCTGCTCACACCAACACTCATGCATACACATTGAGGGATGGAGGATTTGAACTTGTGTATGGAAACCATCAACATATTATGTGAGCTATTTACATCACAAGGCCTACAATAATGGGAATTCTGGCAGTGTACAAAATTTTATGTCTATTAACATATAAAGAAGAAAATCTAAATAAAAATGGCCACCTTATGATTTTCAATCCCTTTCACACTAAGAAATTAATACTTCCTAAATGCACATAACTTTTACAAGTGAATTAATAAACATTTGAATGTGATGCAATAAAAATAAAAGATATTTTAATCATGTACATTATATATACATATATTTTTCCCCAGTATAATAATAATGTTTAAAGTTCTTGTTGCAACACATTTCTGATAGTCCCTAATAATGAATCACATTTTGGACTTCTCCATTACAATTATAGGTAATGCAAACTAACAGAATTATTATAGACATTCGATGTCTAATTATAATTTTGTAAATTTATGAGGTAAACATGCAAAATCATACTATTGTTCAGCTAATCACCAACACGTGTGGTGGAGCCAGTACTGCCCAAGTCAACAACATTCATTTATTGACTACAATAATATTTCATGGGAAGAAGTGTTCATAAATTTAGTATGTGTGTAATATTATATATTATATTATATTATATTATATATATATATATATATATATATATATATATATATATATATATATATATATATTATATATTATATATTATATATATATATATATATATATATATATATATATATATATATATATATATATGTATGTCGTACCTAGTAGCCAGAATGCATTTCTCAGCCTACTATGCAAGGCCCGATTTGCCTAATAAGCCAAGTTTTCCTGAATTAATATATTTTCTCTAATTTTTTTCTTATGAAATGATAAAGCTACCCATTTCATTATGTATGAGGTCAATTGTTTTTTATTGGAGTTAAAATTAACGTAGATATAAGACCGAACCTAACCAACCCTACCTAACCTAACCTAACCTATCTTTATAGGTTAGGTTAGGTTAGGTAGCAGAAAAAGTTAGGTTAGGTAGTCGAAAAAACATCAATTCATGAAAACTTGGCTTATTAGGCAAATCGGGCCTTGCATAGTAGGCCGAGAAGTGCGTTCTGGCTACTAGGTACGACATTATATATATATATATATATATATATATATATATATATTTATTTTTATATCAGAAAACTCATCCTCATGAAGAGTTTGAACCTAGACAGCTAGGCATTCCATACACCTTCGCATACTTAGTACCGTACCCACTACACCACATTGGTGTAGTGGGTAAGGTACTATATGCATCCTTTTGAAGATGTATTATTAAAATACTTAAGAAAATTCCTGTCTTAATCTTTCCTTTGTGGACTGGCACTGTTTTATAATAATATATATATATATATATATATATATATATATATATATATATATATATATATATATATATATAATATTATTTCACACATTTAAATAGCACTGCTTGAATATACATTTCAGTAGCATAACAGGCCGGATAATAAATACCAGCAACATACAGTATTAGAAATAAAAGCTGAATAAAACAAACTATCATTCACTATCACAGGACTCTCATATCATTGCTGGGATAAAAACGTGCTGTAACTAGGCTTCAGTGTGGGATTTACTTCAATTTTGTACAAATCAACAATGTAACAAAGTTAAATGAATAAACAATTGGTAATAAATTCTTATAAAAGACATTCAAGCATTATGCTTTCTCAGAATACTTGCATACAAGAACTGAAAACAGTAGTCAGTGTTACCGCTTGCATTAAAGCAGGTAGAGAAGGGTAGAATGTAGAGATGTGTTTTTTCCACCATAATGCCAAACGCAAGATAATGACTTTCATAGTACTGTACAAGATTTAGCAACTTTTTACAATCCTATAAAGAGCATTTAACAGGGCCCCTCAAGGCAACATATTAGAAAGCCACAGATCACAAAATTGTAAACGGTACAACAGCTCAAAATGGTGTCAGGCATAACAAGTTATGCAGCATTGCACCCAATAGTTGTGATCAGGTGGCTCTCAAACTTGACACAGTATGTCTAGAAACATTCTAATCTCTTCTATCCCAGTGTTTATACCGTTCCTTTGGTTTCTGATGAAACTTGTGGTCTCGCTTGCCAAACCTGTTCCAAGACTTGTTGCGTGGCTGATAATGATTACGATTCTTGTCCCAAAATAAATGTCTTTGGTGATGATCACTGAAATGTGAACCTGGGTATTGATATGGGCTATGGTTGTGGTGGTTGTGTGGTGACCACGATCCTGAATTTCGAAAGTCTTGGACCTTTTGAAACTCGTTACCTATGCTACGGTCCCAACATTGTGACTCCCAGGTCTTCTTTACCATTTTTATCTTCTTGGTCTGCAAAATAAAAAGCACAAATTAAACAAATGAGTTCTTTGGGTATCCTCACTACACAAGACTGAAAATATCAAGAGGGAGTGTTGGGGGTACACAGTTTACCTAGTGTTGGGGATACACAGTTTACCTGAGTGTGTTACTTTTTAACCTTTTCTAGAAAGCAGACATTAATAATTATCACTGGATAGCATTTGGCATCCAGTAGTGGGAGAAGACTCTCAATGGTTAATAACTATGTGGACATCGTAGAAGTTTAATTATTACTTTTTTAAATCTCAATGGTTAACACTTTCGCCCGGGCATGACGCAGCATTGCGTCATCCGTTTACTGGCGGTAATTCCGGGGATGACGCAGCATTGCGTCATCCACTTTAAATAATCGCCAAAAATCAGGTTTTTATCCGATTTTTTGGGGACTGGGTTTAAAATGCGCGCCGATGTCTTCCCATTTTCTTTGTTGAGCCTCGTGGCTCTCAGGCAGCTTGGCACATGCCGTGGGCCCATTGCTTTCGCTCCACTGTTGTGACCAATGTCGCTTCCCTTCGCATCTCAAACGTGTGAACATTTCGGCTATTTTCCGTGGCTATATTTCTTACTGCAGCTTTAGAAACTATCTACGCTTACTCCACGATGGATAGTGATCATGAACAAGGCCCTTCCAGGAAGAAAATTGCGAAAGAAAGGCTTGAAAAGGGCGGGAATTGGGAGTGTAGCTGGAAGGCGGCTGAGCACTCACTCGCGGCTAACGCGTGGCCCGTCTTCAACTCGTCGGCGGTTGGAGCGTGACCAGGTTTTTTATTTTATATGCTAATGTTCCTCTAGAGAATTCTATTGCGAACCCATTGAGACCAAAATGAAGACTTAGAATAAAAACTGAGGTGACCAGAGTGAAAACATTTTATCGCGTTTGCGCGCTCCTGGGTAACTCGTTCACACTTTCTCTGTTTACTGTGGGTAATTAACCGGGCTTTTGGAGTTTATATGCATTTAGTGCTGTAGAGAATTCCATTGCGAACACAATGATACCAAATTTAATCTCGTAGGACGAGAATTAAGGTGACAAAGTTGAAGAGAGTATACACTTTTCAGAATTTACGCTCACTCCCGTGACACCCTGGGTCCCATATCGCACAGTTGAGGGGTGGCGAGCGGGGTGCGCCAAAGTGTTAATAACTATGTGGACATCTTAGAAGTTTAATTATTACTTTTTTAATGACAATGTAGAAATATCCCTGCAACACCGCTAAGCACAAAAGGAAAAAACCAAGTGTTGAATGTAATGAAACGACAATTTCTGGGCGAGACCCAAAGGCTTCCCGGAGCTATCCAGGCTGATATGTAATATATTATACTTTGGCATCAGTCAGAATGAATGGAGTTCATAGGCCTACCGGGGACCAAGAGCCAGAACCTGGTCACCCTCAGAGAGGCATGACGAGCAAAGGCCTATAGAAGAGCACATGTGATTTGGAGCATTCTATGTCTGCCATTGACTGGGTCAGGCACCCAGAAAGGTGAGCATCCCAAAACGAACACCTATTCGGGTTGAAACTACTACTGAAAGTCAAATGAGTGGACAGAACTTCCCAAAGAAAAACAAACAAATGAGCATGATATCACTCACCATTTGCCATGCTGCTGTCTGCACAGCTCCCCCCTCCCCGGGAGGGGGAAGGTGGAGCCCCAGACCCCTTGCACTGGCAACCACACACCTTCAGTTCTGAGGCTGGATGTCAAAACACGCAAAAAAAACGCCGACCGGAGGGAGGGAGGGAGGGAGGGAGGGAGGGAGGGGGGTATGCTGGGAAGCCTCCGGGTCCCACCCAGAAAATGGCTTTTCATTACATTCAATGCTGGTTTTCTGGGGGGAGCCCGTGTTGCTCCCAGGAGCTATCTTCCCAAAGACAAGGACAAAAGAATCCTCCCGCCCTAATCCGAAAGCAAGACAACTGGCAACACCGAATGACCCCGTGGAACAACCCAGGAGATCCGAACCCTGAAACAGGGACGAAGGGAACCCGGGTCAACCTAAAGTGCAGCCATGGCCATAAAGGCCGTGGTATACAGGCAATGGCTGAGAGCCCCAATTAAACAAATGAGTTTAATTGTGTATCTTCACAATTACAAGAAGTAAGTGTATCTTCAACACAAGAAGATACACTCCTGGCCAAACCAACCAAGCTACAAAAACTCCAGGTATCCCTCCGTAAAACAGCCGTCCCAACCTCGCCAGAAAAGAAGAGATGGCTGCAAACGAACAAACCTAACACCAGAACCCAAAAGAGCAGAAACCCCCCCGAGAAACAATCCTGAACCGAAGGGGCCACATCAAACCGAGGGAGAGAGATAGGGAGCACCTTGTCCAAAGACCAGGATGGCTCAGGTGGCGCATGAGCAGGCCGGAGGTGAAATAACACCCGAGACAGCTCACGAAACGGTGCAGAAGGAACACCAAAACTGAAAGCAAGTCGTAGAAGCTCCACCAGCACCGCACGATACAAGGTGAGAGTATGCGGCATAAGATGATGGTCTTGAACAGCCATGAGAGAAAGGACAAGATCACCTCAACAAAAAGCGCAATATACCTACGAAGAGAGTGACGAGGACTCGAACCTGCGTCCGGGAGCATCCCAGACACTGCCTTAATCGACTGAGCTACGACAGGGTTAAAAGGGTTTCAACCCTTTTAACCCTGTCGTAGCTCAGTCGATTAAGGCAGTGTCTGGGATGCTCCCGGACGCAGGTTCGAATCCTCGTCACGGCCCATGTGGATTTGTTCATTTGATGCATCACGTTAGTGTGATCTCTGTGTGTGAAGCACCACTAGCCGACACGTGAGACACAAAGCGAAAAACTGACATTGCATCATGCAGGACTGGCGCAAACAGCTCCAGCAGTGCAGACAATGTACAAGGCACCAGACCCAGGAACGGCCTCAAGCGCCACCACATCAACCTGAAGCCAATTTGAACCTGAAAAAAAGAACCGCAAGACTGAAGCCACCAGGCCACAAGTGCGCAATCCCTCAGTCACCAGTGCAGTTGAAAGGGAGGAACCTGCACGTGAAGCTGAACCATGGCAACATCTCGCTGAAGCACAGGGGCGAACAAACACGCATCGAGATGCACGAATAAACTCCCCAAGGAAAACCTGGACCACCGTCAACACCTCGCGCCACTCGAGCGTGTGGTACAACAGAAGTACTCCACGCATCCAACGATAACACTGGGCAGTCTGCTAGCCAGGATGACTTCAGAACCTCATAATGAATCCAGTATGGAGATGAATCCATTAGAGGTATAAGCCGGGTCGCGAAGGAGGTAAGTCGCAATGGCCGCCTGCACTTCAGTTGGCAAGATGCAGGAAGCCGAAAACCTCCGAAGGGACACAGAACTGAACCTGAGGAGGGCACCAAATCCCACTCGTATGCATGGGGGGGGGGGGGGGGGACCCCGCTCCATGTAACAGTAAGCCCCGCTTGGAGGGTAGGAAAACACAGGCCGAGTCCAATGGGACCCAAAGTCCCCAAGTCAGCCCCTCCCCAGCCCTAGGAACCACCGCATCAGGACCCGGGGGTGATTCGTCCCCAAAAGCCCCAGCCTCAAAAGAAAAGGCCGGCGCAGCCGTGGAAGCCGAAAGGAAGGAGGCCCACTGGTCAGACCCAAAAGTTTCAGCAGGGAGAACCGACTCGAATGCCTCCGTCACCACCCCGGAAGGGGCATCCCCCAAGACTGCGCGAGTCTCAAGCCCATCTAAACCCTGCCCCGACCCCGAAATCCTCAGATGGTACAGAGCCGGATGCAAGGGGGAGGGGGGGGGGGAAGGACCAGACTGAACTATGGCAGGGAAAGGACGAGGGGGAGCAGACGAAACCAAGGCTGAAATGAACAACATACCCAAGTCAGGGGTCCCTACAACCAAAACGGGGCTTCAGGGAAAGCAAACAACCTAAACCTAACGTGCAATGCCTGCGTGCCTGTACCAGAATAGTCGTCAGTGGACTGGGTAAACAGAATCACAAACAAGCAACAAAACTCGCAGGACTCCAGGTTGAAGGTGTCACCGACCCAGCAGGCAGCGCAACGGAGGCAAAAACAAAGAGTCACCATGAGACAAAGAGACAGAGCAAACCTCAAACTCGCACAAAGTGAGGAGGGGGGGGGGGGGGGGGGGAGAGACTCAGGGGTCACATTCATCAGACCCATGCGCCCCGTTGGGGATTCCCAGAGGTCCTGAGATGGAACTCGTGCTCAGGGAAACCCAGGCAGGGTACTGCTAACCGGCACCCAAGTCTACCAACAAACTTTCTAAAAGCTGAACCCTCGGGACGTGTCCACTCATGGGGGCCTAGCAGGGGGTACCACCCAGAACACAGAGATAGAAACCTAAGGTATAGATAGAGGGCAACGAACCAAAGGCCCCCACCAGGCAGGAAAACAAAAACAAAAGAAAAACACCGCAAGAGGACAACGTACCCAGGCGGAACGTTGTAGTGTGTAGTGTGATATATTTGTATAATAAATGTGTGAATCATCACTATACTCAGAAGTATGGTGTACATATTAGTAATTCAATTATGTTCATAAAACAATTAACAATATACATCAATCAAAATATATCAAATATAAAACAATATATAGGTTTTGCTGTTATTACACCATAACGAACCACTAAGTTGGTATGGTGAGTCCAAGCAACAAGAGTGACCGCCACCTCCCGCCCTCCTTCAACACCTCACTCGGCAACATTTCTCCTCCGACCATTCTGTTTTTGCTGTTATTACACTATACACACATACACACACATGTTATAAGTATCTACATATTTTGTTCACCATAGCTGTACAACTAAGCTGGTATGGTGTCCAAACAACATAGTGGCTACAAAAAACTGCATGACAAATCAACCACCAGCCAGCAGATGACGCCACCTCCCTCACCAAAATTGCTCCTCCCGGCATAATGTTTGTGCTGTTATTATGTTATATACACCCCATTATATATAATTATCTACATGTGTTGTTCACCATAACGAACCACTAAGCTGGTATGGTGACTCCAGACAACAGTGGCCGCCACACACAGTCAGCTGACGCTACCTCCATCCCTCACTAGCATTCCTCCTTCCACCATATTGTCTGGGCTGTTATTACACTATATACACACGCATTATATATAAGTATCTACATGTTTTGTTCACCATAACTGTACACCTACGCTGGTATTTTGTCCAAGCAGCATAGTGGCCACCCTACATAGCATGACAAGTTACACACCAGTCACCAGACAACGCCACCTCCCTCACCAAAATGGCTCCTCCCAACATACCCCTTTTGCTGTTATTACACTATATACACATGTTATATATAAGTATCTAAATTTGTGTTCACTATAGCGAACCACTAAGCTGGTATGGTGAGTCCAGACAATAAAAGGTCACCAGTGTCAGTAGACGACACTACCTCCCTCCCTCACCAAGATTACTCCTCCCACCATATTATGCACATCGCTAATTATCACCACAATCCTGCTATTATCAGAATCCTGGTCATTTTTATCACAGTCAGGGGTCTCCTGCAATACTATCATTATATAATAGCAGATTCATGTATATTGTTACATATTTAGACGATGTTGTGTTTCATAAGCTGAACAGCAGCGCTGTTAGCTCATGCTGCATGCGCCAGCCTTGGCTGCTCATTCATTACTGAGGCTCTCACACCCACGAATGTTACTCACGATTTGTTTTCCAAGATGGAGTCTGTTTCCTATCGGTCATGGCTGGACTATAGCTGCCCCTATACCTAGCAAGGCTTTTAGAATTGTGCTAGATCCTCAATCATATATATGTATGATGTGCACCATTCCGTGACAGTTACTTCCATTGTGCATGTATTGCACTGTTTAAGGGTTAAATCATACATATACCTGTACAATGTGTGCCGCTCAGTGACATTTACTCAAATCATATATACATGTATTGCGCCCTTTAAGGAAGGAAGGAATGAATTATCAAAAAGAAGGCACCAAACCGGGAAGGTTATGTAGCACCATCAAATGTGCGGGATAATCAGAGGGCGCTAAATATCACCAAGGACGCCAATACGAGAACAGAAACGCTTAAGGCGAACAATATCAAAGGTATCCGAGGCGCCCTTTAAGGGCTAATGGTGTTCATAGAGAATTTAAAAAATACCTCTAAAGGATATGTGATCAACCGGGATGTGTTTCATATGTCAGGCTGTGGGGACACACTGATCCATGGAACCACCACCAAGTAGTTAATTCAAACTTGATGGCCCTTCCTCCCTTGCTAGCATAACCAACATTAGAGGGATGTCAGTGATCTTACTGGAATGAAGAAAGTTTTTGTTCACAATGGTTCCTACACTTAAAGGCTTTTGGTAGAGTCCCACACAAGACGCTGTTCTGGAAACTGAAACATGCTGGAGTTTCAGATGATTTCGGGGCTTTGCGTCCCAGTGGCCCGGTCCTCGACCAGGCCTCCTTTTTGTTACATATCCCCAGGAAGCAGCCTGTAGCAGCTGTCTAACTCCCAGGTACCTATTTACTACTAGGTAAATAGGTGCATCAGGGTGAAAGAAACTCTGCCAATTTGTTTCCGCCTCCATCGGGAATCGAACCCGGAACCTCAGGACTATGAATCCTGAGTGCTGTCCATTCAGCTGTCAGGCCCCTCAGGAAGGGCGACAGGGAGACTTCTTGCATGGATGAATTTTTTTTAACTGAAAGACATATGAGGGCAGTAATCAGAAACAACGTATCTGTCTGGAGGAATGTTACTAGTCGAGTACCATACGGTTCAGTTCTTGCACCAGTAATGTTCATCGTCTACATAAATGATCTACCAAAAGGAATACAGAATTATATGAACATGATTGCAGTTGATGCTAAGATACTGGGAAAGAAAAAGAAATTCCATGTTATGGAATGTGGAATCAGAGAAAATAGACCCCACACAACTTACAAATTATGTGGAAAGAAATTACAGAACTCAAATAAAGGACAAGACCTAGGGGTGGTTTTGGATAGTAAGCTGCTGCCAGAGGAACACAAAGAATATTATGAGAGGATTGGATGCATTGTTTTCCAACTTCAGACTTGTTTTTAATTATTTTATATGGATAGTGAAATACTAATGAAACCGTTCATGACATTTGTGAGACCAAAATTGGAGTAGGCAGCATTTGTATGGTGCCCAAATCTCAAGAAGCACATAAATAAACTGGAAAGGGTGCAACGGCATGCTACAAAATGGCTTCTGGAAATGAAAAACAAGAATTATGAGGAGAGACTGAAAGCGTTAAACATGCCAAAAACTAGAAGATAGAAGAAAAAGGAGGAGATATGATCACCACTTACAAAATACTAACAGGAATCGACCAAATTGACAGAGGAATTCCTGAAACCAGCAACTTCACAAATGAGAGAACACAGATTCAAGCTAAGGAAACAAAGGTGCCGAAAAAGCATTGGGAAGTTTTCTTTTGCAGAGTGATAGACGGTTGGAACAAGTGGTGGTGGTGGCCAAAACCGTCAGTAGTTTCAAAGCGTTATACAACAGAGTACTGGGAAGACAGGACACCACGAGCGTAGCTCTCATCCTGTAACTACACTTGGGTACTAACACAGGCCTACTCTAGGGGCACTCAGAAGATAACTATTATATCACAATGACATGCATCAGCAGTTATGTCTTGTCTGTACCTTTCTAATTTCTGAAGTCTTAAATACTGATGCTTTCTTTTTTATCTAAAACATGATTTCACAATGAACAGATAGAGCTTGGGGAGGGGGTGGGGGAGCAAAGAATCAAGTTCACCTTGAATGTGCTCTAAAAATTAATACAAGTACTGCATATGTATTACAATATACCACAAAAATATATGGGATTAAAACTTAAAATTAACGTAATTATCAAAACATCTCCCAAGATGTCAAAATGAGAACAAAAAGACATAAGGAGAGCAACATCAAAGGTATCAAATTCCCCAAGGATCCTATCAAGGGACAAAATGACCTTGAGGGACAGTGAGAATTGCTGCAGTTGATGCAGTGAGCATGGGGAAAAGAACAATCTGTCCTAAAATATCCATGGGGACACTGATCCCAAAAATTGTCAACAGGTAGGTAGGTGGGTCACCATACAAGGGGCAATAGGATGCCTCACTACTGTACTTCGAGGACCCATGTCCATATTTCCAGAGTCTATTACAGAGGCATGGAGAGGGCACACATTCCTGAATGGAGCATCTATATTTAGGCCATGTAGCAGAGCCAAACAGATCATGCAACATACCAATGGTTGAGGGAAACATGCATGTTTGAACGTGCATTGCCTAGGTTCCTCATTATGAAGGTGGGAGGGAAAGGAGGGGGGGAAGGTGTTAAAGGGCACAGCTGTAGTAACCACAGACAGTTACCACTTCAGGTAATGTACTAGGTATTACAGGATACTTGGGGATTGACCCTGCCAAGGGAGTGGGAGGGAAGAAGAGAGGATCAGTTAGGTGAACCAAAGATGAAACTGTGTCTGGGTCCACTGTAGCTGGGACTATGGAGCCCCATCTTCCATAACTGTCTGACTAGGGGGCTGGTTGCCCACCCCATGAGCCTGTGTTTGAGAAGGGGTTCTTTTTACATGTGCATCCTATGTGTCTATGTTAGGGCCCTGGAGCCAACGGATACCACTTACCACGGCTGTGAGGTGCAGAAAAGGGAGAGTCGTCTTAAGCAGTGATTTCCCTTTTTGACAGGCAAGTCCTATTGCATTGTACATTCTCACCATATGGGTGGAAAGACCTCATTCTCCATTTTGCCCTAGTCCAGACACCTGGATCCACCTCTGATGACCTGAATGGGCACCCTACATTGGTCTCTTTTTGCATGTTCAACACTCGGAGAGGGTCAGGAGAGGGGACCGGGGCAATGCCCCCACTGGCCCCAGGTAATTGTTCACAAGACCCCTCACAATGGAAAGGCCTGACCCTTGAGGTTGTCAAAATTGAAGTTATGCTTTTAAAATGAGCTGGGGAAGGAAAACAGCTCAACCTTTAGCTAAAATGCTTTACTCTCTTCTGGGAACTCCCCCATTAGAGGATGGCCACATCATCAGTTTCTGCAGAAGGTTCACTAACCCCATCTCCCCAACCCTTTAGTTATATATTGTTCCTCTCTTCTAATTCAATATTATAAAGATTCCACAAAACACATGCCAAGTACTTACTCTGCCACTGTCAAATTCCTCATTATATAAGTCGTCAGACGTCCGCTTCTTCAATTCCTTGCGTTCTCTTTCAACTTCATGGTCAGCAATACTCTTACTTCCACCCCACGTATTCACTGTAGGATATAAGGGATTTGCTTATAAAGTGGCTACAGTACTTGAAAATGGCTCTAAGAACAATAAAATTAGTTAAGGATGTATAAAAAGCCTCATTTTTACCATAGCTAATGAATTATGCATTGAAGTTTATAGCAAATGAAATCTTGAAAAGGAAGCTTCTGGTTTATCAAAGCCAAGCATTCAAGTGTTCCTGTAACAAGTCTGGCAGCCACTTTTTTTTTATTACAAAATTAACCATTATAATTTTTTGGGAAGGGGGGGGGGGGGAGGGGGCAGATAATCAGAAGTGCCTCCAAATTAAACCTCAATTTAATAACATCTGCTTTTTCATATGAAATTGAGTTCTTAAATTTTAATGGACAGAAAATGGCCTAGTGGAAACCAGAGGTAGAGCCCGGAGGTTGTCATCATCACCTTTAAGAAAACATCTATTAAGTAAGTAAAGCAAAACAAACACCAGAAGGTTTACAAGAGAAATAAAAGAAACAAAGCAGAAAATAACTTCACAAACCATTCACCCAGCTGTTAGGTCAAAACCACTAGTTACAGTTAGCCACTGCTAGGTGGCAACCCCCCCCCCCCCCCGGCCCCCATGTCAACAGAGAGGATGGACCAAAGAGCTGAAGCTAAGATGCTCAACCCTGGCAAGCACATCTAGGCAAGTACAGCGAAGTCCTGACACTAATGATCACTTGTGTGGACAGCTCCTTGAGTTACCAGCCTGCAGGTCCCAGTTTCAAGGTAAGTGTTGGTCATCATTCAGACCATTTACTGACAATCCAACATGCCACACACCTAAACAAACGACACACACATATGCCAACCCATCGAACTGTCAATCCTCCTCTCTCTCTATACCCACATCCTCTTCCAGAATTTCACCACCCCATCCCTCTACCTCCCCCATCCTTTCCAAACCCTTTGGACATCAAAGCTGAAGTTAACTTTGGTCCTGTGGGGAAACCTGTTGCATTATTTGTCATTTCAAGGTTTAATGATAGTTTTCACATGTACATCGGTGATTCTCACCATAATGCTGCTAATATCAAAATACTGGTCACTAAATTCCATAAATGAATAATTTTTCACAAGTTTATTTTGTAAAGGAATATGAGAAGTTATTTCAATGTGCTTGGAGAGATCACACAATGGCAGTGTTGTGGCTGCCTGTCTAGCATCGTGAACATAATGCATTCCTTCTGAACACTATCCCAACTGGCATAAAATCCACAAGGAACTGGACAGAAGCCTTCAAGTATTAACCCTTAAATGCCGCAGCCTTAGGGGTCAAGAAGTGAAAAATATTCAAATTATGTAAAAATTACTTAAAAATATTAAACAAATCTCCAACTTATTGGCTTCAGGGCTGTGAAACTTTCATCAAAATATTTCAGAAATTGATTTTAGACATAAAAAAAAAAAAAAAAAGTTTTGTTGATACGAACAGCTCCTATTAACTGGAACTGAGGGATAATGCAGTAATAAAGAGATGCAAGCACCTGTCCGATGCACAAAGAAGAAGAATAATAGTAGTAACAAGTGCCCACAAAGTGGATATGCAGCTTGTGCCTTTATGGCATTGCTGAGTAATATATAACTACAAAGCAATAATGAATGTCATGTTATTAAGCTCTATTTTGTTATATCATATAAATACATTGTCCAATGTTGTTATCTGTTACTTTCATCAATGCCCCAAAATTATTTTTTTTTGGGGGTGGGAATTATTTTTTTATGATTTTAGTTTTTTTTACTTTATTATCTGATTTTGTTGTAAACTTTACATCCTGGAGAGTGCATACTCGTCCCTAACTGTGTGAAGATAGAATGAAATTGGTCAACAAATAAATCAGTCACAACTGGCAGAACTTGGGACTTTAAATTTTTTTGGCTGATTTTTTACAGGGATTTCAAACTATTTTCTTCGTCCCTTTAGGTTGTTTTGATGATTAGGGGACCAGATTAGGGCTTTTTCACTTATATAAAGTATACCCTAAATATATCCCCTAAATCATTATAATTATCCCTATATTTTGTTTTTTGGGAGAGTTATTTTTTCTTGACTATTTTGACACATTGACCTACAACTTTCAAACATTCGAGTACAAATGCCATGCAATGTTTATTACATTGCCAAGCAATGTTTAAACATACAAGTAAATTAACGAATTCGAACTAGCGTTATTCATTGTCGATAACTACACCTTCAATTATCTCTAAAACTAGTTTCAACTTTGAGAAGCTTCTAAAATTCCAGTTTCTAACCGATTATTACCATTTTGACATTGTGTGCTCAGCTGTCTGTTCTACAATCCCTTGTCCCTTAAGAATGGATTTTTCATAAACCCTAAACGTTTAGAGCGTAAACTTTTTTTCTTCTTCTAAATTTGCCGTATATTTCAAATACCATATTGACGATTTTTTTTTACAGTAAAGTATACTAAAACCTATATTTTAATTTGATGTAAATGAAGATCATATTCTATTCTGAGAGTATAACAACACCAAATGAACAACTGGTCTATATCTTTTAATCTGATTTGAAAATCTGAAGTTTTCAATATTCAATTTTAAAATTATTTTTGATTTTCTTGTTTTTCAAGTTATGTTAGTGATCAAGTGACAAAGTTGGAGCATTTGCCGAGTAATTATGCACAAAAAATTGTAAAGTGTTTGTGCAAGTTTTAAAAACTGATGTTATGGTCCAATCGTATATGCATGTTTTGTGGCATTTAAGGGTTAATAAACAACGGGTAAACAAAGAGAGAAGTCAACACCATATCAGAAGATATTTAGAAAAATTTTGATAAAAAAAAAAAAAACTAAATATACAGAGTAACGACTTTGATACCTTACCTACGGTCAAATCCGAGACCTCACCATACAGCACCGGACAACGACATCTCTACCGAGTTCTCCCCCTCACCGCCTTACCCAATGATTGATTGGCACCCATCCCCCATTTCCTTACCTATGTGTGGTTATTTCACCTTACCCCTCCCATACAACTTTCACATGGGTATTTAAGATAAATCTGCACCTAAGGAATGAAAATCTCATTACCTGAAAATGTTCCCGAGTGGAACGAAACGTTGTAGAACATACACCCTTCAATAACCATTAGATTTTTATTATCATGAATCTCGGTAACTTGAATGCTCTTCTTAATTCCAAAAGTAAGAAAATAGAAGCAAAGAAAGCTTGAACTATAAGATAAACACAACCAGGAATGCAGTCATATTTAACTACACATACACACACACAAAATTGTATGCATAAATGAACATTTTATAAGATACAATTGCCAGCAATGTATGTGTTAAAATGTTAAATGTTAACACTTCAAATAAATATTTGCCATGTTTCTAGTTTTGTGTTTTAAAACATTAACAGTCTTTTTAAAGTTCAGTGGATGATAACTTTTTAAATTGCATGTAATAAGTATTAGCCATGAACACTTTTAATACATTTTTACATATTCATGAACTTTTAATAAATGCATTTAAACAGTGAAGTATCAAGAATGACTGAGGCTTTACAACTCCCTCTGAAAAATAGAGCAAAATATCCAGAAATTCAGGTCAACATGCTTGTTAAAGCCCTGTGTTCAAAATAGAATACAGTAACTATTAAATTCAATTACATAGTACATATATACAGTACCTGTATACATAATTCATCAATGTCAAAGGTTTCTATGTGGGAGACGACTGGGTTGGTTTACCATACAGAAACAAGCCAAGCGATCAACAATACATAATGTAGCTAACCAACACAACTTTAAAACCTGTCTAATCTCACCTGAATATTTACATGCTTGAACTCTCACCCTTTTATTGATTTATTGAAGTTCATTAACACGTAAACAACAAACATTAGCATTGGCAAACATTTGTAGGTTAAAAGTAAAGACTTTTTTCCTAGTCTATTTCAGGACTGTTTATAGTGACTTGGCCAACTCAACAGCCATATGAATCACATACAGGCATCCATACTCATGAGATATATAAATGCATATGCTGCTGCTGTAAGTGTTGCAGTGTCTACAATATTGGTATCAATTGAGTTATATGAAAATGGAGTACAACACTGCCATAGGGTACATACATAACCAATATTTAATAATAAAATCAAATTCTTCCAAGTTGGCATATAATAATTACTGTACTATACAGCAGTTACTAATATTCTGTGCTTCCCACATAAGATCCTACTAATTGTTACCATTAGATACAATCAAATGAATAATAACCAGATAATAAATAAAATAGTGTGCCTATCATTTAAAACTTACCTTTAGTTCCATAGGCAAAGTTTCCAGCTCTTCGCAACTCGTCCACTACTTCTGTGGTGCGGCTACCATCCCACACTCCACACCTCCTTTTATGAGGCTCTTTAAAATTCTCTCTTTCACGGTCATGGCTCTGTTCATTGTCACGGTCACGGCCTATAGTGTGAGAAAGATCTTTAAGACTACCGTTCCAATGAACAATTTGGGCCACTGGATTGGTTTTAGCTTTCCCTATGGTCTCTTTAGTCTTTTCAACCCAACGCTCAGTTCCTTCCTTATCACCTTCACCATCACTCGATTCAGAGTCTGATGACGCAGAGAGGGACAAGGCTGAAACGGATGAGGAATCGTTCTGTGCTTTGGAGCTTTCACCGTTACATGATGAGATTTTTCCTCGCTTACGATCTCTGCTTCTTTTACTACCCTTCTTTCCCTTTTCCACAAGTCTATTTTTGGATTTCCCATTTTCATGAATGACCCCGTTTTTTGAAACATCAGAGTCACTACACTGTACGTTTTTTGACTTTGCCTCGTAGCTACTATTTTGTCCGTTTTTTGAAGTATTACAATTAAGTCCATTTTTTGATGCTTCATGCTCATTCTTTTTGATAGATTTTGCTTTGTCTTCGGGACGACATTTCTTTGAGGGGCTTGAAGGTTCATTGTCATCATGATCTCTAAATCTTTTACTCTGAGAATTTTCTGCTTCACTGTCAGTGTCTGATTTTGAGCTATGATGACCATTTTCACTATGACAATTTATTCCATTTTTATTTGATTCATTCAAGAGTTCTTTCTTACATTCCTTGCGATTAGGTGAATTGGAAGTGCTGTTACTCTTGCTAACCTTGCCGTCTATGTCACCGCCTTTTATGCGACAACCATCTGTGGACTTCAGCTTGTTGCACTCTGGTCTTTCCCGCTGAGGAAATACAGCTTCCGGCTGCTCGTCTTCAGGACTTTCTGGACTGCGAGATGAGACACAAGTAAATAGCGATAAGATAGACTTCTTCATGGATTTTGTTGAGCGATCAGAGCGGCAGCTGTCAACACTGGCTTTACTCTTCAGACTTGCAGAGTCTGCTTCGTCTTTTTTGTGAGTTGGGCTAGGAAGAACCGAGTCATGCGATAGGGATTTTTCTAATTCTGGACGCTGCTTTTTGGGAGTCACTGTCCATCCTTGGTTTTCTGGTTTTTCATGCACTTGCACATGCGGTTGTTTCTGTTCTAACTTACAGCTGGTAGGCTGGTCTACCACGGTGAACAAATTTCCATGTGATCCACCAGCACTACTGTTGCTGCTTTCACTTGGTGAATGTAATGATGCATCTGTCACAAGCCAGCCTGAGTCACTTTTACCTTTACAACTGGCTTTGATGGCTGCTGTATAATGCTGAGTGGTGCTATTTACAACCTGTAGAGACCGTGGCATAAATGTAGTTGTTCCGCTTTTACTGGAGATATTACTTTTTATGCTACTGTCACTTTCAGTACACTTATTATTTTTAACATCACCATTACTTAGCCTTTCTGGTTTCTGCACATGTAACAATCCATTTATTTTCTCACTTTTTGCACTCTTAACACCATTTGCTTTTATACATCTTGGATCATCACTTTTCACTTTATTATTCTGAACAGACTTTTCCCTGTGTGCTTTCACTGACCCCCCCTTGGATTCATCGATCTCCGACTCGTCTGAATCATCTGGATATGGGACCAAGCTAGGCACCGATTTAGGAGTTGAAACCGTTTTGCTTGGTGTTGAAGTAGATGAGGAAGAGCCCGAAGAAGAGGCCGAAGGTTTCATTATCAAGAGGGATGTGGTACCGGCGTTGAGGATAATTCTATTGGGCTTGTTCGTGCTTTCACTTTTGCCTTGATTTAACTTTATTCCAAAGGAAATTCTTTCCCTGTAAAGTAGAAGACTAGTAGTAGATCACCAAAGTTAAAATAATTTTGTTGCCAAAACAATAATCTCAAAAATAAAGATATCTAATGTCAACCCTGTAATATTTACAAATGAAAAGTAAATGCCAAATTTCATATAGAATTGTTAACATATAAGAATAATAATTAAGAGTGTACAAGTTCAACCAACCTGTCTTTATGTGATGGTAATGGAGGTTTATTAGTAGGAGTTGGAATGCCATTTCTATTTCCAACTTCCCCAATGTTATCAGTGGCACGACCAAAGCCATTAGCCACTGAGGAGGCACTATGGCTTGTTGGTATTGGTTTGGAGACCCCATCTGAATTCTGACGTATCAAGGTCTTCTCTGAACTCTGGCGAACCACCTGTTTTACCTGCATATTATCCTTTGGTTTTCGTACCATCTCATAAAACAGGATGTACGGGTTACGCAAAAGGGCACTCTGAACGGATATGGATCGCACCTGAAAAGTATCCATACCATTAAAACAATACGATTTTTAAATAATTTGTGTGTACTTATAAGGAATGAAGGATAATATTAATTACAAATACTACATTTATATTTTTTGTATGGGGCTTACGAAATTGTATTCAACATCTTGAATACCATATTTACACAAGACACTGGTACTAAGATAACTAGCAATTGTGAAAAAGGGTGGTTACCTTGCATTGATTTATGGGGATCAGCTTCCCCATGGTCCGGCGTGACCAGACCTTCCTGGTCAGGACCGGTCAGCCGTCCATTACATGGTCACACCAAGTAATAAACAGCTCCAATATCAAGCCCTATCAGTCTTTGTTCTATATCCATTAATATACAAACAAAAGTAACAAGACTGTACAGATGCCACAAGAAAAAATAAACGATATAGGGAAAATACTACATTAAAGATAGAAATACTCACCGATGAATCGTCAAATTCAAACATAGTACCGCTGGATGCTTCTGCAACAGCTGTATAATGTCCTCCATGTTGTGATCCACCCAGATGAATTACCATAGACGCTAGACGATATTGATATGGTCCAGTACCTGGCTGATGTTTGCTGGCTCCATTCACAAATCTCGATATATCTATTGTTCTTTGAATATTTATGTGTTTTCCAATTTTACCACCAGACATTGTAAATCTGAAAAGAAATTAATATCTTAGTAAACATTTATAGTACATAAAAGTAAATCAATGTCCGGTGTAAAAATCAGGAAATAAATATTTATGAAAACATGATAATTAAGTGACAAACCTCTTTAACTGTATCAGCAACACATGTGGAGCTCTTTCGATGAGGTGTCTCTTAGTGGCAGGCACCTTTTTGAGACACTTCTCACACTTATAGGCATTATCCACATCAAGGGTTTCTTTCTTAAAATGGAGGTTGAGCGCATCATCAACACTGTTGACTGAACGGATATCTAGCACCAAGTCTTGGAAATGTGAAAAGGTTGTGGACACATGATGACACACAGGGCATATCACTGCAATGAGCAATAAACAACATTATACTTACTTAATAATATTAAGCAACAGTAAAGGCAATTTAAAGTTATAATTGTAAAAAGCACTTAGCCATGGTTCAAAGACTTCAGAAACACACAATACTTTAAGAATCAATATCAAACAAATGTTACTGCATTCAAATTACCATCTCAAGAGCACATAGAATCACATAAAGCTGTATTATTTATTCTAGACACCAAGGACCTGGTGTCTAGTATCTAGTTTAACCTGAGAAAATAACCAAGAAACCTGCTCCATTCACAGAGTTCAAGCCGTCTATATAAACAACAGAATACAAATGCAGTATACTAAACAATTCTCAAAGAAAGAGCAATTAAAAACGTGGGGAAGAGTGGAAGTACAAGCCTTCAATTTATGAGTCACGGTATTCATTTTTTTTATATTTAGGGCTTTCCATAGAGGGAATTGGTGGCAAGGAGAAATACTGTACCTGTGTTGTGCACATGCAGAAAGAAAAACAACTGCAAATGGTCCAATCTTTTCATAAAAGATTGCATACCACAAGCATGTAAGGTTTGAAACAGGTCTATTGGTCAAAATGTAATATAATCGGAAATGGGGACATTGGAGGGGCTTCGTAACGCAATGTAGACAATACTTTTTGTAGTGGCCTTGTAATGATGGAACACCAACTTCAATGCATAAATTCTGTATTGGAGAAGAACAAAACATGCCCATGATTAAAGGTAAGCATGTATGAAGAACAGCATCAGGACCTCAAAGGGTCAAAGGGAAAGCATACAAACATGCTGGGAAGCCATAACCCAGCTTAGACAACACCAAGGAAGAGTATAACTTGAGAAGTATTCATCTATCAGCATCCCAGGTGGAATTGGATAATACTTTCACGAAGACAAGGACCTTGGTGCACTAAGCATGCAGGCAACAAGCACAGTATGCAACTTCAAGATAAACAGCCATAAAAAATTACATGAATTTCATAGTGTACTGTCTTTATATAAACATTGATTACCAAATAGGTACAAGTTTCAGTAGTATCAAATTTAAAACCACGTTGCACAAGAAAAATATAATCACCGACACACCAAATAGTGTGTTGCCAAAACTGAGCACATAATAAATATCTGCTGGAAGGTAGAATGCAATACCATTAACATTAATTAAGAAACTTAAAACACTTCCTTCATGCCCAGAAGAATATCTGTCGACACTTCTAGTTCCTACAAAGGCTCTGCCACTCGTGACATGTATAAACATAACTTCTTGAGAAGAGGATTATAAAGTGATGGTAATTAGGCTGACCTCTTGAGATCAATTTGGGTAGTGAGATCATACAACTTATGTACCTGAAGATATACACTCCTAATCATAGTGGTGGAAACTATTAACCACTAATTTTCCCAATACTAAGGAAAAAGTGATCATGAACTGTACTTTAAAAGTATAGTACAAAAGAAGTTGCCCCTCAGACCAAAAGTATGCAAATGACCTAACATATGTTTCTATAGTGTTGTGCTTTTAACAAACCAAGAAGATGGCCAATTATCAACAGTGAAAGAATTCTGCATATAAAAGTGAAAGAAATTGGATGTGACAGAACTGTGAGGTAAAGTGGAAAGAGTAAGATTCAAAAAGGGGACTTCTTAGGAAAGAATGAGAGAAAGGCAGGTACCAGTGCTAACAGTCTAAAAGAAATGGCAACACTCACTTGTAATGGCCAATGAGCATTTGTTATCATAGACTTTATGAATACAATACAGGAGCCATTTCAGAATAAAATTTACCAGTACTTTTGAGAAGGCCGGAGGTGAAACAGCACGAGAAGAATGGAAAACAGGGCCAAGGACACTGCAACCTTAAACGCAAGCTGCAGCAGCTCCAACAGCGACACACGAGAAGAGGCGTCAGTCATCAGCAAAAGACACTGACCAAGAAATGGCCAGAAACGGCAACCTGCCAGAACCGAAGAACAATAATGGATAGAAAAACGGCAAAAAAACCAAGAGACCACACTGTCGGCAGAATAACTGCAGGTGGGATACCTATAACAAGCCACCTGATCACCACAGAGAGGGTGATACACACATCGACACACCAGATGCAAAAAGCAGAAGAGAAGGCCGAACCAGCGAGGTATGTTATTTGCCCGACCTCCTGATCAAGGTAAATAGAACGAATGTACAGTACTGTATATGTTAAATCTTAAAGAGCAGTTATCATCATACATTGATGCATGGGGTACTGGGGGGTTATCATCACATGTTGATTTACAGAAATATTGTCCGAATTTTACACATACTGTATGCTAATATGGATAAAATAGCTCTTATGTGGATGTATGGAGTTTATCTCGACACATGACAAAATTGTCATAATTACGTGATACATATATCAATGATGTTCATATAAAGTAGTTTTCTCAACTCTACATGGTTGTAATTAATTATTATACCAAGTCAACCAATCATCATTTGAACATAATAATAAAGGGAACTTCAGGAGGCCTATTGCCCCCTGGCTCCTATTTAGACATAAAAAGGAGCTCCCTCATATTGTTCAATAGGCCTATTTGAGACGGCCCCTATTTATATCAAAATAAATGAGAGCTGCCTCGAATGGGCCTCTATATAATGCATTTGTGTGCGCGCGTGCGCACATTTTTAAAATATATATATATATATATATATATATTATACCCATACTGTATATATAGCTTCTATATACTGTACTGTATATGGATATAAATAGCAGCAGCCTGATATGGTCTTATTTATAAGTACAGTATTTATATTGCTCCTAATATATTGTTCACACGATTGATAGTCTAGACATCCAAGTTCATAACATTGAGAATATGTGGCTTGGGGCAATGTATTTACTATATTGCCTGCAGTGTTTGGGTGACAGAGTTGTCACGATGACAGATGAGGCAGGGGCCATGGTCCCCCCGCCTCATCCACAAACGATGAGTGTGTGTGTGTGTGTGTGTGTATTCACCTAGTTGCTCTTGCGGGTGTTGAGCTCTGCTCTTTCAGCCCACCTCTCAACTGTCAATTAACTTTAACTAACTACTAACTAATTCCTCCCCCCCCCCAGGAAGCAGCTCTGTAACAGCTGTCTAATTCCCAGGTACTTATTTACTGCTAGGTAATAGGGGCATCAGGGTGAAAGAAACTTTGCCCATTTGTTTCTGCCTGGTCCTGGAATCGAACCTGGCCCACAGAATTACGAGTCCTGCACGCTGTCTGCTCAGCTACCAGACCATCCCCCCGCCTGTGTGTGTGTGTGTGTGTGTAATTAATTGTATGGTGCCCATATTTCAAAAAGCACGTCAACAAATTGGAAAAAGTGCAGACATGCAACAAAATGGCTTCCAGAACTGAAAGACAACAGCTACAAAGAGAAAATAGGCATTAAATATTGCCAAAGCTAGAAGACAGTTCACTTTTGTAAACAGTTAGAACAAGTTAAGCTAGAAGGTGATAGAGGCCAAAGTTGTCAATACGTGTTGGGAAGATGGGACACCTCGAGTGTAACTCTCATCCTGTAATTACACCCTCCATCCAAGTGGAGCAAGGATGCAGGCAGAAAGAAGAGGGAAGCCAACTGAGTATCCCACACCAGGCCCAACAAGGATCAAACCTGTAACAGGATAAATTGAGCCTTTTTGCCAATTCACTAGAAATTTGTACCTGGGAAGATTCAGATCCCAGGCTTGCAGACACAAATTAGCTGGAAGCACAAACCAGTCAGTGTTGTAGCCAAAGTCCCTTAAGGAAGGCTTTGCTAAAACAGTAACCTGCTTGATACCTGCTTTATGGGATTTTATGGGGTTCTGGGAGTTCTTCTACTCCCCAAGCCCAGCTCGAGGCCAGGCTTGACTTGTGAGAGCTTGGTCCAACAGGGTGTTGCTTGGAGCGGCCCCCAGGCCCACATATCCACCACAACCCGGTTGGTCCGGCACTTTTTGAAGAAAATTATCTAATTTTCTCTTGAAGATGTCCACGGTTGTTCCGGCAACATTTCTTATACTCGGTGGGAGGATGTTGAACAACCATGGACCTCTGATGTTTATACAGTGTTCTCTGATTGTGCCTATGGCACCTCTGTTCTGTGATTCTATTCTGCGTTCTTTGGTGGTTCTATTTTCTTCCTTGTCGTTCACTCAGCTACGACCTTACTGACCTCACTACCACAAACATCGTCGATTTAAAAACAGTGTCCAGGATTGTTAACACTTATCTGAAAAACTGGGACAGGAAGAGTATAACTGCATCATAGACATTTGCACCAGGCAAAATGATAGCTGGTTCAAGGCTAGGAGATCGAGGAGCAGGGTGCACAGTACCCTGGTGTGCAGGTTGAACAAGAGAACTGCTTCACCACTGTGGTTTGTTCACTTCAAGGGTTCGCCATCTTGTTTTCGACACTTTGTTTACCTGGCTGATTGAGTGGTCTTCCCTCACCAGCCAGTCAGCCATTCGCCACTATTCCCTCACCAACATACTCCTCCCACCATACTGATTTTGCTTTTATTCACTATACACACATTATATATAAGTATCTATATGTTTTGTTCACCATAACTGTACATCTAAGCTTGTATGGTGAGTTCAGGCAATAAGAGACGTAGCTACACACACAGTCAGCTGGTGGCTACCGCCATTACTTGTTCCAGGCCAGACGCACTAATATTTCTCCTCCAACAATACTGTTTGTGGTTTTATTACACTATACACACACATTATATGTAAGTATCTACATGTTTTATTCACCATAACTGTACAAATAAGCTGGTATGGTGCCCAAAGACTATAGTGGCCACCAGTAAACAACATGACATGTCATGCAGATGACGCACCTCCCTCACCAAAATGGCGGCTCCCAACATACTCCTATTGCTGTTATTACACTCTATATACACGTTATATATAAATATCTATATTTATGTTCACCATAGCGAACCACTAAGCTGGTATGGTAAGTCCAGTCAATAAAAGGTGGCCACACACAGTCTGAAGACGACGCCACCTCCCTCCCTCCCTCAGCATTGTTCCTCCCACCATGGAGCACAGCGCTAAATATCACCACAATCCTGCTATTATCAGAATCCTGGTCAGTTTTATCAGTCAAGGGTCTTCTGTAATATTATCATTGCTAAATAATAGCATGTACATACTGTATATATTTTGACATTTTTAGGCGAAGCTGTGGTCACAAGCTGAACAGCGGTGCTGTGAGCTCATGCTGCGTGCGCCAGCCTTGGTGGTTCACTCAGTACTGAGGCTCTCACACCCGGGAATGTTGACCATGATTTTTTTCTAGGTGGTGTCTGTTAACTATTGGTCGAGGCTGGACTATAGTTGTCCCTATCCCTCGCGGAGTATTTAAAATCTAGAGCTAGACACTCAAATGTCTATTGATGTAATTGCGCGGTATCGGTAAAGTTACTCCCATCAGCTATACTGTGGTACCTTGGGTTACGAATGTTCCTGTTTGTTGATACGCGTATGGCCGACCTAGCGCGTGGTAGCACGGCGATTGCGCCTTAGTTTAACAGTGCCTCGCGCCCAGTGGCTATCCCGCCTGAAGTCTTCACAAGAATTTACAGTTTTTTGTCGGATTTTTGGCTTGTTGACAAAAATTCGCTGACAAAGCCTGGTAAGAAGTGACTCAAAGAACCCTGATCTCTGGCTGGAGAAAATTGTGGCCTGAATGTGCGACAAAAGTAGACTTTTGAGGGGTTTGAGCCTGTAAATGAAGTGCCTATTGTCGAGGAAATTGTTACTCTGAGCCGGAAAATGGGCTTGGAATTGGATGGTGCTGATGTGGAGGAGTTGGTGGAGGAACACAAGGAAGAAATGACCACCGAAGAACTCCAAGTCCTTGAAAACGAACAGCAACAAGAGGCAGCTGGTCCTTTCCTCAACAATTAGGAAGTGGTGTCAGATGTGGGAAGAAATGCAAACTTTTATTGAAACAACTCACCCAGAGAAAGCTGTAGTAGGCCATTGCATCAATCTTTTCAATGACAATGTGATGCCTCGCTACAGACAAATGTTGCGAAGAAGGAAAAAACAATCTTCAATGGATCGTTTTGTTGTGAGAAATTCAAGCAGTGAGCCACAACCAGGACCTAGTGGTATGCAGGCAAAATGTGCCAGAGAGTGCACTCCAGAAAAGTCTTTACTGCCTGGTGTTATAATGGAAAGGGACTCCCCTACCAAAGAATAACACCTCTCCTCCCCCCCCCCCTAAGTAATAACTTTAAGTAAGTAATAACTTTAACACTATCGGTCACCGGACAGGCGCGCGGTCAACTTAGGGGTCATGCACCCGACGTGCAGGCGAGTGTGCGGGCAAGTGCCCGACACCTAAATGTGTATACTCGTTTCAGTTTTCTCACCTTAATTCTCATGCTATGTCACTCATTTTGGTATCATTGTGTTCGCAATTAAATTCCCTACAGGTGTGTATAAATATAATGTCCAAAAGCCTGGCGTGACTCTCAACAGCAAAGCCTAAAGTCGGCAAAAGTTACCCATGAGCACACAAAATCAGTAAAATGTGCATACTCATTCCATTCTTCTCGCCTTAATTCTCGTGCTACGTTACTCATTTTGATATCATTGTGTTCACAATTAAATTCCCTACAGATGTGTATGAATATAATGTACAAAAGTTTGGAGTGCCTCCCCACAGAAAAGCCTAAAGTTACCCGTGAATGAGCACCAATTTGTACACTGCAACCTAATGTGTATACTCGTTCAGTTTGATACCATCAATTTTCGTGTTACGTCTTTCATTTTGGTATCAAATTGTTCGCAATAAAAAGGCACGTATTTTAAAATTAGTCCCATAATAATAGAGCAATAACTGGAATTTTAACAAATATTTTAATTCTGGAAGCTCATCATCACAAAATTATTTATCTTTCCAGTGTTCTGACATAAATTTTTGTGTTACATCTTTCATTTTGGTATCAAATTGTACACAATTCTAAAGGCTGCTTATTTTGATACTATCCCGAGGTCGATTGGATAAAAAATGAATTTTATACAAATATTTTTTGTAGTGGACGCAAGTCCGGTCCAAAGTTAGGACTCAGGAAGAAAAATAATGGACGCGAGTCCGGTCCAAAGTTACCGATAGTGTTAACATACTTTTGTAGTGTAGATTTCGGTGAATTAGGTATAAAATTTACTTTGAAGTGAAGTTTTGGGGAAGTCAGGAATGGATAAATTCATTTCCCATTATTTCTTATGGGGAGATTAGCTTTGGTTTACGAACCGTCTCCAGAAATGGATTAAATTCTTAAACCGAGGTACCCATGTATATGTATTGCACGGTCTAAGGGTTAAAGAGGGCCAGGTTCTGGCCCTTGGTGCCCAATAGGCTTACAATGACTCAAGGGACTGGCATGAATTTAATTACGTAGCTAGTACCAACATTAGACCCGTCCAGAAAAAAAATTAAAACTTACAAATGCATTAATTTTGTTTAATTTGACCTAGGCAAAATAGATACTATACTGTACCTGGAAATAAAGTTAATCAAGAAGTCTTTAAGACAAGAATAAAAAACCTTACCTTAAACAATGATTTGGAAGACATTAGGATGCACTATAATTCCAGATAAAACAAAATTTTAGTTCCAGAAGTGAACTTGTTAGCTTTGGAAATACAGAAACTCCATTAGATAAGGTTGATGCAATTTATGACTCAATCTACCCTACAGCAGTCACCAGATAAAACTGAAATTAGCTGAATTAAAATGTTTGCCAGTAGACAACTTTAAAAATATAATTGAATTCCTGAAATATATGCACAAATGCATTTAATGTAATGCATTTGTTAAAAATTAATATATTTATCTAATCAATGAGAAATTTTTGTATCTCAATTATGGTGGACCAGTCCCTGAGAAACATGGCAATTCATGCAAATCACCATACGTCTGCCACGCAACCATTCTTGCCTCAACTTACTCTCGTGTAAAATAACAGTCTTGTCATTTTTGGGTTTGTTACACAATGTCGAAAAGGATAAGAGAATGGAGGCAAAAATGTCACACTGACGAATTAACCAAGAAGCGGGAGCAGTGAACAAAAATGTTGAATTATAGTAGTGGGAAATGTGTGTGTATAGTCACAGTGAGTGTGGATAATAAACATGAGAGGGATTAGAGAATGCACTTTGCTTCATCAATACTCTTTATAAGGGAAAAAGAGAGGTAAACAACATGCTTTTACCGCATCAACGAGCAGTCAAGCCCTGGACACTGCCTCTTCTCACCTCTCTAAAACTCTTGCTTCTACATAAACTTTGCCCTGCACCTCTCCCTCTTCTCCCAGGGCTTTTTCTATTTTTTACAGCCAAAGATCACAACCCATCTTTAAACCATCTCTATCCCTGATTTACAGTTTTGGCAGAACTGTCAAACACCCCGTGGTGGAATGATCATAGCTTGCTGTCTCAGCTATAAAGGAAAACGAGGAGGCTAATATGGACACCAATCTCTTTCTTATTCACTGAGGGAAACGTGCCATCCCTCTGTCCTCCACATATCAAAATAAAGCATTACAATAATGGTTATTATGCAGTTATGTACCAATGTTCAACCCAAGAAACAGAAGGTTTAACCGTATTGTCTAATTTCAAACCAAATTGTCGAAGTTCAATGATACTTGCATTCATATTCATTTATTTCTATTCTATTAATAAAACCCTTAAAGACCCAAAATGTAATTTTTCTATTCACTTTACAAAATGTGAAATCTAGCAGTCTTAACGTTTTACCAGTAGAAACTTTAATGGGATTCAAGTTTCAAAGTCTGAACCAGTTAAACACTTACCTAACCTACCTCCAACAGAAACTTATCCTGGCAGTTGACTGTAAAATCTGTCAAATATGATGCAGCAGTGAAACAAAAGATTTTATTGTCAATTCCAAAGATATTTTCCTGCTTTTAAGATAAGTGAAGCAAGAATTCATTTGGCTCAAAGGTGAAACTCTGGCCAAAATTGCACAACTTGTAACGCCAGCAATAGAAAACCCACAGTAACAAACAACATTGATTACGATACAAGATTTTAATTTTTAATACAAATAATGTACCAACAAGATTGTACTGTCAGTATCCTTCAGTACTTAAAGTGACAACCCTTGCTTTCTGAGCATTGCACAAATCGGCTGACATGCACTGAACAAATGCTCATTGGTTGAGCTGCCACTTCTACACTTAACTCGCCACTTCCCACGAGGTAAGTAACGTGACTAAAATATAGGGCCGGGAACTCAATAATATTTACCAAAAATAGAAAAATATTGAATTCATTAAATTCTTCTGGCCTATAACATCATTGCCGTGAAAATCTCGCCAAATACGTTAAATAATAAATATTTTACGAAATAAATTAGCCACCCTCCCTGACTGCACAACCCAAAGAGCCAGAGCTCAACTCCCACGAGTGCAAATAGGTGAGTACACACTGTTTGCTTTCATCCTCGCTGTCATGTGTAACTGATTTCTAACAATCTGATTTTTTTTTCCCCAAAAAAATCGGAAAAATATACATGTTTTATGCCCACCGGCAACATTTGATTGCCTCTGTGTGGGGCTCGTGTAGAGTGAAAAAACCACTAGCTCAGTCACTACGGGTGTTCCAGAAAGTGTGGAGGTGCGACACGCTATTCCATCGCTGTCCTGTCACATCCCTTCTTTTCTTGTTTCATCGCTCGAATTTACAATGCCTTACGTGTTGAAGGGAAATAAGAAGGAAATAATGTTACAAGCCTTACAAATATGAATAAGAAGACAAAGCCAGGTGAGAAGCACGTGATAGCAGCCAGCATTCCAACGCTAATAGCGTCAGTGGTGCACGCTCGGCCTCGCTACCTCCCACTGCCAGCTATGATGGTTCACTACCAGGTACTGTACCTGCTGACACTTAACTGCCAGGCACTGCCATGGAAGCTGACACAGTGCCAAGCATTTCTGATATGAATGAGGACTAGATGAGGGGCCTTATCACCTATATGTTGGCAATAAAGTTACTAAATTGTTTGTTTTTTAAATCCAAGCACCCAAATATTACTGCAGTCCATTTTCAATAATAGTTACATGTATCAGAACAGAGATCAATATGAGATGTAAGTCGTAATAAAGTCAATGCTGTGAAATGTAATGTACAGATTGAATGAATGTATAGATTCGGTAAATGTGAAATTCTCCCCCTTTTTTTTCTTGACTTTGTTTCAAAAGATATTGACCTACAACTTTTGCATATTCTAGTATTACTGCCCAGCAATAGTGAACGAAACTTACAGGAAAATCCATAAAGTAGAACGACCTTAATTACTGTCGTGACTTCAACTTCAGTTATTTGCATGAACAACATTTACAACTTGGAGACTTCAAAAATATAATTTTCTGATCGATTCTCATAATTTTTACATATTACTGCAAGTGCAAGTTCTTTGTTCTAAAACCTCAATTATTTGTGTGCTCACGTTACGATGTTGCTTCATTAGGAAAAGTGGGAGCCTTTACTTAAAAAAAAAAAAAAAAAAAAAAAAAAAAAAATTAGTTTCAGGAAGTTTGAGAAAATGAGTTCCCGGCCCCTAAAGCCCAGGTGAACCCACCAGTGATTTTTGATCTAGATATTTCACTACTGGCTCAATAACAAGACATTTCATCACTCCAAAGTAAAAACTCACATCTCTGGAAAGTATTGTGATGCTGGCAGTAGGTAATCTAAAAGGTTTCGCAGTAACAGTTTCATGATCTGTTCCTTTGAGCAAATCATGCAAGTCCTGATCATAGAGGGAAGAGGCGGCCACAAACTGGCTACATCATGGGTAGTGGACACTCACGGTTGGCACTAGGCTTCTCCTTACGGGCACAAATTCTTCCTTTATTGAAGAAAAACGTTTTTAAAGGATATTCATGTGAGAATGAGTAGATAACATATCCCATCCATTCCTTATGCCTCTGAGTGTGCTTCCATCTCAAACACTTCTATTCTTGGCTTCATGTCAGAAAGCCATTCAGGAACAAACACTTCCTGACTATGCCATCAGATGTTTGTACGCCTGCTACCTGCCACCTCTTCGGCAAGCGCAGACTGAATAAGCAGAAAAGGAAATCCTAGTAATCTGAGCTGCACCTTGGCCTTCCAGACTAGGAGGCTGCAATATAATTTCATGTTCTGCCCTTTATGTTAGATCCTGCTGAATGCACTTTGACTTGGGAGACCTGTAGCAGCAATCTGGCAACTGGTCAGGCTTTCCTGATGAAAGGCAAAGATGGCTAATCATTTTCCAGCGATGTTTGGAGACTCCAGTCATGTCTGAACAGAAAAATATGAGTGATCAGTGAGTGAACAACAATTATTTTAGACTTCAACAAACAAAAATTGAAGCTGAAATTAATTTCTGTTCAAATCAGCACAGGCATTTTCTGCATTAAAGAAAGGTGAGTGAGATGGATATAACTCACTGTTGAACAGATCTTAAAGATTTTCTGACACTAAAGTTCAAGAGCAGCACCAAAAGAATTATAGACCAGTTGTGAACACAAAACCAAACTTTTATCATCCTACAACTTGGTCCACAATTGAGTGAACTGACACTTGAGAACAATTCATTGATGAGGCAATTCCCCTTGACCACTACTGTGAATTCTGTAACTGATATTTGTTGTATCTGCTAGAATCCGAGACTTCTAACTGCTCCCACATGACGTGCGTTAGCAAAGCAGTAAGCTTCCACAACTCCCCTGCTTCACACTACATTAAACAACAAAATGCAGACATTTCATTTATTTCCACTTTTCCCTACATTTCCAATCAAATTAATAATTCTAAAAAGAAAAATATTTTGTGGGAATTTTGGTATTTTTTTTAATGTGAGCAAACATGCAGGTACAGTACTGTATTTTCATCACGGCACTTTATGGGTCAAGCTATAGCAATGCCTCGCATGATCTCAGTGGTTTGTAAAATTAATGACATAATAAGTTAGTAACACTCAATATTAAATAAACAAACCACAACTATGCCTGCAAAGTTCACTAAATGAAACTGCTAAAGCACTACTCAGCAGAGAATGCTGGTACTGCTTAAAATTAAAAAAAAAATAGCTATTCTTCACAGTTACCGAGTCTAGGAGCGATTCAGGAGAAAAGTCTTGCATTTCCAACATGATGAGTTTGAAACGTTGAACAGAATCACCAGTGCATTAGAATTGGATACCTCTCTGCAGAGGACAAAACGTGTCAACATATTAAAGATATCCTGCTTAAAACTTAGGTTAGGAGGCAAGACCAGAAGAGAAAATTCAATACTAGAAAGCACAATGAAAATGTAGAGGAAGCGGTGGTAGAAGGAGTGTGTGGGTGGTGGGAGTGTGTGGGTGGTGGTGGTGGGAGTGTGTGGGTGGTGGTGGTGGGAGTGTGTGGGTGGTGGTGGTGGGAGTGTGTGGGTGGTGGGAGTGGGAGTGTGTGGGTGGTGGGAGTGGGAGTGTGTGGGTGGTGGGAGTGGGAGTGTGTGGGTGGTGGGAGTGGGAGTGTGTGGGTGGTGGGAGTGGGAGTGTGTGGGTGGTGGGAGTGGGAGTGTGTGGGTGGTGGGAGTGGGAGTGTGTGGGTGGTGGGAGTGGGAGTGTGTGGGTGGTGGGAGTGGGAGTGTGTGGGTGGTGGGAGTGGGAGTGTGTGGGTGGTGGGAGTGGGAGTGTGTGGGTGGTGGGGGTGGGAGTGTGTGGGTGGTGGGGGTGGGAGTGTGTGGGTGGTGGGGGTGGGAGTGTGTGGGTGGTGGTGGTGATGGCAAGTGTGTGGGTGGTGGTGGTGGCGGCAAGTGTGTGGGTGGTGGTGGTGGCAGCAAGTGTGTGGGTGGTGGTGGTGGCAAGTGGGTGAGTGGTGGTGGTGGTGGCAAGTGTGTGGGTGGTGGTGGTGGTGGCAAGTGTGTGGGTGGTGGTGGTGGTGGCAAGTGTGGGTGGTGGTGGTGGTGGTGGTGGCAAGTGTGTGGGTGGTGGTGGGAAGTACTTACCTAGTTGTGCTTGCGGGGGTTAAGCTCTGGCTCTTTGGTCCCGCCTCTCAACTGTCAATCAGTACCTCGGAATCTTCTCTAACTTTGTCTTGTGTTTAACTAGGTATGGACTTCAGACTGGAGCTGCATATTTCCAGGATTGGTCTGACATAAGTGGTATACAAGGTCCTGAATGATTCCTTACACAGGTTTCTAAAGGCAGTTCTTATGTTTGCCAATCTAACGTATGCTGCTGCTGATATCCTTTTGATGTGGGCCTCTGGGGACAGGTTCGGTGTGATAGCGACCCCAAGATCTTTCTCTCTATTTGACTCTTGCAGGATTTCACCTCCCAGATGGCACCTTGTTTCAGCCTTCTGCTCCTTTCACCTAATTTCATTACTTTACACTACCCTGAGTTGAACTTTAGCAGCCATATTTTAGACCATTCCTCCAGTTTGAGGAGTGTGTGGGTGGTGGTGGAAAGTGCTGGGTGATGGTGTTGGGAAGAGTATGGGGATGGTGGTGGTGGGAAGTGTGGGTTGGATTAAGGTCTGGTAGAGCCCTGTATGGGGTATGATTGGCTGGGACAGTCATATTTGCCTAATTATGTTGGTTGGGGTTTAGTTGTGGCTCTTTGGTCCCGCCTCTCAGCCTTCAGTCGGCTAGTATACAGGTTCCTGAATCTACTGAGCTCTGTCATATCTACAATTCAAGCTATCTATGGCATTTGCTCCCACTACTTTACTTTATAGGGCATTCCATTTGTTCACAACTATGGCAATGAGAAAATTCTTTCTAATGTCTCTGTGGCTTATTTGGGTACTATGTTCCCATCTGACTCATTGTTTATGTACAACACATTCCAAATAATGTCATTGCCTGCCCTTACAATTCCCTGAAAATTTATTATGTTGCAACCATATCTTTCCTAACTCTTCTGTCTTCCAGTAATGAGAGATCTAGTTTCTTTAATCTTTCCTTATAACCCTGGGAGAAGGTAAAGACGTCTGGTCACTGAGCCTTAACTGTTCACCCAGCAGTAATAAAGGACCTGCATGCAAGCCAACCAGCAGATCAGGATTGCAGGGAAAACTGGTATGGTAAAGCTTAAGCTGAGGGAGGAAGAATTCTAAGCTTGCTGTCAGGAGTCAGAATTCATCTTCCCTGTACCCGTGTTAAAAAAAAAAAAAAAAAAAAAAAAAAAAAAATACTTCAAGTATTGGTTGAAATATTAGATATCTCTAAATGTGAGAATAAACATATACAAATCTATGTATAAGAGCCATGGGCCCATCCAACATTAAAATTGGAACACAAACCCATGAGTCAATAAATATTGTACAAACTATATCTGTAAGAAAAAATGGATTCCACTTGCTACAATAAAACGGAACAATATAGGCCACTGTATAAATTAAAGTACCGAATCTTACACACATTTAAGTTGCAGACACAAGCCCCTTTATCTTGAGGCGCTATTAAGTGTAAACTTTTGTATCAGAGTGATATATAAAAACAATTTTGAGCTATGGAAGAATAGCTTACTGATCAACCAATGGCTTTGTCATTGCCACACACATAAGCAACAATACTGCATGTGGAATTTGACTGCAATGCACAAAGAATTTGAACATAATTATTGACCATCTGAAAAACAGAATTTTGAAACAAAGAATTACTCAATATTAGTGTGGCACAATTCAGGTTAAGGTGTCTTGTCCTCAAGGCTGACTTATTTGCGCCCAAATAAATGCTATTACACTACTTGTCAAGGTGGCTCATGCAAAGTTTCCTTCAGAACATTATCTGCATCAGAAAATCAAATTCACTTAATCTTAGACCATATAGCTAGGCCTGTAATTTTCCATTTGTTTTCTCCTTCTGCCTTAAATTAAGTATTACCATTTTTGATATGTTCATAACCCTGAAATTCTTAGTTTATGTTATAACCTCACAATTTTCCCACTTACCAAACTCCTTGCTCTATACCTTGTCTGTTTGCTACACAACTCAATTACAGCAATTTTCCATTATCATAAGAGCAATCCAATCAAAATCACTTTCATTAAATACCATTCAAAATTAAGCCTATCATACTGCATCAAGTAACCAGTCACTGATATATCTACTCACTGTGTCAAAGATTGTAAGACCAGCAGGAACCGTATGCACCAGAACCAGATGCTCTTATCTTGCTTTGAAGTATTAGTTAGAGAAACCTTAAGAGGGCAGCATTTGTCTTGAAAAATCCACTATCTCATGCTTTTCTTACAGCAAACAAACCGAGTCGTTCATCCAGTCTACTCATTCCAACACTGGGCCCCTGAAACTGTCCATCTCTACCTGATAGTGACAGGACAACAGGTTCCTTCATCTACTGCTCTATAGCAGAAATGGAGAACTGTAACCTGCAACAGTTAGAATTGTCCTTCCCGACAGGAAACAAAAGGGCTGAGAACCATCATCTAGTATTGCTTTTCTCCTTATAGAGCATGCTTCTACACTAGAACTTGGTGGAAAATATATAAGCTTGTCTTGTTTGTGGCACTCGCCAACACTTTTCACTGCTCTGAAACAAAAACACCAACAAAGGTGTTAGGATTTATTGCCAAAATGCATCGTAAAATTCACACTGCATGCCATGTCTCCAACAGAGAAACATTTTATGATTTGATGTTGGTAATACCCGAGATAAAAACCTGCCCTGTTGCCAGCAGCCAAAGAGTGCCAGGTACTAAGAAACCAGTTACTAGGACATTTATATTCCTCATAGAACAGGGCAAATTTCAATTTCACTAATCTAAGGATATAAACAACTAGTTATTTATCTAAATTCCCTATTCCTAATGCACTATTAGTACATCTGCACCTTCAGTTAATTATGAAAAACTCACACGAAAGATGCTGAAAACATTACTTCGAAGGGTGTTCTGTTCCTCTAAACCTAACTTTATGAGAAAACAAAACAAAAAAAAAGTTACAGTAGGCTAGATACACACATCTAAATATGCCTTCCTCTTCAAGTGTCTCATGCAACTATCAAAACCCAAATATTCAGTCATCATACAAGTACAAAGCTATTCTTAACACATGGCCCACGCATGTAATAGGTCAATGTCTTAAAAAAAAAAAAAAAGTGGTTATACAGCAGATATAGAGAGATATAGCTAGCTCTGAAAGGAAATTAACAAGACAAAGAAATGACAAGGTACAAATTAGAAGTGAACACAACTTAAAAAAATAATCAAGAGTAGACGTAATACAATAATCAAGTGTTGAAGTAATACAAGTATATTGAGAGAAGAGAGAAGAAGAAGATAAACAGTATGTTGCCAAATACTGGCAGCTGTTGTGTGTTCCACGACAATGTACAAGATTAATGCAAACAAAATGAAGGAACAACCAAGGGCAGACAGCTTCATTTTAATCAGGAATTACGTTATTAACCTAAACCATGAAGACTGAACAGACAAAAATTAGGAAAATACTCAGGTGTACAGTAATAAACTAATAACATGGGTAGAACTGAAAAAGTCAAAATGATTGAAGCAGTGAAACTAGAGGGAAGTAATGTGTAAGAAATATAAACAAGAACCATTTCCAAAAACTTGCACCTACCAGTGGCTAAAAATCAAGGCTTCATCAACATCCCAAACAAGTGCATGGTATATTTCTGTCATCAATACGTCACAAAGAAACAGTTAATTAGGCACTGAATATTGTGACGGAATGCATACTTGCGTACAGCTTTTAACCTAGCGGAAAAATTCTCAATACAAATTAAGACACGCCAATAAACAACATTAGAAATGTTATTAAGTGGTATGCAGCAGTTCATTTTTATATTCCAATCTATCCTACAAAAAATACTTTTTATTCCTTTACCTTTTCTTGCTTCCATACTTCTACTTCCCTCCGTTTGTTTACTGGTTTCCTTGGTTCAATTACCGATAGCCAGTCCTCATTCTTTTTTGCATACATTTTCATTTCATCAAAGTGCCAACAGCTGACAAATGGTTCACTACGTACAGTTAGCTGAAAAACGTGCTGAATTCTTTCAAACACTGCTACTGGGTTTTGACATGTGCGAAGATGTTCACTGATTAAGGTGGGTAAGGATGAATCTTCATGAGTCACCCTTTTAAATGTAAGAGAAAGTGTGTACAAGTTAGATCAACCACAAAAATGTATATTTACAAGTATAATTACTGCAAGAGTTGATAAATTATTTTTAAATAATGAAGCAAAGAATTAACTAGGAAAGGCAAATCAAGAAGTGAAAAAAAGAAACAAAAGAAATGTTAGGGATAGATCAGTTTAAAAAGATTTTCAAGCACAAATGAATAAATCAGAAAATTAGACATTGAAGGAAAAGTCTAAATTAAATCAATGTTTTGAAAATTAAACATCTAAGTACCTGTTCTTGATTAAAAGATAATGAGCAATGCTAATTACTTATTTTTTGTAAATACGTAAACATCTACAAAACACACATGCCTAACCTTAACCATCAGTCTTCTCTAAACTCATTCCCTTAAAAACAGCTCAACTACCCTCTAGCTTTTCTTCGTGTATTATCGTGTACCGTGTTAAGGAGACATTAAGCAACATCACTTCCCTTAGAACAGATTTAGCAAAAACACAGTATGCCACAACAAGGGCATCAAATTTACACAATCATTTACAAACTTTTCATACAATGTTTACAAACCCTTCAACCCAAGACACACACAATTAAACAATTACCTGTGCTTTACTGGAGAAGCCGAAATCCTTTACGATCTTGTATTCTTCCAAACTAGGTTTAAGATTTAATTTCCAGATTGCAGCCAAATACCTCACTCAGAAATAACAATCTCCAATGAATCTACCTCAGAACCAAGAAACTATCCTTGCAGTTGATTAAAATCTTTTGTTTCATAGTTGCTGCATATTTGACAGATTTCCAGCCAACTTCAAGGATAATTTATCTGGTGTCCATTCCAGCACTACTGGTAGAAACTGGACCATTCTTTCCATTCCAGAGCTACTGGTATACACTGGCCCGTGCATGCCAGAGCTACTGGTATACACTGGCCCGTGCATGCCAGAGCTAATGGTATACACTGGACCGTGCATGTCAGAGCTACTGGTATACACTGGCCCGTGCATGCCAGAGCTACTGGTATACACTGGCCCGTGCATGCCAGAGCTACTGGTATACACTGGCCCGTGCATGCCAGAGCTAATGGTATACACTGGACCGTGCATGTCAGAGCTACTGGTATACACTGGCCCGTGCATGCCAGGGCTACTGGTATACACTGGCCCGTGCATGCCAGGGCTACTGGTATACACTGGCCCGTGCATGCCAGGGCTACTGGTATACACTGGCCCGTGCATGCCAGGGCTACTGGTATACACTGGCCCGTGCATGCCAGGGCTACTGGTATACACTGGCCCGTGCATGCCAGAGCTACTGGTATACACTGGACCGTGCATGCCAGGGCTACTGGTATACACTGGACCGTGCATTCCAGTTCTATAGGCAGAGACTGGAATATTCAGCTGGTAGTATCCCAGATTATATCAGCTTTCAACTCACAAAACATATGTAGTTTCATGAATTACAATACCAAATCCCCGTGACCTCGTCAAAACAATGCGATGCAGCCAAGTAACCTTACGCTTCAGGTGTTTCAGTCACTTGAGGAATTACTACACGACGTTTCCCGTTTTCTTACGCTTGCACAAAACTGGTTTCAGTCCGCTTACTCTGCAATTACTCACCTCCATTGCTTTTAATTCTGATATAAACAAAAACAAACAAACAAACAAAAAAATGCATTCATTATATATACATTTTAGTAGGTTTGAGATATAAATTGTCATACTATATGGAAAATCACGGCTGAACTTTATTGTAGTACAGCATTGCATAGTAGTTAGTTTGATGATGAACACAAAATCCTGAGCAAGTTAATCTTTAACTTCATGACAAAATATGCAGTGAAGAACCTGCATGAGCCACCTTGTTATAGTCTAGAGAACTACATACACGATGAAAGTAGAAAGACAACTATTGATATATTACAAATCAAAGAACTAAAAATACAGATTAGGCTTCATCTGGCAAAGCAGCACATGAACAGCTTCTATAGAAAATTAACCACTAAAAATTTATCCAACAATAGTACATCGAAAACAGCAATTCCATGCAAGCCAAAACCAGGACCTTGAAACATGTAAATGCTGTAAAGAAATAACTATGAAAATTGGACAGCAGCAAGTGTATGGAAAACTGTCACTTCTGTTCCAAAAACGTGTCACACAAAGAACAAATTGCATAATCTTAAATTTCAATTGGCAATGCCTCTTGCTACTTAGAATTATACAATAACTTTGCATAACTAACAAAGCTTACCCTGTTGTCTAATGTAGCCTCCAAATATTTGATTCAGAGGTGTGGTTTCCTTGGAACGATGATCGAGCTTCATTGCTTTCCTGAACGTGAGGTATGATTTTTCCATGTGATCCAAAAGCAGCTTGATGAATTCGTGGGCATCTTCTTGCCTTCCATACATAAGGGTTTTACCTATGCCTGTAAAGATTTATATATTAGTATTGCACATAACTGTTCCAACATTATGAGGCTAGGAAAGACAGTTGAAACAGTACTTTATTTAAGTGTGTATGCAGGCACAAAAGAAGTAAAGCGTTCCTAATGATTTTAATGTTAACCACGAAGAGAAAAATAAGGAAATTAAAAGACAAGAGGGATAGAGAGGGAGATGAAATGGCAGGAAGAAAAAAAAGAGAGAATGCAAGGCAAGAAAATGACCACTTACCACAAGTACACAATGGAGAGCTTTGTAGGGATGCAAGACTCATTCTTCTCTTTAGCAGATAAATGAAGACCTACAAAGTCAGACATTTGACCTTTCCGCTTTAGCTAGCCCTGACCTTTAAGGCAAAACCACACACATTTATTATGTGACAAACTCTCCTAGTGCTGTACTCTACAAAATACCAATGATTTGCATTCTATTATCCGAAAAAAATTTTCTTTGAAGAAAGAGAAATATATGAGAAGTTACAATAAAACAATGAGTCTTACATTGTCACATTACAACCCTTAGATCTGCAGCAAAATAATGAGCAGAACCATAATAATAATAATCCCAAAGGGATGAATGTGTCACGAAGTTAACACAATATTGTATGATACCTAAGTGGAATTACACAAACATCTTGGAAATAAATATTAAAAACTTACACTTAGAGAGTATATAAACTGGTTAATACTAACAGCTAGATAAAAGAAAAGTCAATAAAATAACTAACTTTTTAACTTGTGTTGTATGAGTGACGGCTTGATGACTGTATTAGATCGGTCTAGCGTGGAGCGAAAAGTCCTCATCATTGCACAAACCGAACAGAAGGAAGCATTTCCAGAGATACTTTCACATCGCTGAGTGTGGGTCGAGAGGTCATCCATAAGCCAATTAGCCATAGATGGGATGTGGAAGAGTGCCTAGGAAAAAATAAAAATGAATAATCAATTTTAATTTAGAAAGCATTGTAAAAAATAACATAGCATATTAAATTCCTCTTTTCAATGCAAAAGAAAGTCTTATAGCTCAGAGATGATATCCATTAAAATTACACTGCCTTTGATGTTTTAAGTGCTGCTCAGAGGCCAACCAGTAACTAAGTTTACAGTCTGACAGAGAAGAGAATAAATGACATTCAAGGGATCCATTTTTGACTGCAGGTAAGCAGTTTGACATTGTTTTCTACTATCCTAACATTTGTTATGCTTTATTGAATGAAGCATAATTTGAACAAACTATAATATAGAATGAAGCCATAATGGCAATACTTTGTGCTCCACAATGCACAAGAATCATTAACAGAACAACTGAAGCCTCCCACTATTCTAGAGGGAATCATACAAATCAACAAGACATTTTGCATTAAAGTCACGAGAGATGCGACATCTCAAGCACTGCTCAGAGAAACTATGCATTCCCCCAATACACCAGTGATTAGTATCCAAATCACTGGAAAATGCAGCAATAAGAAAATGGTGTAAATTCTATGACAAGGCCATTACAAAATACAGTAGATCATGATTATTGGCAGCAAATAGACTGTTTTGCAGCCCAAATTAAATGCACAGTTTCCGATTAATTCTCGGCAATTACACTTCCATACAACTATCACAACCCTACATAGGTAAAACACTGACCTGAAGTGAAGAGTTCATATAACATGTGTTTCCCAAGTTGACCATTCCTGCCCCAGGGGAGAAGGTCTTCCTCCAGCCCAAAGTGACCTTGTCCCTGGGCCACAAAACTACACGAGGCTCCTCCAGCTGGTCCTCTTTCGCTCCGGCGGATGGCTTGTGGCGTGCATGGGCCATGCTACCTGACGGAGAGGTGGGAGTGGTGGTGTCGCTGGCTGTCAGGTTCACATATTTGGTCTTGAGAGAGCTTAGCACCAGAGATTGTTGGGTGCCCACACGATCATACTCAACATGGTTCAGCAGCACCTACACGACAAATGGTTATCTATACACAATGATTAACAGCACAATTCACCTTCACTGCTATTGGCCTCCCTTTTTTCTGAAGTTGGCAACTGTTGACTTATATTTGTGATCTATAAGAGATGATTTTCACCTCAATTTAACTTAGGCATTTACAGGGGCCATTGTGAACCATATGACGAAACAATCAAACTAAAGTAAGTACAGCCTGTACATAGATTTTAAATGTAAACAAAACTAGAAAATAATGAAATTTTGTAATTGCAGAAAATTAAGAAGCAAAACACTGTCATAGAAATGAGAAAACACTTGTAAAATAAACAATTAAAATAATTTTTGTGGGGAGGTTGGGGTTAGGTAGGGTTGGTTGGCATGTATGAAATTACCCAAGTGTAGTTACAGGACAAGAGCTACGCTCATGGTGTCCTGTCTTCCCACACCTGTGCATAACTACCTAAATGTAATTACAGGATGAGAGCTACACACATGATGTCCTGCTTTCCCAATAACCTCTGTCAAATGACACTTTGAAACTACTAATGGTTTTGGCAGCCATGTCCTTCCTCACTTGTTCTAATCCTCTACAACTCTGTTCACGTAAGGGAAATTAATATTTTTTGGCATCTTTATTTCCTAATTTTGAATCTATCTCCTTGTTCTTGAAACCAAGAAAATCTTGGTTTCAAAATGTCTCATTATCTATGTCGGTGATTCTTGATTCTAATTTGAAAGTAGTGTTTATGATGTAGTGTTCACCACACTACAGATACATATTCCAATTTTGGTCTCACAAATTGCCATAAAGTCCCATCAAGATTTCTTCACCTATATAATTGTGAATTATAAAGAGATCTAGGAATGGTTTTTTCCTATATATAGGAATGGTGTTTTTTTTCATATTACAGTGTATATATACTGTATATATAAACACTGTCGCCTGAGGATAACATAAAGAACACTGTGCAAGGAGCATATGATGCACTTTCCAACTTTAGAACAGTTTTTAAATGCATTAATGATAAAATATTGAACATATTCATGGCCTTTGTGAGACCAAAGTTGGAATATGCAGCATTTGTATGGTGCCCTTATCTCAAAAAGCATATCACTAAACTAGAAAAGGTGCAAAGACATGCAACTAAATAGTTTTTGTAACTGAAAACCAAGTGCTAAGAAAAGAAGTTAGCGGCATTAAATATACCAAAGCTACAAGATAAGAGAGAAAGAGGTGATATGATCACTACTGTACTTACAAAATAGTAACACGAATCAACAAAACTGGCAAAGACAATTTTTTGAAAACTGCATCTTCAAGAACAAGAGGACAAAGGTTCCAACTAAGGAAATCAAGCTGCTGAAAAAACATTAGAAAATTTTCTTTTGCAAAGAGAATGGTAGATGATTAGAACAAATGAGAAGGTGGTGGAGGCCAAACTGTCAGTAGTTTCAAAGCATTATATACCTGTTTGATGGGATTCTGAGAGTTTTTCTACTCCCCAAGCCCGGGCAGAGGCCAGGCTTGACTTGTGAGAGTTTGGTCTACCAGGTCGTTGCCTGGAGCGGCCCACAGGCCCACATACCCACCACAGCCCAATTGGTCCGGCACTCCTTGAAGAAAACTATCTAGTTTTCTCTTGAAGACGTCCATGGTTGTTCTGGCAATGTCTTATGCTCGCTGGGAGAATGTTGAACAACCGTGGACCTCTGATGTTTATACAATGTTCTCTGATTGTGCCTATGGCACCGCTGTTCTTCACTGGTTCTATTCTGCATTTTCTTCCATATCGTTCACTCCAGTATGTTGTTATTTTACTGTGCAGATTTGGGACATGGCCCTCCAGTATTTTCCACGTACAGTGCATATTATTTTATATCTCTCGTCTTTTTTCTAGTACATTTGGAGAGCTTTGAGACGATCCCAATAACGACGGAGCCAATAATATGATGGAACACTAGGAAACAGGACACCACAAGCATAGCTCTCATCTGTAACTACACCTAGGTAATTACCTTGTCTGTTTTTCCTAAAGCATCTTCCAAACTGGGTATCAATCTTGGAAATATTACCTTATTTAAAAAAAAAATCTTCCTGTTTAGTCTCTGCCAGGGCGAAGATATCAGATCATCTTAGCTGTAGTATTATACTGTATCTTGACTCCAATATATTGTTTATACAGTATTGTATACAGGATATTTAGGTACTGTACTTGTTACAGTACCTCCATTTTTCCTCTCCTAGTGCTACTGTCTGTCTGTTGTCCCTAATGTTCCACTTCACTGGCTAATGAGGTAAAATATTCTCTCATTATAATTCTCATTTAATAATTTTGCTTCATGAAGATTCCCTACCAGTTTTCTACATTTTCCTTTAACCACTGAACTGCACAACATGCCTGCAGGCGCTCGATGGGGTGGGGGGTGGGGGGCATAATGTGCCTCCAGGATCTTATAGGTATAGCGTATGATTCCAAACTCCCGTGGCTACATGGGGGTTCACATCAGCTTCCTCTGGGCTCTTGTAAAAAGACAACTTTTTTTTTTTAAATTGTGGGCAACATTCCCAGGTGTGAGAGCCTCAGTACTGAGTGAGCAACCAAGGCTGCCGCATGCAGCATGTGGTCACAGCACTGCTGTTCAGCTTGTGACCACAGCATCGCCTAATAATGTCAAAATATATATATGTTACTGGTATTATTTAGCCATGATAGTATTACAGAAGAGCCTGAGTGTGATAATGACTGTGTACAATGTTCAAACAGTGAATCAATGTTGTTCACAATGTTCACAGCGCTAGCCACAGCAATATTTCGTCCATCTAGTAATCTTCAAACGACTTCTTATGTTCCTTTACAAAATAAACTTATGGTCAATTATTCATTTACTGGATTTAGTGACCAGGATTGTGATAATAGCAGGATTGTGGTGAGAATTAGCGATGTGCGAAGTATTATGGGAGGAGGAATTTTGGTGAGGGAGGGAATTGAGGTAGCGTCACTGTGTGTGGCAGCCACTCTTGTTTTGCTCACCATTACTAGCTTAGTGGTTCACTATGGTGAACACATGTACATGGGTATATACAATGTGTGTATATAGTGTAATAATAGCAACAGGAGTATGTTCAGAGGAGCCATTTTGGCGAGGGAGGTGGCGTCGTACTCATAGCATCGTCTGCTGGCTGCTGTGATTTATTATGCAGTGTATGGTGACCACTGTGCTGTTTGGACACAATACCAGCTCAGTTGTATAGTTATGGTGAATAAAACATGCAGATACTTATACATAACATGTGTAGTGTAATAAAAACAATAACAGCATAGTGGGAGGAGGAATGTTGGCGAGTAAAGTGTTGGAGGAGTGAGGGAGGGCTGGCTGGGTGTGGCAGCTCACACTCGCGGAGTTCTGAGTGTGCTAACCCTTAAGCTGCTAAGGGGGCCTGAGGAGATTTACATGTATAACATCTTGTACATCTTGTGCGCAAGAAAAAAAAAATATAAATTTTTTTTTCGTCTTCTAAAGATGTTAATTTGTGTTCCCCGAGCACGGGGGGAAAAAAAAGTAGGCGACATATTTTGGGGGCAATAGGCCGAGGAAGACTGGCAAAATGTGGGCGTTGACAGAGCAGTCGTCAGAGCCGGTCAGCGTCACATGAGCTGTCAGTTGGGAGTTGCCACAAAGATATTATTACCTAATTATTTTAATGTCTCTGAGTGATGTTTTCTTAGTTTTTTGCAGTAATATTATTCAACAGTGTGTAGTGTGATAGATTTATATAATAAAATGTGTGAACCATCGCTATCCTTAAAAGTATGGTGTTCATATTAGTGATTCAATTATTACATTCATAAAACAATAAACATAGTTTTGATGTTATTACAATATATACACACATTATATATATACAAGTATCTACATGTTTTGTTCACAACCGTACAACTAAGGTGATAATAGTTAGTGCAGGCACTGAGACATCGCTACACACACAGTCAGCTGGCGGCGGCTTTTGCTGTTATTACACTACTACACACACAATATTTAAGTATCTACATTTGTGTTCACCATAGAGAACCACTGAGCTGGTATGGTGAATGCAGACACTAACAGGTGGCCACACAGTCAGTAAACGACGCTATCTCCCTCCCCCCCAGCATTACTCCTCCCACACAGTGCTAATTATCACAATAATCCTGCTATTATCACAATCCTGGTCATTTTTATCACAGTCAGGGGTCATCTGTAATATATTACTGTCATCGCTAAATAATAGCAGTTACATATTTATTCTGACATTTTTAGGCGATGCTGTGATCACAAGCTGAACAGCAATGCTATTAGCTCATGCTGCGTGCGCCACCCTTGGTTGCTCCCACAGTACTGTGGCTCTTACACCGGAGAATATTGCCCACGATTTTATTTAAACATGGCATCTTTTTACAAGACCCGAGGAAGCTTATGTGAACCAAGTATAGCCGAGGGGGATTTTTGAATCGTGCCTGGCACCCTATGGGGCATATATACGCCATGCGCACTCGGGACACGTTACTCATAGCGTATATAGCGTATATATACCCCATGCGCAGTTTAAGGGTTAATGGTGAATGGATATAGTATGTGATAGTGTATAATGTGTAAATATGTTGTAAATATACATAAATAAACATGAAACATTGGATATATGAGCAATATATGTGGACACATTTGACGCATATAACACAAGTGTCTTTGTACAGTAGAACATCTGTACTGTCCCTATGTTAGACTCCCAGAAGCAGGCGACTGCCTCCGGGAGTCTACATCACGGGCGACCACCAAATTGTGACGTCACACGTTATTTTCTGGACCCCATTGCAGCCAAAGTAAGTACAATTTTGATTTTGATTTTTTTAGACATCTGTGATCAGGGAAGGGTAATTAACATTTTCAAAAAACAAAATAAATTTTTTGCCAAGAATTTATTTCCTGCGCACAGGGAAGGTACCATATTTGGAGCCCGAGCAGCACAGTGGTTAAGAGGTCTCTCCTTAAAGATAAGTTTCTCAGCCTTATCTTTTTGTAATTTTCTGCCATTTCCAAGTACGTTTGCCATCTGTTTCACTTCATTTAGTCACCCATTATGGGTGATCATTTCTCATTTTCTGATCTACATTTTCTTCTATATTCATCAATATTATCTTTGTAGTGATCCCTTCTAATCTAAGAATTTTATCAATGACCACCCTCCCTCTATCACTATACAACCTCCCCTAAACACTATACACCCTGCCCCAGAACACTATACACTTTCCTCCCTTCCCCAAAACAATAGTCTACGATAGTTTTATAGGACTACTATAGTCCACTATATTTTTTACACACCAAGTCTGCAACCTATTCTATCCTAATCTTCGTTTATTTTTTCCTTTATTGTATACATAACCAAACCATATTTGCACTTATATGTAATCATTAAAACAAACTGGCATCTGGCACAGTTTGCCCTTGGCCATGCGATTTACCTATCCATTTTTGTGGGTATAGTATCTTCAAATATTTAATGTCAAAATATATTTTTTGGTTTCTTTTATAATCTTTTGCATATAATAATGCCTACGTATCTGCTTTATACAGAATTCGAAAGACATGAATTTTTTTAAAGATCTTTATTGACAATTGGAAATTGACCATTTAAATTTTCTCTCACTGCATTTATAGAAAATGGCCATGTTAGAAGGACTTATAAGTACCTTTGGACTTGGAATTAGTAGTTTAGCTTAAACTAGATTACTGGGTAATAAATGCTGGTGTTGCAATCTTTGTTAAGTTATGTCACGATTGAAACATCCATACACTGTGTTTTTGATATGTGAACAACAGTGACAAAATGTTAACAGAATTCCTCCATTTTTGGAAGTCATTATAAGAAGGAACAGACCTACAATGGCCTTTCTTAACCTTCCAAGTGTTCCCAGTCCAAACTTAATCTGGTAATAATAATAATGCAATATGATGACCATACTATAAGGAACTCAAAACAGGAAAAAATCACCAATATTTAGCCTAACATTAATACCGGTATAGCATCAGCACAACTGTCTTGTGTACTAACATCTGCAATCTCCTTCAACTCTCAGCATGCATACATCATTACCAACATCCTGTTACCTGTTTACTAGATGCCACAAGCTGCTCCTCTAAATGGTTCTTCTTGTATAAGGAAGAGGGGGCTGTGTCCACCGGTGTATCTCGGTATGCAGACTGCAGCGCCACCCCTATCACCTCAGCTGATGATGCAGGCATCACACGCTGTGCAGTCCCACCTGTTACAAGACATTAATAAACATATGTACTATCAGGCCTGGGCAGACGATGAGTCACAATAACGTGGCTGAAGATATGATGACAAACCACACACCAGAAGACGAGCACATAATGACGATTCGGTCCGTCTTGGACCGAATCAAGTTGATTTTGATAATGGTCCAAGATGGATCGAGATGTCGTCGTCTCCATCTTCTGGTGTGTGGATTGGTTATCATATCAAGCCTGTGTAAGCCTGATCCTCTATTCACATAAGGTGACCAATTAATAACTATACATCAACACACAATATAACAATATTTATAAGTTACACAGAGGATGCAGTTTTATTTTCAACGTATCCACATGTACGATAGAGAAATATCGACATAATTGCAAATTAGATATTTTAGCAAAAATATGAGAACCACTAAATGATGAAAATATAATAGAAATACTGTACAGTAATATGCAAAGTATTCAATGTGTTTTGTAAAGTTTAATATTTACCAAGTATAATACACAGATGAAGCCACATTATCTGCAATTATTGCATCTAGAGGCTTTGTAATAATAAAATGTTTGCATTAAACAGATCACATCTATGCGACCAATCACACCTTAACTCATTTCGCTTCATTGCTAACATCTGCTCACCATGACTATTAAATTTTGCTTAATCTAACATTTGAACTTTGTTCAATTCTAATAAAATTGTTTTTAAACAAATCCAGAGTTATGATCAACAGTGTTGCATTCACATATTTGCAAACCAGCATATATAGTGTATTTTAAATACTTTATCACTACTGGAAACAAAGAATTTGGTTTAAGTCACTGCAAGTACATAAAAAATGAACCTCATCCATTAGGAATAATGCAACTAAAAACACAAGCAGAATAGCTGCAAACATGCATGGTATCTTAGGAAATATCTAGCCTATCTACCCTGCAACACAAGCAATAATAGGTACCTTAATATCTGCTAGAGGCACCACCTTCCCAAGTGCAGACAATTTGTAGTATTGTCAATTGTGTCCGCTGAACTTGAGAATGTTCGCTTGTGTGTTTGACACTTCACAGTGTGCAACTGCAGCTGCATTATCTTCCAACTTCTTATTACACCAACTGTTACAACTTGGTTCATGTAGTCCTCGGCTACACTTTGACAGCGATTTTTTTCAATTTTGACCAAAAAATAAACATTTTAGTGAGCATAGTTGTTATATTCTGTAGTGAATTTTGTTATGGTTTAGAGCATAGGTACACATAACTAATCTTTTGAGTATGCAAATTGGAAAATGTGTTTTATGTTCTTTAGTCACCTTAGCCTGATTGTTTGCCAGTGTCTGCCTGTTGTCCACAATACTCCACTAAATTTAGTTGATTAGGCTACTGTGGTGAGAATGATTTACAGAAACCTAAATTTGTATATATATTACCAAGTCCTTGGTAATAAAACTAACTGAATATCTTTGGTGCAAAATCATGTTTTTTCCTTCATTTCTATAGTGAACCCCAGATACGTCTACACACAATTCAAGTGCCAAGGTCGATCTGCATATACTGTAGTTGACATAGTGACTAAGCCCAGTAAGAACTCTTATCTCGTGGATCTACATAATAACTTTAATGCACTAACTCGGGACAAGAAAACATCTTTATTATTTATCTGGGATTATACTTAACAATGAATAATAAATACAAGCAAAGCCTGCTTTACTCTTGTCATTATGCATTTCATGATCTAAACTTTATTTAACTTATGTAATACAGTATACTCAAACATTTGCTAATAGATGCTCCAGTAACATTTACATCTTAACGAATGTCTATGAATGCAACATATTTCTAACATACTTATTCAGAAGTTATGAGTACAGATCATGTTTAATGAAATGATTTATATTATACCAACCAAAGCAATAAAACCGTGCAAGAATTCAACATGCACTCTTTGATCTCTCCCTCTTGCCTTCATTTTTTTGTATATATGTATATATACAAGAGTTCTTACATTCTTGTACAGCCACTAGTACGCGTAGTGTTTCGGGCAAGTCCTTAATCCTATGTTCCCTGGAATACGACCCCCGCGAAAAATAATTTTTACAACTAAGAACCCATTTTACTATTGAGTTAAACAGAGGCTACAGTTATGGATTTGCACCCAGTAAATCCTCCCCAGCCAGGATATGAACCCAAGACAAAGTGCTTGCGGAACACCAGGCGAGCGTCTTACCACTACGTCATGGAGACTGCAATCATCATGGGAGATTAGTTAGCATTTATTACAATATTCACGAGCTACAAAGCTCGTTGTGACATATACTGTGCTTGGAGCTGAAGCTCATGAACATCATAATAAATGTAAAGTAGGCTGTCACGATTGAGGTAAATTTGCATGACGAGCCTATGGCTTCTTGAGGTTATCTTGAGAGGATTTCAGGGCTTTAGTGTCCCTGTAGCCTGGTCCTCGACCAGGCCCCTACCCCTAGGAAGCAGCCCGTGACGGCTGACTAACACCCAGGTACCTAGTTTACTGTTAGGTAACAGGGGCATAGGGTGTAAGAAACTGCCCATTGTTTCTCGCCGGCGCCCGGGATCGAACCCGGGACCACAGGATCACAAGTCCTGCGTGCTGTCCGCTCAGCCGACCGGCTCCGGCTTGGCTTGGTGGCAAGAAGAGTGATGTCAGTGCAACAGTAAATGAGAGCCTCCTTGCCTCACTTTCATTCATGGAAACTTCCTGCAGTATTACAAAAGTCATAGCAAAATTTTTGTATTGTTAGTTTTTGAGAGCCCAGTTACTATTGTACTGTATTTATGAAATAATGACTCATGTTGGCCTGAAATAACTAATTTGGCAATATTACCTTAAACTTTACATATTTAGTTTCTATTAAACTTATTAAACTTTCAAACTAATCATATTGATACCAGTACAGTAGTAGTTTCTTAATAAAATATATATTCTTTATTTTCTGTTTGATCATTATATATAAACTTTCCTTATTTAATCAACTGGCACAATAAAATTAAACATTTTGAAATTAAGCCAACTACCACTGACCTATACATAGACAACACACAGTCTTACTGCAAGACGTGATAGCGTTTCGAGATCTTAACAGAATTAAAATGAAAATAGCTTGACAATTCAACAAAACACATCAAAGTATTTGGCAGCTGTTCTACATTTTCATTTGGATCAATTCAAACATTATATTGATGAGTGTATGGGTTTCAGGTCATTGCCCCTTTTGTAACTGGTTTCTCACTGTAAATGATCAGGGGAAATGAATTTTCCTTGTACCTAGCCTACATATAACTAAACATAACCTAGTCTTACCTAACGCACGCACAAATTCAAGAACCATTTTGCTAATAAGAGGAGTCATTGTAAAGTGGTCACCAGTCCTCATAACATATTTCTGCACATAATCAAATTTACGAAGCAGCTACTGGCACTTGCACAAAATATACATACAATGCTTTTGAGGGTAAGGAGGGGTTTCAATCCAGTAGCAAAGAATAATGGTAAATTAATAACAAACAAAATAAAGTAACTGATCCATTTTGTTAATCAGTCAACCCGTTCTCCTGAATTGTACATCACATTTTGATGTTCAATTTCCTTACAGCCTGATGCACTGAAAATGGCAGCAGCTCACAAAATTGACACATTCCATTTTTTTGTTTGTTTGTGGGTCCTCAGGTAGGTTAGGTTCAAGCAATTTAGTACAACAGTTTAGTGACTGTTGTAGTAAATTGCTTTAAAATGTACTAAATTGCCAGTTTAGTGACTGGCAATGCTCGGGAGAATGGGACGAATCAGTAAAACTGGTTAACTAAAAGGACATCAACCATAGTCCAAGACTGGCCCTCCTTAGCAGTGTATTACAGTGGCAGAACAAAACTTAAATCATCAATCTGATGCAGAAAAAATTTAAAATGACAAATATATCTGGGAATACCTTGGGATAATCTCACACCAGGAGTCTCAGAATGCAACACCAGTTGGAACACAGCTTTTTATGTTTATTATATATAATATATATATATAATATACACACAAGAGTTCGTACATTCTTGTAAAGCCACTAGCATGCATAGCTTTTCAGGCAGGTTCTTAATCTTAATTTTCCCCTGGCATACGACCTGTCAAATCATTCAACAACCAGGTTAGAGATACTATTCTTGATATAGTGTGGAGTAGGTCCTTAATATTCAAACTTATATAGACAGGAAAGCTTTAAAAGAATATAATTAGCCTAAACTGTCTACACGTAAAAAACTATGGCATATACACCAATAACATTCCAGGCATTTCCAGTACAGTATGTCTCGTGCTTGTCCTATGTACAGTATGTAACACACTCGCTCTGTACATTAGCTCTACCTCAAGGAGTAAGACATCGTTTTATAAGATCTTAAGACTGCCAGGAAGAGCCTGGTGAGAGAGGGCAGTGTGGAGGACCAGCACCAACACATCCCGCGCAAAGCATGCTGCAGAAACAGGCAAAACGTGGGATTTGGGGCATCGCCTCTCGAGAGTAATCCGTGTTCCTTCTCGCTCTCCACTCTCCCGCCACACTAATTCTTCCCTTTTCTCGCCACAAGCACTCAACTCACCATCTAGAATATATTTACAGTCTATGAATGGGGGCGCAGGTGCTTTATCCGGGAGATTTCACAGGCCGCAGCGGGCTTAATTCACGGAGATCACAACTTGGTGGGTGAATAGTAAACACAGGAGCAGCGGAGTGGTGTCGGGGCGCGCGGCCGGCCGGGTCCAGGCGTCTATACTCGCCTCATGTCTCCTAACCACTATTTTATAGATTTTCCTACACTTTTCCACTCTCTTTCTTAACACTCATTACTTTCAAATTACAACTTTTCGTTTATTCCAGACTCTATGTGGTAATTTGTACATGTGAATGATTCTCTATATATAAATATATATGTGCATAAGCAAGTACGCAAATATTTGTATATATTTGTTTAGGTATTCTAAACATTCAGGGATATATACATACAAGTTTAACCTTATTTACGAATTTTTAGTATCTAAGTTATCATATAAACTATCATGTGATATTGATAAATATGATTTTCCGATATAGCGATTACCAACAAATTTACAAATATATAAGTGCTCTGTATATTCATATTATTCAAGCCTAAGGCTTTAAATTCCAAACAAGAGCATCATATAAAATTGCATATGTAGTATTTGAATCTCCTAAAGGCAACGAATCTTCCGACAACGCTTCTTGCAACTGCTGTGAAAAAAACATATTTCATTAAGAAAGTTCAAATTAAAGAATATACATATATATATATATATATATATATATATATATATATAGTTATTATTATTATACACAGCAACACTTCATAACTATTTTATTATCATTTTCGCGTCATTACACAATAATAAAAAAAAACATTGGTAATCGAACGCACAATGTTGTTGACCCCGTTAAGTGGACACCGGTTATCAGTACACATTTGTTGCTTCGTTGTACTATGTTGGGCCCATACCACCCCACCGTCACCCTCCTGCTCCTCAGGTCTCGCCTCGCCCACAACCCACCCGCCGCTGCTTCAATAAGGAGGTTGGTTGTGGTGAGCTTGGGCCAGATATTGTGGCATGTTACCAAGAGACCATTACAGGTGGTGGCACCCCTCGCCTCTCACAATAATGGCACCCCTCGCCTCTCACAATAATGGCACCCCTCGCCTCTCAAAATAATGGCACCCCTCGCCTCTCACAATAATGGCACCCCTCGCCTCTCACAATAATGGCACCCCTCGCCTCTCACAATAATGGCACCCCTCGCCTCTCACAATAATGGCACCCCTCGCCTCTCACAATAATGGCACCCCTCGCCTCTCACAATAATGGCACCCCTCGCCTCTCACAATAATGGCACCCTCGCCTCACAATAATGGCACCCCTCGCCTCTCACAATAATGGCACCCCTCGCCTCTCACAATAATGGCACCCCTCGCCTCTCACAATAATGGCACCCTCGCCTCTCACAATAATGGCACCCCTTGCCTCTCACAATAATGGCACCCTCGCCTCTCACAATAATGGCACCCCTCGCCTCTTACAATAATGGCACCCTCGCCTCTCACAATAATGGCACCCTCGCCTCTTACAATAATGGCACCCCTCGCCTCTTACAATAATGGCACCCCTCGCCTCTTACAATAATGGCACCCTCGCCTCTCACAATAATGGCACCCTCGCCTCTTACAATAATGGCACCCCTCGCCTCTTACAATAATGGCACCCTCGAATCTTACAATAATGGCACCCTCGCCTCTCACAATAATGGCACCCTCACCTCTTACAATAATGGCCACCCCCCTCACCTCTCACAATAATGGCCACCCCCCTCACCTCTCACAATAATGGCCACCCCCCTCACCTCTCACAATAATGGCCACCCCCCTCACCTCTCACAATAATGGCCACCCCCCTCACCTCTCACAATAATGGCCACCCCCCTCACCTCTCACAATAATGGCCACCCCCCTCACCTCTCACAATAATGGCCACCCCCCTCACCTCTCACAATAATGGCCACCCCCTCACCTCTCACAATAATGGCCACCCCCCTCACCTCTCACAATAATGGCCACCCCCCTCACCTCTCACAATAATGGCCACCCCCCTCACCTCTCACAATAATGGCCACCCCCCTCACCTCTCACAATAATGGCCACCCCCCTCACCTCTCACAATAATGGCCACCCCCCTCACCTCTCACAATAATGGCCACCCCCCTCACCTCTCACAATAATGGCCACCCCCCTCACCTCTCACAATAATGGCCACCCCTCCTCACCTCTCATAATAATGGCTCACCTCTCACAATATCACAATTATGGTTCCCTCACCTCCCCTCTTCGCTCTCCATATGTTGCACACAGCTTCATGGCTGCTCTCTGTATATGGCGAGTATAGCTGTTTCAATGGGGTAAAGAAACCAGAATTGTCCTGAACAACATAATTTATTGATTCATTATGTTGGGGATCAAGAAAGTTGTATGAGTGAAGGGTAGGCAAAGTACAATGCCTAAAGCCATAGCATTTTGGTCATATGCTATGACCAAAATGGTCATAGCATGATCTTTGGCTCTTTGGTGGGACCAAAGAGCCAGAGCTCAACCCCTGCAAACACAAATAGGTGAGTATTTGAGAAAAAGTAAGAAATAAGAAATAAAAAATGAAATAAGAAGAACAGTAATTAATTAAAATAGAGACATAGAATTAAAATGACAATTATTAGATGATTGGAACAGCAAAAATTGCAAAAGAATATATTAATTTTACAGCATAAACAGAATAAGTAAATTTTTTTATTGAATTTTACAATTTTAAATTTTAAAATTAAAATTTTAAATTGCACAGTTACATTTAGTAGGTTGTACACTTTGTTAGGTAGTTCTTGCTTTCTTGTTTGAGAGATTGACAGTCTTTGATGGGATTAGGGAGGTCATTCCACATTTTGAGACCCTTGGTTTGCAGAGCATTTAACAATACAGATAAACCTCGACTTACGAATGCCCCACTTGTGATTTTTTTTTAGTTTTGACCTAAATTTCATTGGAAAATTTGACTCAACTTACAGCCTTGGCCTCGACTTGCAACTTTGTTGATACACATATGGGTCGACTGAGCACGTGGTTTCTGGTGGCACAGGCGACCCCGCCTTAGTTTACTAGAGCCGCCCGCTAAGTGACGATCCCACTTGTAAAGAATTTCATTGTTTTTGTGCTTTTTTGTTTTGTTTTCTGTGGAGAGCTCTTTCGGCTCCCCAGAGCTATACCGGGCTGATGTGTACATACAATGGGGCCTCGACTTACAATGCTAATCCGTTCCCAAAGACGGATCGTAAGTCGAAATATCGTAAGTCGAAGTGATTTTTCCCATAAGAAATAAAGGAATTTGAATTAATCCATTCCCCACCCTCCAAAATATTAACATACAAAAATCAAAACAAGGCAAATTGGGAGTAAATAAACAAATTTGTGGCCACTGTAACAACTCCTTAAAGTCGAAGGCAACGGGAATTAAATGTTATATCTGTAAGAATAGATTTCATTCGGCTTGTACAGGAGTCAGTAACACCACGGGACTGAGAGCTGGCCACTTGCTCTGGGTGTGTAAAAATGACCTGCCAGCTTGGAATATCCTAAAAAAACTTCTCGATAACAAGACGCATGAACGGAAAACATCGTTCATTGAAAGCCTACCAGCCATTCAGAAAGAGTGGGAAAGAAACAACAATAATTCTAATATACCAGGGGCGGAGGCTATAGTCAGGGATGAAAATGAAGCAGAAACTTGGGAAGTTGTAAACTCTGACTCAGTATGCCTAGATGTAGATGACAGTAAACTAGAAAGTGTAACAGACAGCACTGACAGCTCGATAGGTACAGACACTATAATGGTCCCCGATAGAGCGAGTCAGACCAGAAGGACAGACTTGTGCAAATTTTATGCAAAGGGCATATACAGACATAGATATGCTGGTAATAAGAAAGGATTAGAATGCAGTTACCAACATCCCAAAATTTTTTTAAATATACTTAGGAAAGGTCAATGTCGATTTGGATCAATATGTAGGTTTTCCATCCTGACATGTGCCAAACCTCACTTGAGGACAGAAAATGCTATGACCTCAGCTGCCCATACTATCACATGAAAGCCACAGAATGCTACATAGAGTGGCAAGCAGGATAATGAATTTGGAGGAAACTCGATACATTTTTTATACCAAACCGAAAGACAATTCAAAAGGAGGAGCATGGAGAGTGTATGGAACTGGATGCCAGACCCACTTGCATTCCAGAATTACAGATACAATTACACACTGAAAGGGAACTACAACTACGACAGGCAGCTGCCCTACAACAATCGGCACTGGTCAGAACAAACTCAATATGTCCATGCATAATGGGCTTGCCGAAAAAGTCTCCCAGTCAAACTATCACTAATAGAGTAACCTCATTCATCTTTGCCAACATACAAGGACTAAAAACAAGAACAAACAACAATGTACAGTTCATAAAAGGCCTCCTCACGGAGTCAAATGCAGTATTTGGAGCTTTTACAGAAACCCATGCAGGGGAATTTTTAGACAGTTACATCTGGATTCCAGGATATAACCTATACAGGTGTGATAGGAAAATTAGGTCACATGGAGGAGTGGGTCTGTATATTAGGGAAGACCTTGTATGCTCGGAGCTCCTTAACGTTACAAATGAGGTGGTAGAGGTACTGGTATTAAAAATAGAGAAAATAAACTTGGTGATTATTCTAATATACAAACCGCCAGATGCAACGGCCGAGGAATTCACAGAACAGATAAACAAACTAGAGAATAGCCTTGATAATTTGGAGAACCCGATACCTAATATTATCTTCCTAGGTGACTTCAACTTGCCTAGTCTCAGATGGAGAAAAGCAAACAATAATATTATACCAGGAAATCTATCGGGACCTAACCTACCACAGATTAGAGAACTACTTGGATTCTGTGACAAATTTTCACTCAACCAGCAGATATCGGAGCCGACGAGAAATGAAAATATTCTAGATCTGACAATGAAGACATTATCAGGGACATTACGATATCAGATACCACATACTCAGATCACAAGCTCATTGAAGTGCAAACGACCATCAATACTCAGAATAGACCTAAAACGTTGATAAAGCTAGAGGGGCTATTCAGTAAATTCAATTTTAATAATTAAAGGATAGACTGGGAGATAATAAACAGGGAACTTACAAACATTCCATTGGAAACTGTTCTAAGTAATACAAGTCCTACAGAAGGAATTGAAAAACTGACTTCGGAAGCGTATCAAGTCTGAAACATGTTCCTTTGAGGAAAGCCAGAAAGAGATCCAACGTAGAAAGAGAGTGCAGATGACACTATAAAAGAAGGAAAAAATAACGGAAATGCTTATGCAGACGCGAATTTCCCGTTAAAGAAGGAATAATTTAAATAAGGAGATTGAAGAAATCGAGTGGAAATTGAAACACTCATATCGAACTGAAGAAAGGAAGTTAGAACAGAAAGCAATTCAGGAAATAAAGAAAAATCCAAAATACTTCTTCACATGTGCAAAATCAAAAGCAAAAACCACTGCCAATATTGGACCTCTTCGTACAAGTGAAGGTTCATACATGGAGGATGACAAAGAAATTAGTGAAATCCTAAAAAAGCAGTATGAGGACAAGTTTAGCACCCCAATAAACAACATGAAAGTGGAAGATCCAGACAATTTTTTTATGCGGGATATCCAAACCCCTGTAAATATAACTGATATCAACACGAGCGTACTAGACTTTGAAAGAGAAATTGAAAACATGCCAATGCACTCGGCCCTGGGTCCAGATTCATGGAATTCAATATTTATAAAGAAATGCAAAGTGCTGGTAGCACAGGCACTCAGAATAGTGTGGAGGAAGAGCTTGGACACAGGGAAGATACTAGATGCACTTAAAGTAGCAGACATAGCCCCTCTACACAAGGGAGGGAGCAAAGCATTGGCAAAGAATTATAAACCAGTTGCACTAACGTCGCACATAATAAAAGTATTTGAGAGAGTGATTAGGAGTCAGGTCACCAATTTCATGGAGACCAATGACCTTCACAACCCAGGCCAACATGGATTTCGAGCGGGAAGATCGTGCCTCTCACAAACATAATACAGGGTACAAAACACAATCAAATGTGCCCATAGTAAGAAAACTGCATGTAAAGGATTTGGAATAATGATGTCTGATGATCTAACGTTTAGGGAGCATAACCAAGCAAATATTGCATCAGCCAGAAAAATGATAGGATGGATTACGAGAACTTTCAGATCCAGGGATCCCATCACAATAGTTGTACTCTTCAAGTCACTTGTGTTGTCCCGTCTCGAGTACTGCTCAGTACTCACTTCCCCCTTCAGAGCAGGAGAGATTGCTGAAATAGAGGGAATTCAGAGAACATATACGGCACGCATAGACGAGATAAAACACCTAAATTATTGGGATCGTCTCAAAGCTCTCCAAATGTACTCTCTAGAAAGGAGACGAGAGAGATACCAAATAATATACACATGGAAAATACTGGAGGGCCAGGTCCCAAATCTACACAGTAAAATAACAACGTACTGCAGTGAACGATATGGAAGAAAATGCAAGATTGAACCGGTGAAGAGCAGAGGTGCCATAGGCACAATCAGAGAGAACTGTATAAACATCAGAGATCCGCGGTTGTTCAACGTCCTCCCAGCGACTATAAGAAATACTGCCGGAACAACCGTGGACATCTTCAAGAGAAAACTGGACTGATTTTTGTGTCATCTGCAAAGGACGACACGAAGCTGTGACGTGTATTTTTGTCTATATCTGATAAGAGAATAAGGAACAGTAGCGGTGCAAGGACTGTACCTTGAGGTACAGAGCTTTTAACATCGCTTGGACTCAATTTTATTTAATTGACTGTTACTCTTTGTGTTCTGTTCGACAGGAAATTGAGTATTCAGCGTCCTACTTTACCAGTTATTCCCATTGACCTCACGTTGTGTGCAATCACCCCATGGTCACATTTGTCGAATGCCTTTGCAAAGTCTGTGTATACAACATCTGCATTTTGCTTTTCTTCTAGGGCTTCTGTGATTTTGTCATAGTGGTTGAGTAACTGTGACAGACAGGATCTTCCCGCTCTAAATCCATGTTGTCCTGGGTTGTGCAACTCATTATTTTCCATAAAATAGAAATTTGATTCCTAATCACTCTTTCAAACACTTTTATTATGTGTGATGTTAGTGCAACTGGTCTATAATTTTTTGCCAAGGCTTTACTTCCCCCCCCCCCCCCTTGTGCAAAGGAGCTATATCTGCAGATTTAAGTGCTGCTGGTATCTCCCTTGTATCTAAGCTCTTTCTCCATATTACGCTGCGTGCTCGCGCTACTGGTACTTTACATTTCTTTATGAATATTGAATTCCATGAGTCAGGCCCAGGAGCTGAGTGCATAGGCATATTGTCAATTTCTCTTTCAAAGTCTTCCGAGTTTGTGTTAATATCCGTTATATTATCTGCAGCTTGAATGTCACTCATAAAGAAGCTGTCTGGGTCATCAACTGGGTCATGGAGACTTACCAGGAGAGAGTATTCCTGTTGGCTCCTTGGTGGCCAGGCTAGTGATCTTCTCCTGGTTCGATCTTCTCCTCCACTCTTCGCGTCTGATCTTTTTGACGCGGGTGTATCACCACTTGTATGGTGATCAGGTGGCTTCGTTGATGGTGTATCACCTGCGAGTTTCGTCTAGACGGCAGTATGAAATTTCCTGGCGATCCTTTCGGCATTTTTGTCTCTTCGTAGGTTGTCTTCGATTTCTGATCGGGTTGTTTGGACGGTCGTTTAAACAACACATTGCATGTGCTTTCTCTCTTGGTTGTTTCAGGACCGTCATCTTATGCCAAATACTGTCACCTCGTATCGTGCGGCGCTGGCGGAGCTGCTGCAGCTTGCATTCGGGGTGGATGTCACTTTTGCTTCGTTCCGCAAGCTTTCTCGGGAGTTGTTTCACCTCCGGCCTGCTCATGCGCCGCCTGAGCCGTCCTGGTCGTTGGACTGGGTGCTCTCTTTTTCTCTCTTCTCCTCGGTTTGTGGTGGCCCCTCGGTTCAGGACTGTTTTCTAAGGCTCCTTTCTTGTTGGCTTTGGCCTCTGGGGGTCGGATCGAGGAGCTTCATGCTCTCCTCCAGCGCAGGGGTTTCTGCTCTTTCGGTCCTGGTGGCCGTTTCGTTCGTTTGCAGCCTTCTCCTTTCTGGCGAAGAATGAGTCTGCTGCTTTCCGAGGAGGTCCTTGGGTTGTAGATGCTTGGTTGGTTCGGCCGGGAGTGCATCATGTTTTGTGTCTGTGGCTCTTTGCTGTTATTTGCATGCCATGGCCTCTGTGGCAGAGGACGCGCTTTGGGTTGACCCTGTTTGCCTTCTCCCAGGTTGTCCGCAGGATTATTCGATCCTGCCAGCCTGCAGCCTTTTGTAAGTTCGGCATTCGGCTGCTGTTTTGGTAATATGTCCTGGCCTATCTTCGGGCACGGGGATTTTGGAGGTTGATCAGGGTCCTGGCTGCACGTTATTTTGTTAATGTTCTTCTCGGGCATGTGTAGTCTTGGGTCGCAGGTTGCGACCTGTTGTCTCGACTTTGAGTTGAGGAGCGAGTGACAACTGCCTCCCAGGTGAGTCCCCTTTTCCTTATCTTTGGTTAAGTAGCTCCGGGGAGCCGAAGGGGCTCTCCACAGAAAACCAGCGTTGAATGTAATGAAATGCCATTTTTTGGGTGAGTCCCGGAGGCTCCCCGGCATCCCTCCCTCCCTCCCTCCGGTCGGCGGTTTTTCGCGTTTTGATAATCAGCCTCTGAACTGGGGGGAGTTGCTGGCGTGGAGGTCTGGGACCCGCCCGTTCCCCTCCCAGGGAGGGGGGGGGGGGATTGCGCAGATGGATGCGCGGCGGTTGTGGTGTCATGTTTGTTCCCGGTTTTTGATTGGGGAGTTCTGTTCGCTATTTCGGCTTTTGGTTTGCAATTTTTGGCCAACAGTAGTTTGGTTTGAAATTTCTACCTTTCTGGGTGCCTGCCCTGGTAGATGGCAGACAAAGACTGCTTCCAATTACACAGGGGTGTCTTTTGGCCATTGCTTCTCGTGCCTCTCTTGAGGGGGGCCAAGTTCTGGCTCTGGTCCCCGGTAGGTTTAGAACTCCTTCGATTGACTGTTCCCATGGTCTAATATATACACATCAGCCCAGTATAGCTCTGGGAAGCCTCCAGGTCTCACCCAGAAAATGGCGTTTCATTACATTCAACGCTGGTTTTTTGAACATAAAAGTAACTATTATATATCATGCAAAAATCGGTCCCAAGAAAGTCAGTGGTAAGGTTCAATCTAAGAAAACACATGTGAGGATGACCATGACCAGAGGAAAAACAAGAGATCATTCATAGTGGAATGAATGTGATGTCTCATTACAAACAAATGTTAAAACAGGGAAAAAATAAGTCTATGGAAAGGTTCTTGGTGGGAGAAACAAGCAGTGAACCACAACCAGATCCTAGTGGTATGCCTGCAGAACGTAGGAGAGAGTGTACCCTTAGAGAAGTCATCACTGCCTGATGTTATAATGGAAGGGGACCCTTCCAAACAATAACACCTCTCCTCCTTCCCCCTCCTCACCATCTTACATGCACCAACAAGAGTCCTCAATAAAGGTAAGATATACATTCTGTATTGTAGCTAGCACAAAAAGAATGGTAGTTGGTATAAAATGTATTTTTAAGTTAATATTTTTGGGGGTGTGGAACAGATTAATTCAATTTACATTATTTCGTATGGGAAAATTTGTTTTGAGTTACGAATTTTCGAGTTACGACCCATCTCTGGGAACAGATTAAATTATTATGTGGAGGTACCACTGTATTTAATATTAACTCTATATTAGAAAGCTGGAAAGAAATACAGTATATTAAAAAATTACAAAAATATATATACAGTATAGGAATGATATCATTGAAGTAGAGGAAATAATATGGGGTTTACATATTTATTCACAGATTATTTTCAGCAGTAAATCGAGGACCTAGTATAAGAATAAATGATTTTGAGAAGAGAATTCCAGTGTCGTTACCTTGGGACCAGAATGTACTCATCACACAGAGGTCCCGGCCTGCAGCATGTGGCTGGTGTTACTTCTCCGATGACTCTGGCAAGATGACACATCCAGAAATTAAGGAGGCCATTAAAACTATCTCTGAGAAGTTTACAGAAGCTATGGAGCTGATGAATGATGCAGTAAGTGTTTGTTTTACTTCATTGGCCATGAAATAATATTTCAAATATATATTTCAAATGTATATTTCAAATACAGTAGAACCTCGAGTGACGACCGCCTCAAATGGCTACCAATTTGAGTAACGAATGCCCCGATCGCCGACAATTCGTCTCGTTAGGCGACCGCTCGTTTGAATAACAACGCCACAGGGTGGGGTTGCGGGCTTCTTCTCGCACATTCTCGGACGCCTCTGACGATGCAAATAAATGATTTTTCTTTAAAGATGCTATTGATTCTGGGATGTTGCAAAGCATTGACTTTTTTCTAGAAATACGAAATGAATTTTTTTTAAAGAAAGAACAAATGTCAAAAAGGTTCGTCCGGTGTTTGTCAGGTAGGCTGCTCCATGTTTCTTAAAAAAAAAATGAAAAAAATAAAAAAAACATTTGAAATAATTTAAAAAACAGACAAATGCCATAAAGGTTCGTTCAGTGTTTGTCGGGTAGGCTGCTCCATGTTTCTTAAATAAAAAAATAAAAAACAGTCTGGGCCTAGTCGGGCCTGTGTCTCTTTGGGTCGGCAGTTGCAGCCAGTTGTCTCGACTTCGAGTTGAGATGCGAGCACCGACCGCCTCCCGGGGAGTTGAATAGGCTCCCCCCAGAAAACCAGCGTTGAATGTAATGAAAGGCCAATTTCTGGGTGAGTCTCGGAGTCTCCCGACCTCCTAGGGGGTCTCGTTGCCTGGTGGATAGCGCGCAGGACTCGTAATTCTGTGGCGCGGGTTCGATTCCCGCACGAGGCAGAAACAAATGGGCAAAGTTTCTTTCACCCTGAATGCCCCTGTTACCTAGCAGTAAATAGGTACCTGGGTGTTAGTCAGCTGTCACAGGCTGCTTCCTGGGGGTGGAGGCCTGGTCGAGGACCGGGCCGCGGGGACACTAAAGCCCTGAAATCATCTCAAGATAACCTCAAGAAGATAACAAGATAACCTCCCCGGCAACCCCTCTTTCCCCGGTCGGGGGTTTTTGCGTGTTTTGACATCCAGCCTAAGAACTAGTGGTTGCATTGTCGGCACGGTGGGTCTGGGGCTTCCCCTTCCCCCTTCTGGAGAGGGGGGGGAGCTGTGCAGATAAACGGTGCGGCTCGTGTGACGTCATGCTTGATTGCTTGTTTTCATTTGGGGAGTTCTGTCCACTTGTTTGGTTATTTTCACTGTTTTAACCAGAATAAGGGTTTGTTTTGAGGCACCTTTCTGGGTGCCTTTCCTGGTCGATGACAGATATAGAATGCTCCAAATCACATGTGCATTTTTATAGGCCATTGCTCCTCATACCTCTCTGAGGGGCCAGGTTCTGGCTTGTGGTCCCCAGTAGGCCTAGAACTCCATCCACACTGACTGATGCCAAAGGTTAGGGATATACATATAAGCCTGGATAGCTTCGGGGAGCCTCCAGGACTCGTCCAGAAAATGGCGTTTCATTACATTCAACGCTGTTTTTTTTCGGTCACAGAAGCAATTTGGAAAATGTGAATTGTAGTACCAGTTGGTTCTTTCAAAAACATAGATAGAGCAATTAATTATATATAAACACTAATCCAGATAGAGTTGGTGGGTTTGAGGCCACTGACCCATATATTTTATTATCGATAGCACGGTGGTAATACTGTGTGTTGGTTTCTTAAATTTTGTACCTCTAGGTTCAAAACCTGCATTATTATTATTACATGTACATTCAGTACATGTACTATATTTATTGTCTGTATCAAATGTGGAAAAAAAATGAGTATAGCAATTTTCACACCTTATTACAGAGAGCGTCGGCAGGAACAGTTTACTTTTCAGAGGATATGGAAGACACGCATACACAGGTTACCGAAACATTGGAAGACTACACCACATTACTTTCCAAACTAAACGAGAGTCAGAAAACGGAAGTTATTCAGTCTATAGGTGAGCTATACCAAACTGTAGATTTAGCATAATTTATACTAATACTTATTGCAGCAATGCGAGTGATGGGAGGAGATGTGCAGAAAATGATTGTTTGTTATACTTGCCTACAGTAAATTATACAATTTTTATCCACTTTTGTTTAAGTTCACAGTAAGCTTTTTTTCATATGATTTCTGGTAAAACTTTTATTTTTATTGCAATAAAATATCTTTTAGCTCTAAAACCACTCCAATGACTAATGTTAGTGATACACAAGATCATTTTGACATAAATGCTCATAGGTGTGTAACGGTTTGTTGCACAGACCTAACATCTCCCCTTCCCCTCGTTCGTCTTCCCCTCCCCCCTGTTGCCTCATATCCCCTTCCCCCACAAACCTTACGCTAGACGAGTCAAGTGTCCCTTCCCGTATCTCGGATGGGACAGGTTAGAACATTATTCATCTATTTCGGTAAACGAACCTTTCTCGGATTACGGGGAGGTCAGGTCTGGGAGAGGTCTGGTGTGTGTCACAAGGAGACAAACGTTGCTTGTTTCCCCGTTACAGCTGGCCGTGCAGCCATTTCAATCTACGTATGTCCCAGGGATATGATTGGTGCCAAGCCCTGATTGGCTCCTGAGCGCCAGACCTCGGGCCTAGTTTTTAAATGGTTGCCTGTAGCCAAAAGTAATGGGAGGAGTCCAGGATCTGTATTAGTTGTGGGAGGAGCTATCCTCAACTGGTAAGCTTGTGAACAAATTTTAGTTTAGTGTGTACTGGGAGTGTTCTGGGGTGTGAACTTGGTCAGGCATCAAAGGTCTGAGGGAAAGGGCCATTCTGCATCATTGGCTGGAGAGTACAGATATTAAGGTAATGTGTTACGGAGTCAGGATACATCTGGAGTAGTTCACCCTATTGCCTCGTAGGACTTAATTACAGCTAGGATATATATAAACGTGTTTTCTCTGGGGGGGAGCTCCTTCGGCTCCCCGGAGTTTACTAGACTAATATGCTAATGTCAGACTTTGGCATCAGTCATGTGTATGGAGTTCTGTGGGCCTACCAGGGACCACGAGCCAAAACCTGGCCCCCTCAGAGAGGCATGGGAAGCAATGGCCTATGGAAACCCCCGTGTAGTTGGAAGCATTCTATGTTGTGTAATGATGTGAATAATGAATTAAAAAAAGTCCACTTATGGATGTCAACGAACAAACTAACATTAAACATCGAAAAGACTTACTACATCTTATTTGGAAGCAAATCATCAAATGCAATTCAGCTACAGATAGACAACATCAACATCAGTAATAAAAATGATGGCAAGTTTCTTGGCCTATTCCTAGACAAGAGACTCAACTTCAGCACCCACATTCAACACATAACTAAGAAAGGCTCTAAGACAGTTGGTATACTCTCCAAAATCAGATATTATGTTCCTAACTCTGCTCTCCTCTCACTATATTATGCACTAATCTACCCCTATCTTAATTATGGTATCTGTGCATGGGGGTCTACCACTGCAAACCACCTTAAGCCCATCATCACACAGCAAAAATCTGCTATCAGAATAATAACTAACTCTGCTTTCAGACAACACTCGGCTCCATTGTTTAAATCCCTAAACTTGCTAAATATTAACTCCCTCCACACATTCTCTTGTGTCAACTACATTTACAAAACCCTGTTCTTAAATGCAAACCATGCTCTGAAACTCTCCCTGGACAGATGTAATAGGACCCATTATCACCACACCAGAAATAAATATCTCTTTGATATCCCCAGGGTCAAACTTAATCTGTGTAAACACTCTATGCAAATTAAGGGACCTAGTCTATGGAACTCACTCCCTAGTGAATTGAAAAACTGTAAAACTTTTGCCTTATTTAAAAGCAAAACCAAAAAGTACCTAACTTCATCTTCTTAGTTTCCTACACTGAGCTTTAAATTTGCTCTGTACCTAGTGTTACCCAATCTCCTAATTTTTATGTAATATCAAACAACCTTATCATTGTGTTCATTGCTGTCTTCTTCTATGTGCTAGCCATATGCTGTATTGTGACTACCAATTTTTGTCAACTACCATTCAAGCTGTCATTGCAACCAATCTTATATTGTTTCTGCTGTATTGTGCCTACCAATTTTTTTGTCAACTACCATTCAAGCTGTCATTGCAATCAATCTCGGCTACCTATGTGCTTTAATATACTGTACCTACAATTTTCTCTCATCTTTTTTTCATTTCATGTAATCTGTTATCATTTTTTTGTCTATAATTTTTGCAAGTATTTACCTCCTTAAAATTTTCTTACATTAAGGACCTGCCCGAAACGCTGCGCGTGCTAGTGGCTTTACAAGACTGTAATTACCATATTTGTATCCTCACATTCCTTATGTACATTCTTGTATATGCATAAATAAATAAATAAATGTCTGCCATCAACCGGGTCAGGCACCCAGAAAGGTAAGCATCCCAAAACAAACCCCCTATTCTGTTGAAAATTTTGCTACCAAAAGCTGAACAAGTGGATAGAACTCCTCTAAAAGAAATGAGCAAACGAGCATGACGTCACACGTCGCGCCACTGTCTGCGCAGCTCCCCAGGATAGCTGATCAACCAGGCTGTGACTCATACGTCAGGCTGCGAGCAGCCGCGTCCAACAGCCTGATTGATCAGTCCGGCAACCAGGAGGCCTGGTCGACGACCGGGCCGCGGGGACGTTAAGCCCCGGAAGCACCTCAAGGTAACCTTCCCCTCACCGGGAGGGGGGAAGAGAGAGCCCAGACCCCCATGCTGGCTATCCACCCTTCAGTTCTAAGGCTGATGTTAGAGACAGAGGTCGTGTAATTACCTAAGTGTAGTTACAGGATGAGAGCTACGCTCGTGGTGTCCCGTCTACCCAGCACTCTTTGTCATATAATGCTTTAAAGCAACTGACGGTTTTGGCCTCCACCACCTTCTCACTTAACTTGTTCCAACCATCTAACCATGTGTTCTGGCTCCAGTAATTCCAGCGCTGTGCTTTGGGTGTGGTGCTTTCTTCCAGGGATGCGAGAGCCAGGAGTTATTCTACAGTATTCGGGCTGCATGCGCCTAGGGTTATCGTCCCTAGGTGCCCTGCAAGTACTGCCCTTGGGACTTGGGGCAACCTTTCACAAGTTCCTCGGTTGCCTGCCTCTGCTGGGCCGTATTACTGCTCAGTTTTTCGGCTGCCCTTTGGGTGCTTGGGGGTTTTGTCTTCTTTGTTTACCATAGGGTAAGAGGCAGCTGCCCTGGTACTGGGCGCAGGGTGCTGCACAGCTTGTTTTCACCATTCATAGCGGCCGGCTCTGTTCCTTTGGGTACGTTGTCCTCTTGCGGGTTTTTTTGTTTTTGCCTTGTAGAGGGATCTGCCTTGCTTTCCTCATTTGTCCTTGTGAACCTGAGCACGGTTCTCTTCTGGTGGTGCCCCCTGCTTTAGAAAGTTACCTGGTAGTTTTGGGTGCCAGTTACCAGTACCCTGGCTGGGAGTCCCCGAGCGTGAGTTCCATCTCAGGACCCTGGGAAACCCCTAGGGGGCGCATGGGTCCAATGGATTTGTCCCTGGAGTCCCCCCCTTGCTTCGTGCGAGTTCGAGGGTTGTTCGGTTCCCTTGTCTCAGGGTGACCCTCACTGTTTTTGCCTCCGTCACACTGCCTGTTGGGTCGGTGACACTTTCGACCAGTCCTGCGAGTTCTGTTGCTTGCTAGTGACTGTTTACCCAATCTACTGATGATGATCTACAGGTACAGGCGGTGCAGGCATTGAATGTGTGCTTCAGGTTGTTGCAAGGCGCTAGGTTGGTTGCTCACCCGGATGCCCCGAGGCTGCCCCGTTTTGCTTATAGGTACCCGGACTTTGGGGTGGGGGTCGCTTCGACCTTTGTTCAGTCCACCCCCCTCGTCCTTCCCCTGTCGTGGTTCGTTCTGGTCCACCCCCCCTCCCCGCTTTCGGCTCCGAAGCGTCTAAGGGTTTTGGAGTCGGGGCAGGGTTTAGATGGTCTTGAGACTCGGGCAGTCTAGAGGGATGCCCCTTCTGGTGTGGTGACGGAGGCATTCGAGTCTGATCTCCCAGCCGAAGCTTCTGGGTCTGGACCAGTGGGCCCCCCTTCTGTCTAGCTTATTTGGCTGCGCCGGGCCTTTTCTTTAGGGGGCCAGTGCTCTGGGGGATGACTTGGCCCTGGGTCCTGTGGAGGAGGATCCTGGGGTGGGGGAGGGGCTGACTTGGGGGCCTTGGGCCCTGCTGGACCCCACCTAGGTTTTTCTACCCTCTGAGCAGGGCTTTTTGTTACAAGGAGTGGGGATGGGGTCCCGAAAGGGGGGCCTTCCTGGAGGGGTCGTGCCAGGGCTTGGGGTTCTGCTCATCGTGATAAGCCACAGGTGCCAGTTTCGGGTTCGGTTCCGCCTTTGGACCCGCCTTCGTCTGGTCGGTGCGGTGTTCGCTTTGTATGAGGTTCTGAGTCTCATAAGGGGCGCTGGCCCTTTTGCGGTTCGCCCCATTGACGGGACGATAGGGGGAGAGGCTTGTGCTGTTCACTCACGCCTGGTCCCACTATTTGTGGGCTTTCGCGTCGTTGCCTTAGGCCAGCGGTGGTATTGATGTTACTTCTGTGCTGTTTCACAAACTGCCTTGTGCGTTGTTTTACCTCTGGCCTGCTCATGCCCCGCCTGAGCTGTCCTGGTCCTTGGACAGAGTGCTCTCTTTTCTTTCTTCTCCTCAGTTTGTTGTGGCCCCTTCAGTTCAGGATTGTTTTTTCAAAGGCTTTTTTTTCCTGTTGGCATTTGGCCTCTTGGGGTCGGGTTGGGGAGCTTCATGCTCTCCTCCGGCGCAGGGGATTCTGCTCTTTTAGTTGTAGTGATGGTTTTGTTCGTTTGCAACCGTCTCCTTTTCTGGCAAAGAATGAGACTGCTGCTTTCCGGAGGGGTCCTTGGGTTGTTGATGCTTGGTTGGTCAGGCCGGGGTGTATCATGTTTTGTGTCTGGTAGCGGTCCTCCGCATTTATTTGCACGCCACGGCTTCTGTGTCCGGAGACGCGCTTCGGGTTGATCCGGTTTCCCTTCTTCCCTGTTCACAGGTGCGGGTCTCCCAGATCGTCCACAGTGTTATTAAGTCTAGCCAGCCTGCGGTCTATCCCCGTGCCCATGACGTTCGTAAGTTAGCTGCGCTTGCTGCCGTCCTTGGCAAACATGTCCTTGTCTGACATTTCAGGCGCGGGATTTTTGGGGGTCGAACAGGGTCCTGGCTGCTCGATATCTCGTGAACGTTCCTGGGCCTTATCGGGCCTGTGTCGTGCTGGGTCGGCGGTTGCAGCCAGTTGTCTCGACTTCGAGTTGAGGAGTGAGCAGCTACCGCTTTCCGGGTAAGTCCCTCTACTTTTTCCTCTGTGGGTAGTTAGCTCCGGGGAGCCGAAGGGGCTCCCCCCCCCCCCCCAGAAAACCAGCATTGAATGTAATGAAACGCCATTTACTGGGTGAGACCCGGAGGCTCCTTGGTATAACTCCCTCCCTCCGGTCGGCAATTTTTTTTTTTTTGCATGGTTTGGCATCCAGCCTCAGAACTGAAGCGTGGATAGCTGGTGCGGGGGTCTGGGGCTCCTCTTTCTTCCTCCCGGGGAGGGGGGAGCTGTGCAGACAGCGGCGCGACGACGTGTGACGTCATGCTCGTTTTGCTCGTTTATTTTAAGGGAGTTCTATCCACCTTGTTTAGCTTTTGGTAGCAAAATTTTCACCAGAATAGGGGTTTGTTTTGGGATGCTTACCTTTCTGGGTGTCTGACCCAGTTGATGGCAGACATAGAATTGCCTTCCAACCACACGGAGGGTTTCTATAGGCCATTGCTCCCCTCTCTGAGGGGGCCAGGTTCTGGCTCGTGGTTCCTAGTAGGCCCACAGAGCTCCATACACATGAATAATGCCAAAGTCTGACATTAGCATATCAGCCTAGTAAGCTCCGGGGAGCCTCCGGGTCTCACCCGGAAAGCGGCGTTTCATTACATTCAACGCTGGTTTTACTGAATAAAGTTCATATTGATTTATTTGAGTGTTTAGCTAATTTCCTCTTCTATTTCATTCATCAATCTCATTATTGATTTTTACATGCTGTATTGGAAGTTCCCTGTGTCCTCACAATAAAGTAAAGATTTTCCATAATAATTTCCAAGCATTAATTGCCAAGGTTCCTATGCCCTTCGAGTTCATAATTATTGATTTTCTGTCCTTCCTGGGAAATCAGTAATCCAGTCACATTTCACTTTTACAGGGAAGGTGGTGGCAGCAGTTAAGTAATTATTATATATTTATTAAATCATAACCCTTAATTTGTAGCTTCCCCATTTAATATTTCAGTTTAACATTTAGCTGGGAGTTCAATGAGGATCACAGTAAGCTTGCAAGCAGTGTTAAGCTGGGGTTTTAATTGAGGAAGTGGAGTTACAATCGGGAAGTGTTACAGGCGCTCGCACACACAGTACAGAGCAGCTGATCATCATTTACTACATACACATGCAGGCAAGAGCACAACCAGCATTCGCACACGTGGCATATATGCATGCACAAATTCATTTACTTTCTTGACACTTAGTCTAATGTTCTAATAATAAATTACTGTATTGTATTATCAAAGTGTTTTGCATTGCCATGTAAATTCCCTAAACTCTGATATTTCATTATAACTTGGATATTAATAAGATGTCTAACCATTTTTCTTTTGATTTAGGCCTCAAGATGGAAGAGCTGAAAGCCCAGATGTCCTTGTTACAAGACCTAGTAAAGAGTGAAAAGCCACTTATGTGAGGTACAATTCACAAATCTGTCTGATGAAATGTGCACCTTTTAGGCTTGCAAACATGTAAATCTACCATTGTTTTAATCTTCCATCTAATGTATGTGCTGAATATTCTGGTCACTAAAATGAGGGATAGCTTATATCTAGGAATAATTAAATTATTTTGACTACTATTAAGGATTGTTTAACATAATATATATAATTATTGTAACTGATGACTAACAAACTGTGGTAGTTATGACCAAACCACACTTTGGAAAATGAAGAAATAATGACGTTTTGAATCATTATAAAGTCCATTATAGTGATAATTTATTGCCTGATATAATGATAATTTATTGCCTGGTATAATGATAATTTATTATCATTATAAAGTTCTTTATAATGGTCCATTATAACGTCCTGGATCATTATAAAGTCATGTGATATAAGAGAGGAAGGGACAGGAAAATATGGAGAGGAAAGAGTTCAGTTGACAGATGAGGAAAAGAATGCAAATGTGCAAGAGGAAAGGTAAGAGTAGGAAAAAAAAGAGATACAAGAAAGAGAAGGGGGTAAGAAAAAGAGGAAGAAAATAGAGAAAAGGGGCAAAGCCTAAATTAGATTGTTTGTTAACCCTTAAACTGCGCATGGCGTATATATACGCCCGGAGTAACATGTCCCACGGTGCGCATGGCGTATATATACGCCATAGGGTGCCAGGCCTGATTCAAATGGCCCGCGGCTACATGGGGTTCACATTAGCTTCCTCAGGGCTCTTGTAAACATACGCCATTTAAAAAAAAATTCGTGGGCAATATTCTCAGGTGTGAGAGGCACAGTACTGTTGGAGCAACCAAGGCTGGTGCACGCAGCATGAGCGAACAGCATTGCTGTTCAGGTTGTGACCACAGCTTCGCCGAAAAATGTCAAAATAAATATATAATTGGTATTATTTAGCGATGACAATATTACAAATGACCCCTGACTGTGATATAAATATCCAGGGTTGTGATAATTGCAGGATTGCTGTAATAATTAGCGCTGTGGGAGGAGTGATGCTGAGAGACAGAAGGAGACAGCATCGTTTACTGACTGTGTGGCCACCTGTTATTGTTTGCATCACCATACCAGCTCAGTGGTTCTCTATGGTGAACACAAATGTAGATACTTATATATAATGTGTGTATTAGTGTAATAACAGCAAAAGGATTATGCTTGGAGGAGCCATTTGGGTGACGGAGGTGACGTCATCTGCACGATTTGTCTATCTGTTTAGAGGGTTGGCCACTATGCTCTTTGGGTGCTCTACAAGCTTAGGTGTACAATTATGGTGCATAAAACATGTAGATACTTATATATAATATGTGTATATAGGGTAATAACACTGCAAACAGTATTGTTGGGGGAGAAAGTTTAGTGCGTGTGACCTGGAATGAGTGTGGGAGCCGCCAGTTGTGTATAGCGACGACTCTTCCCTGGAAACACAAACCGAAACTGTCTATATCTTCCGCTTGTTACAACTTGTAATATAGTTGTTATATCTTGGCTTAACGTGTTTATGACGTATTAGAACGTTGTTACAACTTGCTATATTGGTTGTTATAACTGGTTAGGAGGTGTTAAAACTTGTTCGAAACGTTGTACCAACGTCGTAGTTTCGGTGTGTGTTTAGCGGGTTAGTGCCTGAACTAACTATATCAGCTTAGCTGTACAGTTGTGGTGAACAAAATATATACATACTTATATATAACGTCTGTATATAGTGTAATAACACCACAAATGGTATTGTTGGGAAAGTAAGTTTAGTGCGTGTGGTGGAGGGAGTGGCAGCGAGTGGCTGGCTGGTGTGCGGCGGTAACTCTTCGTTGCTTCGTTTAAGAACCTAACCTGACCAAGACATGCTAGGCCTAGTGCACACTACTACGTATTGTTACGTTCAACCAAATAGTGGCTATAAGTACTGTCATTTCAGAATGCTGGGTTGATTTATTAATGTTGTAGTATCAACTACTAAATATGAAATTGGGAATCTGAATATTTATTATCCTAATGATTTACAAACACCATCCATGCACAGCAAAATACATTACAACAGATTTCATTCAAATGGATTAAAACAGTTGCTAGAGCAGTTGCCTATGAAAGTACTGTACTGCTATGAGCAAGTATGGCATCTCTTTCCCCACTGACTTTTCTCTGGCCTCTGTTGTATTTTCTCCATCTTTATGTTATACTTTCAATGTATGCAGTTTCAAATATTTTCCTTCCACTTGTCAATCTTTTCATAGCTTTCCTGTTCTCTCTCTCCAGCACCAACAGAGTTTGTTAGTTGCAATCCTCTATTTTTCTCATTCAAGGAAAGTGGTACATTTTATGATTGAACCAGAATGTATTTTTAGTTTATTTTGGGAGAGATTTGGACTAGGTATTGGAAGCAATTAGGTTACTCAGTGCCATACTTTCCCAAGTATAATCCACCAGTTGTTTTACATTCAGGTTTCCAATTACTGCTCGGTGCACAGAATAATTACCTCAGTGTAGTTAGAGGATGAGAGCTACGCTCGTGGTGTCCCATCTCCCCAGCACTCTGTCATATAACACATTTCAAAATAAATAATAATATTTAAAGGAATGGAGGGAATTTTCAGGGGAAAAGTGTCAAGCCAAATTGCGCCTATCTATCCGGAGAAAAGCACCAAGCCATTACGACTATTTAGCACTGGGATCAGGATAAGGATTTGGGACGGGGAAAAAGGAATGGTGTCTAACCACTTGATGGTTGGGGATTGAATTCCGACCTGCATGAAGCGAGACCGTCGCTCTACCGTCCAGCCCAAGTGGCTGGTATTTGCCGTTACCAAGTGGTAATGGCAAAAAGAATGGTGCCAAATTGTCCCCACTGTTGAGTGTTCAAAACTCCAGTTGTTCTCTCTCAATGCAAGCAGTGTTAATCACTGTTTCTGATAACTAGCTGATGCCATTTAAGGATTTGTACTACATTTAAAATATAGTCTCTAAGATTATACATGTAGCTACTCCTTCAGCATGGACAGCTCCCAGAGAAAATGAGGCACAGAAGAGCATAAGGACAATTATTGTTAAATATTTGTTGTCATGTTTACTCGGTGTCAGAGGGAGGCAGGTAAGCTTACCATACACTAGGGTTCATGCTTTTCAAGGTTTCATTATGCATAAAGGAAAACACATCACAATTTCATATACTGTGTATATATGTATGTATAAAGTGTAATATATTATTATATATATATATGTATATATTATATATAAATGTTTATGTATTTAAATGTTTCAGTGTTCCATTGCCAATTGTATTAATTACTACCTTTATGGAGGGAGCAACTTGTGGCTCACTGAAGCTACTATACTATATAGTGCCAGGCTACAAGGTGCCAGTAGTCACGGAGTTATTGGCTACCGAGGACTACAAGCACCCTTGGAGAGGCACAGGGAGCAGTGATACTATGAAAATTTGTAAATTTATTCATATCTTCTATGACCAAGAAAAGGCACCTAGAACAAAACAGCAAAAACAAAACAAAAACAAAACAGACTATTGCTGCAAAACAAACAGACTATTGCTTGGTTAGAAACCAGACAGCAGCCTCAAAACACCCCAAAAATAATTCCCCCAACAATATAAACAAATTATAAAAAATTACCGAAACTAGTATGAGCTAGTTCGCCCCATACCTTTTCCCTCGTTTGGGGAAAGGATGGAGACAAGACTGGGTCAGCCAGCTGCTCCACCACCAGTTCTTATCGTGATATGTACTGTGCCTGGTCGCCCTCTCAGTTAGCTCTGGCTTTGGTTTCGTGTTTTAGGGTAAGTGGTGTTTTGTTTTTGAGGTTATTCCTGTGCATGGTTGTGCAGCGTGAGTCAAGAGTTTGGTGTACATAAGTGCTGCCCTTGTGCTGTTAAGGTTATCTTCCTTGAAGGGTTTCACATTTCACTTCCTTAGTGGGTCTCCTCTCTTGTGGTGACCCCTCAACCTTCAGGTAAGTCAATTGTCCTGGACTGTGTCTGTCTGTCTTTGGGTTGGTGGGTATTTTTGGCTAATGGGGTGCACTGGTTTGTGCGACCTTGCCAGAGTGCAGAGGTAGTCCTTCCAGCTTTATATATATGGTTCAGTCTACTTTTTATCTTGTTTACTCATTCTCCATGGTCTGGTGCCTTGAGAATTTATGGTCTTTTATTTTACTCTTCGGGTGCTTTCAGAGGCTCGTAGTTTCAATTGTGCCACATTCCACTTTGGAGTTTTATTCATACTGTTCCTGCCTCTATTAGGTTTACTTGGAGACTGGGTGGGGATCATCCCCTTTGGTCTCTCTCTTGCCCTTTCTGCTGGCGTCGAATTTTGAGGGTGCCTACACCACTATATATGGGTTATCAGCATAGCATTCACAGTGCATGGGCATACCTGCAGGAAACACCCACCCTGCAGGTCCTGGAAAACCCCTGCGGGGTTGGATATGTACTATGGATATGTTAGCCAGACCTACTCTTGCTTTGTGCGAATTTGAGGGTTGTCTGTCATCTATGCCACCAGGTGATGTTCGTTCTTTCTGCTTCCGCCATGCTGCCTGCTAGGTTGGTGACACAATCCCGAGTTGTGTGTGGGACTACTTCCCAGCACATTACTATCCTTACCTGCCCTTCTAATGAAGTTCCAGGGTATCTGGCAGTGACCACTTTGCATTTCTGTAGTGCAGTGTTCTATGTTGTGTACCTGGATGGTTGCCGCAGATTTGTCCTACAGTGTTAGGATCTCAGTTTTGGAAGTGTTGGTTGACTCAACTGTGGATCACTCAGCTTCCTTGGCATGCATGGTGCGCCCTTCTGATCCTTCCTTCACTGCCAACCCACTGCTTCAGGCCCCTTATAGTGTCTGAGGGGTTTTGGGGTCTAGGTTTTGGCATTGGGAATGTAGTGGTTATGGGGTCGTGGGGTTTAGCTCAGGACGTAGCTTGGGCAGATCCGGGGTTTACCCTTTCCGACTTGGAAGAGAAGGCAGTTGAGCCTTCTGAACTGGCCAAGGCTCCTGTGTTTTTCCGGCTGGGCCTTTTCCGAGAGGCCTCTGCCAAGGCCTCTCCCTTGGACTCTGATTTTCTATCCTGGGCAGTGGGCATGGATTATGGCTCTGCTCCAGGGCCCTCTGCAATTCCTGGGGCTTGTTGGGAGTCAGAATTGGGTCCTTGGGTCTGGTTTGAGCCTTTGTGTTCCGAGGTGCCTTCTGCAGAGGGTCTTTGTTGCTGGGGGTGAGGTTTTCATATTTCCACTCCTTGTATGAGTTCAATTTGGGTGCAGCTTTTCCCAGGATTTGCTTCTTCAGTTCCTTTGGGGTCTTTAGTTTCATCCTTCCAGAGTTTTTTTACCTCTCAAGTACCCCCGGCAGCAGCTTGGGAGGCCCTTTGTGTATACCTCCAGTGCAACCTGAATTATGCCTTTCATTCCCACATGTTTGAGTGGTAAGTGTCTCCTGTGTTGCAAGTGTTTCTGGGGTGTTCTTTTGAGCTTCTCAATGCATGCCTCAATGCTCCTGCTCTCTCCCATGTTGTTTCAAGCAGCTGCATACTCGAGTTCCTCAGCTGTCAGCTACATTAGTTATAGACAACCCTTGTGGTCACTTGCACTTGGGTTCCATCATGCACTTCTTGAGTTTCATTGCGATTGGCTCATTGAGTATGTTCGGGTGCTTGGTGAGGTTCCTCTTGTGAGGGGTTTTGGTCTGCTGCTTCTGCATCGGTAGCCATCCTCATGCTGCATGCTTCAATCCTCTGGCAGGCAGTGGGTGCATTTTTTGCCTCTCATCTCGCATGCCGGCAAGACCAGGTCGGCACGGCCTGGTCCATAGACTCGGGTGTGGGTCCCGCTCTCGTCGCTTCTCCCTTTTCGTTGCTCCTGTTTCCCAAGGACATGGTTTCCCAGTTCCTGTCTTCTGCCAACTTGTTCTACAAAGAACGTCACATTTCGGTCATATGTGTTACACAAGGTAAAAAATTGCCATGCTAGAAAGTGGAAGCGGCTCTCAAAAGTAACATACTGTGCTGTACAATCATGTTTTCTGTTTTGGGTCCTCTGGTAAGTTAGGAGAGGACACTTTAATTTACCATTTTCTTGATGTTGGAAAACCAGAAATGAGCTGCTTCTGTGGCCACTGCTTGTTGTCTGTATCTGACTTACTGTGTACTGTAATTACCTAAGTGTAGTTACAGGATGAGAGCTATGCTCGTGGTGTCCCGTCTCCCAGCACTCCTTTGTCATGTAATGCTTTGAAACTACTGACAGTCCTGGCCTCCACTACCTTCTCGCCTAACTTGTTCCAACCGTCTACCACTCTGTTTGCAAAAGTGAATTTTCTTATATTTCTTTGGCATCTGTGTTTAGCTAGTTTAAATCTATGACAAAATAATAGTATCAGAAAACTCTTGACCCAAGAAGGATTCGAACCCGGAAGTTCGAACGCGTGTTCACATGCCTTACACGGGTCATTGTGGCCCGTCTGCGTCTCTTAGGTGTTTGGGTGTTGGGCTGCCTCTATGACTGGCTGGTTTGGGTTCCCAGCCGGTCCAGTTGTCTGCTAGCCAGTGATTTTGGTTCTTTCCCAGCTCACCGGGTTCCGGGTCTTGGTGAACTGGAGGAAGTCCCATTTGGTTCCCTCCCAGGTTCGGACATGGCTGGGTCTTGTGTGGGACTCTTGGACCCGCTTCCTTGTCTCTCCCTCCGGAGCTGCGCAGACAGCAGCGTGGCTACGTACTCACCTAATTGTGCTTGCGGGGGTTGAGCTCTGGCTCTTTGGTCAGTGGTTTTGTGTTTTTGGTTTGGTTTTTAAACTCTTTGGTTACGTGTGACGTTATGATCGTTTGCTCATTTCGTTTAGGGGAGTTCTATCCATTTGTCGGCTTTTGGTAGCAATATTTTCACCAGAATAGGGTTTGTTTTGGGATGCTTACCTTTCTGGGTGCCTGACCCGGTCAATGGCAGACAGAGAATGCTTCAAACCACACGGGGGTTTCTATAGGCCATTGCTCCCCTTGCCTCTTCTGAGTAGGCCAGGTTCTGGCTCGTGGTCCCCAGTAGGCCCATAGAACTCCATACACATTACTGATGCTAAAGTCTGACATTAGCATATCTGCCTAGTAGGCTCCGGGGAGCCTTCGGGTCTCGCCCAGAAAATGGCGTTTCATTACATTCAACGCTGGTTTTTTGCCAGACTTCCCTGCCTTACTGCGGCCAAAATATGCCACCCACGATTTTTTTTATTATGTTTCCCGTGCTCAGGGAACAAAAATAAAAATTTTTATAAGACAAAATTTTTTTTTAATTTTTTCTTGTGCCTGGCGGTGTTGAAGGCATTAAGGCCCAGAGCAGCACGAGGGTTAATACTGTGCTCATTTACTGTTTCTCGTTCACCACAAGGTGGGTAGTTTTCTGTTAAAATAATTTATTAGCTCAACCATGGACTTTTTATGTTCAAAGACTAAATAAGAAAGATAATAAATGTTAAATGTAATTATTTTTAATAAAATATATAAAGGCTTAACTGATACATTTGTAATATAATAACAGTTCTATCAAATTACAATATGACAAATGACATACACTATGTGTATTCATCTTTGGAATGATCTGGTTAAGAATTGTGATTACTACACAAAAGGCAAATTTTTCTCAATATCTATACACACAAGTAATAAGCTAAACCTGTAAATTGTAACATTTAACAAAATCTGCTGATGTTGTTAGAATTACAAATATTACATCTACCTACATAAAATCATACTAAAATACAAAATATATCTTGCAGAAATAATCATGGCCAAATAAAATTTATAATAATTTACAGTACATACTGTAAAGAGTTTTTAAAACCCTTCAGATTTAAGAAGACAAATACTGTTTATCTAAACTACAAACAAGTACTCTAGCAAGGAAAGTTGATAGTTACTTACCACATCAAGGAAGGCCTACAAGTGTAGAGTACACACAGGTACAAGTGTATTGCATTTAACCATTAAATGATTATCACAGACTACATGAGAATATTAATTATAGATTACAAAAACTAGCCACCACTCTTAAATGCTGAATGTTAAATGAGTAATTCTGTATATTTAAAACCTCCAAGTATTGAGTATATTACTAAGATTGAATACCTATTCATTTGCTGTTCCCTCAAATTCAGCCCAAGGCCTTTGTGACAAGATAAAGTTGGTCCCTTGTACTCACACTTGATAATTATTGGAATTGCTAGAGATTGCTTTCAAACTTTGTCACACTGTCATTTAAATGTGCAGTGAATATTGTCCAACTCTGAATAAATTTGCCTCTCAACTCCAAAAAAGGTTACACACATGTAATTACTCTAAGCTGAAATCATTTACTCCATATTTATTGTGACCATTTATATACAGTTTAACATAAATAATATATACAGCCTTGTTTTTCTGCTTACAGCACTCAATGATACATTGAAAATTAAAGCAATTGATGAACATGCAATATGTTACTGAGTAACAAATGCTTTCACTACTATGGGCTCAAAAATGTTGATATGAAGACACTGCTATCAATGTTGAGTGTTGCATGCCACCACTTGTCAGGAAAATAGATGATCTGTGAATATAAATGATCTAGATAATATAAAGTCATTTGAATAACGTCCTTCAAACACTAAAACAAAAACAAAAAAAAAGACGACAGCTCTACATTTATAGGCTAGTTTCATACCATATTGCAGATTATGTGAAAATATCCCATTTTTTGACACTCACTCTCTTTTATAAATGCAAAGAGGCTATTATTTGGTTAATTGTGCAAATCTAAATAAAGTTCCAAAAACCTATGCACCAAATAATTTCTGACTAAACAACAAAATATTCACTCCAACAGCATACCTCCCCAGGTAGAAGTGTACACTCGTAAAGATTTGGATCATCTTTCACCTTTGGGTATTCTTCCATTAGCCATTGTAAAGTTGTTCGGTTAGGGTGAAATTTGGGATCCACATCAGGTGGGTACATAAACCACCGCTTTCGTCCCCACCTGAGAGAGTTGTATATATGCAGTGAATTATTTGATGATTATATTCTGGCTATTCCACATTATGTAAATTACTATACAGTACAATAAAAAAACAGCGTTGAATGTAATGAAACGCCATTTTCTGGGCGAGCCCTGGAGGCTCCCTGGAGCTATCGGGCTAATGTGTGATATATTAGACCTGGGGAATAAGTCTATGGAGTTCAACCTACCAGGGACCACGAGCCAGAACTTGGCTCCCCTCAGAGAAGTTTCAGGGAGCAATGACCTTGAAAAACTGTAGTTGGGGTTTTTCGTTATTTGTCATCGACCAGGGTTAGGCACCCAGAAAGGTAGGTATAACAAAACAAACCCCACATGGTATGAAAATACAACTAAAAAAGAGGAAAATAAAAAGGCAGAACTCCCTCCAATCCCAAGGAAACAAGCAAACGTCAAACTTCACCGCTGCGCCGCTTGTCCGTGCAGCTGTACCCTTCCTGGGGGAGGGGTAGCCCCGTGCCCGCTACCTAGCACTCCAGTTCAGAAGCTAAGCATCAAAGAACATGAAAAACTGCCGACCAGAGGGAGGGCTGCCAGGGAGCCTCGGGGCTTGACAACCAGATCAGAAATAGAAGACAATATATGAAGAGACAGAAAATGACAAAAAGAATGCCAGGAAACTTCATACTGTTGCCGAGACGGAGCTCGCAGGTGGGACACCATCAACGAAGCCACCTGATCACCATACAAGTGGTGATAAACCCGTGTCAAAATACCAAACGCGAAGAGCGGAGGAGGAGACCGAACCAGCCATGTACCGGACCGGTCTGATCTGCTGAATGAGGCATAGCCGCTGAAAATGCCCTGGGTTTGGACACCGAGCAAGCAGGGCATAAAATCATGGCTGGGCAGGCCACCAAGGGGCCACTAGGACGACTCTCCCATGGTAAAATTCCAACCGAGCCAGAACCCGAAGCAACAGCTGGGCCAGGGCAAGAAGTATAGGTAACCCCACCTCGACTAGTCCTGCCGAAAGGCATCTACCACGACAGCCCCGCAGTCGGGGAAGGGCACCACATATATCGGAAGACTCCGAGACCATGCTGACGCAGAGGTCCACCTCCGTGAGCCCGTACATCCAGCAGAGCCAACTGAAGGAATTGTATTGACTGTCCATTCCATGGACTGGGAAATGAACTGAAACAGGCTGTCTGCAAGGACGTTGGACACTTCCTGGATATGAACTGCATGGAGAGCCAAACCCCGGAGAATCTAGCAGATGAGTCAACCAGCCCCAAAGAGCCAAGGACTGAAGAGAACCCCCGTGGTTCAGACAATGAACCACCAGAGAGAAGTCCGAATGCAGCTGGATCACTGCACCCAGAACGACCCGAACACTCTGAAGCGGCCAAAACCCAAACAAGAAGCCAGCAACGCAGCAGCCGATGCAAGGCCCATGGAGGCCAAACCCAGCGATTGCAAGAGGGGCAGAAGGAGTGTCCCCGAAGGAACCAGAACAGATGCCGAAGCCAAACCCGACCTGGCGGGTAAGCTAGCACGGCGAAGTTCAGATTCACACACAACTGCTCAAGCAACTGCCAAGTAACCCGGGACCCCCCCCCCCAGAAACAGCTGAAGGTTGGGAGCCGGTCGGCTGAGCGGACAGTACACTGGACTTGTGATCCTGTGGTCCTGGGTTCGGTCCCAGGCGCCGGCAAGAAACAATGGGCAGTTTCTTTCACCCTATGCCCCTGTTACCTAGCAGTAAAATAGGTACCTGGGTGTTAGTCAGCTGTCACGGGCTGCTTCCTGGGGGTGGAGGTCTGGTCGAGGACCGGGCCGCGGGGACACTAAAGCCCCGAAATCATCTCAAGATAACCTCAAGAAGGTGGGACCGCAGCCGAAGCAATACCTCCGGAGGGAGAGACTGGGAAAGAACCACACCCCTGATGAGCAGACAAGCAGACCAGCTGGAAGCCCACACCAACAACTCATCAAGGTAGGCTAGAACCCGAACCTGAACCCCCTAGCAGACGCAGATGGGTCACTACGACCCGGGCAAGAAGCATGAATACGCAAGTTACCAGATTCAAACCAAAAGGAAGGCAACGAAAAGAATAAGCTTGCCATCCCACCACGAAACCTGTCCCTGAACCCCGGATAAATGGGAACGTGCAAATGTGTGACCCAGAGGTCCACAAACACCATCCAAGCACCTGGCTCCAACAGGAGCTGGACCTGAGACAAGAGTGGTCATCTGAAAGGAGGGGCAAGGAATCCAGGGGTTCGTCAGGACAAGTCTAGAATGAACCGCAGATCTGCAAAGTCCCGTTTCGGCACTGTAAACAGGCGGGAAACCCATCTGAGGGACTGGGTCGTTTTGACCACGCCCAAGCGCACCAACTCCAAGATGAACCAATGGAGCATAGGGAAAGAAGCCTGCCCCATCAGCCCCGAACCCTCCGAAGGAGGTGGAGCTGCCCAATGCCATTACAGGGTGGAGGAGACGACCCGAAATGCCCATGAATCGTGAGAATTTTTTTTCGCTAGTATTGTTTCAATTATTGTCACTTGACGTCGTATTATAATAAAACTGATATAAACTCACTACGTGCTCACATATTATTGTCACAAGTATGCCCACCAAAATGGTATAGTTTACAGGAAATATACAATGTATTTTTTTTTCAATATAAACACTAAAATTAACTTGATATGTACATTTATTTACAAAAGTATTACACATTTAGTAGTCCTAGAGACTGCGATACTGTGCAAAACAGTCGATATGGCACAGAGGGACTGCACACGCTTCGCACCATGTTAACACCAATTTACGTTTCTGTGGACTCATTTTGGTGCTGGAACACACAACGCACCGACGCTGGCCTGCTGCACGAGCTCCAGTTGGTGGTAGAGCCTGGGTGCAGGAGCATGGTTCAATATTGGGTCCCAAATGGGTCTTTGTATGCCAGGGGTGTCTTTCCCAAACTTACCTAGTAACTGTTTCACAACTTGAAAACTAAACGAACGGAAATATGGTTTTCTACCTGTTTTCACAAGATACATGTTGTAACTGTTCAGCATTGTTACGTCAATAAGGTCGAAAATCATTTTCTTTGTCCACTTCACTGTTTTCCGTACACACTCTACGGCACCCACCATCATGTCACATTTATCGACTAAACGCATGTTGATGTTGTAGTCTATCACACAATCTGGCTTATATATTACTGTATTTGCTTTGTTGTTCTGTTCACCTTCCCACTGTCCACCAATGAACCAGGGTGAATGGTCTCGGGACATATATTTCCCGAACAATAGTGTTGGAACAGTGTTGTCTTTGCTCCAATAATGTGATATTACGTGTTTCACACAATGTTTCATCAACATATAAATTGCGATGAATTTCCAGGGCTCACCCAGAAAATGGCGTTTCATTACATTCAACGCTGGTTTTCTGTGGGAAGACCCTACGGCTCCATGGAGCTTCATACCCAAAGGAGAAGGAAAGAAAGGGCTGACCCGGGAGGCGGCTGCCACAAACTCTGCAACACAGAGCCGAGACAACAGTCTTGCAACCTGCGACCCAAGGCAACAAGAATGCACAGGAGCAGACAACCGCATAAAGAATGGGGCGGACCAGGAACCGGTGCAAACCCTCAAATCCTTGCGCCCGAAATGAGCCCTAGACGTCACCAACACAGCAGCAAAAGCTGCAAAACGTCCGAACAGCACGGGTGCAATGGATAGACCGCAGGCTGGAAGACTTAAAAACTCTGCGGATGATCTGGGCGACCCAAGCCCTGAAACAGGGTACGAGGGGAACCGGATCTACCCAAAGCGCATCCCCAGACATGGTATGCAGGTAACGGCAAAGAAGCGCAACCGGACAACACAGGACGCACCCCTGGCCGAACCAATCAAGCATCAATAACCCAAGGACCCCCTCCGGAAAGCAGCCATCTTGACCATCGCCAGAAGGACGGAGAAAGGCTGCAAACGTACAAACCTACCACCAGTAACCAAAGAGCAGAAACCTGAACTGAAGGGGCTAACCACAAACTGAGGAGAAGATAAGAGGGCACCCTGATCAAGGACCAGGACGGCACAGGTGACGCTTGAGCAGGCCAGAGGCGAAACAAAACACGAGAAAGCGTACGGAATGGGGGCAGATGTGACGTCCACCCCCGAATGCAAGCCGGAGCGGCTCCGCCAGCGCCGCACAAAACGAGGCGACAGTAGAAACATCAAATAACTGTCGTCCTGAAAAACCCAAGAAAGGACAAGACAACCTGATGTGAAATAGTAGACAACCTACGAAGAGCAAGAAAAAGGTGCATAGAAACACCAGGAACATCATACTGTTGCCGAGATGAAGCTTGCAGGTGGGACACCATCAACAAAGCCACCCGATCACCACAGAGAATGGTGATACCCGCGTCAAAATACCAACGTGAAGAGCGGAGAAGGCCGAACCAGTCACGCACAGTAGAACTGGTCCAACCTGCCGAAAGAGGCGGAGCCACAGGAAACTCCCCAGGTTCGGACACCTATCAAGCAGTGTCTGAAAATAAAGCTGGGCAGGCCACCAAGGGACCATGAGGACTAGTCTCCTTGGGAATGGGCTCCAACTGAGCCAGAACCCTAAGTAACAGCTGGACCGGGAGAAGACGAACAGGTACCCCCACCTCGACCAGTCCTGCCAAAAGGCATCCACCGTGAACGCCTCGCAGGCGGGTAAGTGCGCCACATGTTATTATAAATCTCGCCATGGGTCCCAAGAAAGCCAGTGGTAAGGTTCAACCTAAGAAAATAGTGCGGTGTTTCGGGCGATCGAGCTGCAACACTGAAAACTGTATACTCTCTTCACTGTCCTGACATTAATTTTCAATGTACGTATTTTATTTTTGTACCAATGTGTTCGCAATAGAATGTTCTAGAAGAACATACGTATAAAATGTCACACAAGGATGCGTTAGACCGGCACCAAATAAAAAAACTACATCGATTACACTTGTCGTGTCAACAATACAATGGTCTTACCTCGATGGTGCAATGCTATGCCGTTCTCCCAAATAGGCTATGCGGCTATTAGAGAAAACTGAAATTTTATGGCGAACATTTTCAAACTATCCCAAAATCGATCACATAACAAATAGAGTTCATAGAAATATTTTTCTAGTGACTTGTCAGCGAGTCCGCTGTGCGACCTCAACACAAAAAGTGGTAACGCTCTCGAGCGCCGTGATAACGCTAAAGTGTTAAGAAAATGTGTGAAGTATGGGAAGAATTGGAAAGTTTTGTTGAAAAAACTCACCCAGATAAAGCTGTAGCAGGCCGTTGCATTAACTTTTTAAATGACAATGTGATGTCTTACTACAGACA